>NC_082684.1:150178039-150488952 GCF_949987515.2 Delphinus delphis
CACAGAAGGCTTTGCAGAGATAAAAATGTGCAAATCTGTCGAGGTCCATTTCTGTGTATGGTTCTGTGATTTTCTCTAAGAAACTGTAGATCTTTGGGACAAAGGAGTGGAAAAAAAGTGGGGGGGCTGACTTTTAAATAATCATTTATTGACATTTCCCAATCAAATTAAACTTTCTTCCCCATCTCCCCACCCCTCTAATCCCACCCTCAAGCCAAGCAAGCATCCCAGTGGCCATTAAAGACAAAAGAAAGAAAAAAAAGGAAGAATTCTTTAAGAATACTAACTTGGGTTAATAATCGCCCACCACAAACAAAAATAAATCCTGGGGTTATATCAAATCTTGCCACGCTTGCTCCAGGGTACGGGTTGCCTGAAGATGTTAGACTTATAATGTATACGTTTGTATACATTACAGTGTATCCTCTTTTCACTGGTATGCATATCAAGGAAATATTCCTTAACAACTCCTCATTAAAATGATAACACCACACCCAGGGAACTAAAATATTTTGTTGGTTATACTTTTCCATGTGCAAATCCCCTACTTTACAGTTAATAACATCCTGCTCAAAAGGACTGCTATATAATAAGCTAATTACAACAATCTTTCCTACAAGTCTATACACGTATTAAATAATACAAACATATCAGACAATTGGTACTGGTTTAAAAGATGAAGAGCTCTAGAAAGTGTTTTAAACACCAGGAGAATACACTTTGAAATAAACACAACTTGCCATCACACTCTCATTCACTCTTGTCCACTCAGGCCTCTTTTCCTCCCAGTTTATCATATTCTCACCCATTTTCTCACATATGCTTCAGGAGTTGTGTTCACATGTGCGTACGTGTAGTGATATTAGTGCTTAGATATGCCCAGATATGAAACTGTTTATTTGTAAAGGGTTATCTCCATGTATGAATTACCTTAGTTTGTAAGTTCGTCTTGGTGTGTTTGTGTTCCTCCCTTAGTGAGTAGGTGTAAGTGTTTGAGCATATGTACCAAAGGGAGTGTATCTCTCTACAGGTCAAAAAGTGTGCACATCTGTGGAGGAACCTACCTTGTAATATGATTCTCAGAGCAAACTATAAGAGTATAATGGTGAAAGAGGCCCGTCACAAAAGACTATATATTGTATGATTCCATTTATATGAAATGTCCAGAAGAGGCTAATTCATAGAGACAAAAAGCAGAATGGTTGCCTATGGCTAGGGGTGTTGGGAGGAAGTAGGTAGTGACTGTTAATGGTCAAGGGGGGTCTTTTCTTTTCTTTTAATTTATTGATATTTATTTATTTGGCCATGGCACGTGGCATGTAGGATCTTAGTTCCCCGACCAGGGATCAAACCCACTCCCCCTACATTGGGAGCTTGGAGTCTTAACCACTGGACTGTCAGGGAAGTCCCAGGGGTTTCTTTTTGGTGTGATGAAAATGTTCCAAAATGAACTGTGGTGATGGTTGCACAACTCTGTGAATATACTGAAATCCATTTTCTTGTACGCTGTAAATGGGTGAATTGTATATGTGAATTATATTTCAATAAAGCTGTTATACATTAAAAAAAGAGAGAGAGAGAGAATAAGGAAACCAAAGTTGTCCCGCATTTCCATGGAAGGGTAACCCTGTCTTTGAAAATCTTAACTTTGTTCGACTTCAGTTTTAATTAAGCTTTGGATTCAAGATTTCCCACTGCTAAGTCCCCTAGTGGTCTCATCTCCATCTCCAGCTTTATTTATCTTTACTAACAAGGGTGACCCACACACAGAACACGATGTCCACTGGTTATCACAGAAAAGCACATGTACACTATGATTTCAACCATACAGAAATAGGTATGTGGATGAACAAAGCCTGGAAGGAAATGAGGAAAAATGAAACAGTTACATTAGAGTAACATGGTTAAGCTGACGTTCTTTTAAAAATGTTATCATTGTATTGTGTTATCAGTCAATAAAATCTGGAAGAAAAAAGAACCAACCTGTCTCCTTAGAAACTGTTCCAAGACAAATTCAGGAACTGTGTCAAAAAGGATTGGACTGGGGCTTCCCTGGTGGCGCAGTGGTTGAGAGTCCGCCTGCCAATGCAGGGGACACGGGTTCGTGCCCCGGTCTGGGAAGATCCCACATGCCGTGGAGCGGCTGGGCCCGTGAGCCATGGCCACTGAGCCTGCACGTCCAGAGCTTGTGCTCCGCAACGGGAGAGGCCACAACAGTGAGAGGCCCGCGTACCGCAAAAAAAAAAAAAAAGATTGGACTGGAGTAGTGCAGTAGAAAGATGAAAACTAAAATGCATGGATTTTATATGTATATATATGTTTACATCTATTTTGACCAAGTCAATAAACAGGAAAATATTAAGCTCTCTGTAGCTTGCTCAGGGTGCAACTTCTACTGAAATGAGATCGGCTCCATTAACTCAACCAACAGAAAAGCCATTTAAAATTAAAACTTAGAGACTTCCCTGGAGGTCCAGTGGTTAAGACTCTGTGCTTCCACTGCAGGGGGCGCAGGGATCGGGAATTAACATCCCACATGCCCCGTGGGGTGGCCAAAAAATAAATAAAATAAAATTCAAATTCATTATTAGCACCTCCATCAGGAAATACATGGTAACTAGCCCTAGATCAATCTCAGTCTAGCTGCAGTATGGAAGAGGTGCATAAAAGTTGTTGCTTTGTTTGTTTTAAAGATACAGGACCCTTCTTAAGAAATTGACAATATAAGCAAAACTAAATTACACAGTAGCTCATCTTATTTTCAATTAAGTTGCCAAGTCAATCTAATGGCAAAGATTTTTTAACCTATGTTGCTGCAACGACTGGATATCTGTATGAAAGGAAAATAAACCTAAACCCCTACCTCCCATCATAACACAAAAATTAATCTGAGATGGAACAAAGATCTAAAACCTAGAAAAAGAAAGCTTTAAAGAAGAAAAGCTTTTTTTTTTTTTTTGCGGTACGCGGGCCTCTCACTATTGTGGCCTCTCCCGTTGAGGAGCACAGGCTCCGGACGCGCAGGCTCAGTGGCCATGGCTCACGGCCCAGCCGCTCCACGGCATGTGGGACCTTCCCAGACCAGGGCACGAACCCATGTCCACTGCATCGGCAGGTAGACTCTCAACCACTGTGCCACCAGGGAAGCCCAAGAAAAGCTTTTTTTAAAGAAAGCTTTGCAACCCTGGGGATTGGCATAAAAAAACACTAACCATAAAATTAAAAGTTAATAAAATGACTCCATAAAAAATTTCTGCTCATCATATCATTAAGAAAACAAATAGAAAAGCCAAAGCCTAGGTTAAAAAAAATCTCCAACACACGTACCAGACAAAAGACCTGTACTCAGAATATATAAAGAACTCCTGCAAACAACAATAAAAAGATGAACCACCCAATGAAAAAACAGGCAAAAGACTTGAACAGATGCTTCACAAAAGAAAATAAAGTATAGCTAATTAGCACATGATAAAGCATTCAACATCCTTAATCGTCAGGAAAATGCAACTTAAAACCAGAATGAGGTACCATTTTACATCCTCTAGTATGGCTAAAATAAAAAAGGCTGACAGCACTAAAATTTGGCAACATTAAAAATTAAAATTTGGGGACTTCCCTAGTGGCCCAGGGGCTAAGACTCTGTGCTCCCAATGCAGGGGGCCTGGTACAATCCCTGGTCAGGGAACTAGATTCTACTTGCAGCAACTAACAGTTCACGTGCAGCAACTAAAGATCCTGCATGCCACAACCAAAAGATCCTGCACGTGGCAACGAAGATCCCGCGTGCCGCAACTAACACCTGGTGCGGCCAAATAAACAATTTTTTTTTTAAATTGTGTAGGGTTTCCCTAAGAGTGGAGTGGTTAAGAATCCGCCTGCCAATGTGGGGGACACAGGTTTGAGCCCTGGTCCGGGAAGATCCCACATGCCGCGGAGCAACTAAACCCATGCGCCACGGCTGCTGAGCCTGCACTATGGAGCCAGGAGGCACAACTACTGAAGCCCGCGTGCCTAAAGCCCGTGCTCTGCAATAAGAGAAGCCACCGCAACGAGAAGGCTGCGCACCACAACGAAGAGAATCCCCCGCTCACCACAACTAGAGAAAGCCTGCACACAGCAACAAACACCTAACACAGCCAAAAACAAATAATAAATAAATAATTTTTTTAAAAAAATAAGATAAACAAATTGTGGTATATTCATACAATGGAATACTATTCATCAATAAAAGAGAACAAACCACTGATACACACAACACAGATAAATCTCAGAAACATCATGTTACAGGAAAGAGTCAGACACAAAAAAGCACATACTACTGTATGACTCTATTTATGTCAAGTCCAAGACTAAGCAAAACAAACCTATGGTGTCAGAAATACAGAGTAAGAAAGTGGTAACCTTTCGGAGGGTGGGTGAGGAAAATGGCTGGACAGAGGCATGAGGGTAGTTTCTATGGTGATAAAAATATTTTCTATCTCTTTTGGTAGAAGTTACAGTGTATAAAATTGGCAGAACTCCTTGAACTGGACACATGATATGTGCATTTTACTGAATGTTAATTATACCTCAGTAAAACAATACAAAGTAGCACCCTGCTTCAAGATATAATGATTTTGTTTCAAATGAAATTCTAGAATACCACCCTCCACATGTTCAATTACTTTCCACTTTGGATTACTGACATCTCTATTCCTTCATTATTGCAAATCACCTAATGGATTACAGATGTACATAGGTACATAGATATAATTGTATCTGTTCATGTTTAATTTTTCATAAATGGCAAATCAAGTTTGATTCTTCACAATTTCAATACATACCTAATGGACTATGAGAAGTTCAGTAGAATTTTCTGTTTTCTTTACCATTTTCCTCCCAATGATTTTAGAGTTGTCATTTTAGAGGGTCAGATATAAAAATGACTGAGAAAGAGTAAGGCATGTAAATCGAATGTCAGCAAGGAAGGACAACAGTGCTTTGACCACTATCACAGCCTAAAGAAAAAGGCTCTCAACTATTTTTATCAAGACAGAGTCATATATATTTAAATTTAAGAACAACTGAAGGGGAGACCTTCAAGATGGCGGAGGAGTAAGACATGGAGATCATCTTCCTCCCCACAAATACATCAGAAATACATCTATATGTGGAACAACTCCTACAGAAAACCTACTGAATGCTGGCAGAAGACCTCAGACTTCCCAAAAGGCAAGAAACTCCCCACATATCTGTCCATGTGGCTGATAGGGTCTTGGTGCTCCAGCTGGCTGTCAGGCCTGTGCCTCTGAGGTGGGAGAGGCGAGTTCAAGACAAGAATTCAGAGTAACGATAGTAAAGATGATCCAAAATCTTGGAAATAGAATGGAGAAGATACAAGAAACATTTAACAAGGACCTAGAAGAAATAAAGAGCAAACAAACAATGATGAACACCACAATAAATGAAATTTTAAAATTCTCTAGAAGGAATCAATAGCAGAATAACTGAGGCAGAAGAACGGAGAAGTGACCTGGAAGATAAAATAGTGGAAATAACTACTGCAGAGCAGAATACAGAAAAAAGAATGAAGAGAATTCAGGACAGTCTCAGAGACCTCTGGGACAACATTAAACACACCAACATTCCAATTATAGGGGTCGAATTCGAATTATAGAAGAAGAAGAGAAAAAGAGAGGGACTGAGAAAATATTTGAAAAGATTATAGTTGAAAACTTCCCTAATAAGGGAAAGGAAATAGTCAATCAAGTCCAGGAAGCACAGACAGTCCCATATGGGATAAATCCAAGGAGAAACACACCAAGACACATATTAATCAAACTATCAAAAATTAAAAACAAAGAAAAAATATTAAAAGCAGCAATGGAAAAACAACAAATAACATACAAGGGAATCCCCATAAGGTTAACAGCTGATCGTTCAGCAGAAACTCTGCAAGCCAAAAGGGACTGGTAGGACATATTTAAAGTGATGAAAGGGAAAAAGCTACAACCAAGATTACTCTACCCAGCAAGGATCTCATTCAGATTCAACAGAGAAATTAAAACCTTTACAAACAAGCAAAAGCTAAGAGAATTCAGCACCACCAAACCAGCTTTAAAACAGATGCTAAAGGAACTTCTCTAGGCAAGAAACACAAGGGAAGGAAAAGACCTACAACAACAAAACCAAAACAATTAAGAAAATGGGAATAGAAACATACATATCAATAATTACCTTAAATGTGAATGGATTAAATGCTCCAACCAAAAGACACAGGCTCACTGAATGGATAAAAAAACAAGACCCATATATATGCTGTCTACCAGAGACCCACTTCAGACCTAGGGACACATACAGACTGAAACTGAGGGGATGGAAAAAGATATTCCATGCAAATGGAAATCAAAAGAAAGCTGCAGTAGCAATACTCATATTAGATAAAGTAGACTTTAAAATAAAGACTGTTACGAGAAACAAGGAAGGACACTACATAATGATCAAGAGATCAATCCAAGAAGAAAACATAACAATTATAAATATATATGCACCCAACATAGGAGCACCCCAATACATAAGGCAACTGCTAACAGATATAGAAGAGGAAATCAACAGTAATGCAATAATAGTGGGGGACTTTAACAACTCATTTACACCAACAGACAGATCATCCAACAGAAAATTAATAAGGAAACAGAAGCTTTAAATGACACAACAGACCAGATAGATTTAATTGATATTTATAGGACATTCCATCCAAAAACAGTAGATTACACTTTCTTCTCAAGTGCACACAGAACATTCTCCAGGATAGATCACATCTTGGGTCACAAATCAAGCCTCAGTAAATTTAAGAAAATTGAAATCGTATCAAGCATCTTTTCTGACCACAACATTATGAGATTAGAAATCAGTTACAGGGAGAAAAACGTAAAAAACACAAACACATGGAAGCTAAACAATATGTTACTTAATAACCAAGAGATTGCTGAAGAAATCAAAGAGGAAATCATAAAATACCTAGAATCAAATTACAACAAAAACACAACGATCCAAAACCTATGGGATGCAGCAAAAGCAGTTCTAACAGGGCAATAAATTCAGAGCAATAAAATCCTATCTCAAGAAACAAGAAAAATCTCAAATAAACAATCTAACCTTACAACTAAAGGAACTAGAGAAAGAAGAACAAATAAAATCCAAACTTAGCAGAAAGAAAGAAAGAAATAAAAATCAAAGCAGAAATAAATGAAATAGAAACAAAGAAAACAATGGCACAGATCAATAAAACTAAAAGCTGGTTCTTTGAGAAGATAAAATTAATAAACCATTAGCCAGACTCATCAAGAAAAAGAGGAAGAGGACTGAAATCAATAAAATTAGAAATGAAAAAGGAGAAGTTACAACAGACACTACAGAAATACAAAGCATCATAAGAGACTACTACAAGCAACTCTATGCCAATAAAATGGACAACCTGGAAGAAATGTACAAATACTTAGAAAGGTATAACCTTCCAAGACTGAACCAGGAAGAAATAGAAAATATCAACAGACCAATCACAAGTAATGAAATTGAAACTGTGATTAAAAACCTTCCAACAAACGAAAGTCCAGGACCAGATGGCTTCACAGATGAATTCCATCAAACATTTAGAGAAGAGCCAAAACCCATCCTTCTCAAACTCTTCCAAAAAACTGCAGAGGAACACTCCCAAACTCATTCTATGAGACCACCATCACCCTGATACCAAAAGCAGACAAAGATATTACAAAAAAAGAAAATTACAGACCAATATCACTGATGAATATAGATGCAAAAATCCTCAACAAAATACTAGCAAACAGAATCCAACAACACATTAAAAGGATCATACACCATGATCAGGTGGGATTTATCCCAGGGATGCAAGTATTCTTCAATATACGCAAATCAACCAATGTGATAAACCATATTAACAAACTGAAGAATAAAACCCATATGATCATCTCAATAGATGCAGAAAAAGCTTTTGACAAAATTCAACACCCATTTATGATAAAAACTCTCTAGAAAGTGGGCATAGAGGGAACCTACCTCAACATAATAAAGGCCATATACGACAAACCCAGAGCAAACATCAGTTCTCAATGGTGAAAAACTGAAAGCATTTCCTCTAAGATCAGGAACGAGACAAGGATGTCCACTCTCACCACTATTATTCAACATAGTTTTGGAAGTCCTAGCCACGGCAATCAGAGAAAAAAAGAAATTAAAGGAATAGAAATTGGAAAAGAAGCAGTAAAACTGTCACTGTTTGCAGATGACATGATACTATACACAGAGAATCCTAAAGATGCCACCAGAAAACTACTAGAGCTAATCAATGAATTTGGTAAAGTTGCAGAATACAAAATTAATGCACAGAAATCTCTTGCATTCCTATACACTAACAATGAAAGATCTGAAAGAGAAATTAAGGAAACAATTCCATTCACCACTGCAACAAAAAGAATAAAATACCTAGGAATGAACCTATCTAAGGAGGTAAAAGACCTGTACTCAGAAAACTATAAGACACTGATGAAAGAAATCAAAGATGACACAAACAGATGAAGAAGATATACCATGTTCTTGGACTGGAATAATCAATACTGTGAAAATGACTATACTACCCAAAGCTATCTACAGATTCAATGCAATCCCTATCAAATTACCAATGGCATTTTTTACAGAACTAGAACAAAAAAATCTTAAAATTTGTATGTAGACACAAAAGACCCCGAATAGCCAAAGCAGTCTTGAGGGAAAAAAACGGAGCTGGAGGAATCAGACTCCCTGGCTTCAGACTATACTACAAAGCTACAGTAATCAAGACAGTTGGGTACTGCACAAAAACAGAAATATAGATCAATGGAACAGGACAGAAAGCCCAGAGATAAACCCATGAACCTATGGTCAACTAATCTATGACAAAGGAGGCAAGGATATACAATGGAGAAAAGACAGCCTCTTTAATAAGTGGTGCTGTGAAAACTGGACAGCTCCATGTAAAAGAATGAAATTAGAACACTCCCTAACACCATAAACAAAAATAAACTCAAAATGGATTAAAGACCTAAATGTAAGGCCAGACACTATCAAACTCTTAGAGGAACACATAGGCAGAATACTCTATGACATAAATCACAGCAAGATGCTTTTTGACCCACCTCCTAGAGAAATAGCAATAAAAACAAAAATAAACAAATGGGACCTAATGAAACTTCAAAGCTTTCGTTAGCAAAGGAAACCACAAACGAGACCAAAAGACAACCCTCAGAGTGGGAGAAAATATTTGCTAATGAAGCAACTGACAAAGGATTAATCTCCAAAATTTACAAGCAGCTCATGCAGCTCAATATCAAAAAAACTAACAACCCAATCCAAAAATAGGCAGAAGACCTAAACAGACATTTCTCCAAAGATATACAGATTGCCAACAAACACGTGAAAGGATGCTCAACATCACTAATCATTAGAGAAATGCAAATCAAAACCACAATGAGGTATCACCTCACACCAGTCAGAATGGCCATCATCAAAAAATCTACAAACTATAAATGCTGGAGGGGGTGTAGAGAAAAGGGAATCCTCTTGCACTGTCGGTGGGAATGTAAATTGATACAGCCACTATGGAGAGCAGTAGGGAGGTTCCTTAAAAAACTAAAAATAGAACTATCATATGACGCAGCAATCCCACTACTGGGCATATACCCTGAGAAAACCATAATTCAAAAAGAAGCATGTACCACAATGTTCACTGCAGCTCTATTTACAATAGCCAGGACATGGAAGCAACCCAGGTGTCCATCAACAGATGAATGGATAAAGAAGATGCAGCATGTATATACAATGGAATATTACTCAGCCATAAAAAGAAATGAAATTGAGTTATTTGTAGTGAGGTGGATGGACGTAGAGACTGTCATACAGAGTGAAGTAAGTCAGAAAGAGAAAAACAAATACGGTATGCTAACACATATATATGGAATCTAAAAAAAAAAAGAATGATTCTGAAGAACCTAAGGGCAGGACCAGAATAAAGACGCAGATGTAGAGAATGGACCTGAGGACATGGGGAGGGGGAAGGGTAAGCTAGGACGAAGTGAGAGAGTGGCATGGACATATATACACTACCAAATGTAAAACAGGTAGCTAGTGGGAAGCAGCTGCATAGCACAGGGAGATCAGCTTGGTGCTTTGTGACCACCTAGAGGGGTGGGATAGGGAGGGTGGGAGGGAGACGCAAGAGGGAGGAGATATGGGGATATATGTATATGTATAGCTGATTCACTTTGTTATACAGCAGAAACTAACACACCATTGTAAAGCAATTATACTCCAATGAAGATGTTAAAAAAAATAAATAAAGACCTCTGGATGGAAAAAGAACAATTGAAAAGCTGGCATAATTTTCTAGCTAATTTGAACTTTAAAAGATAATGCATCCTAAATAACAAGAGCACTGTACGTCAGACAGACACCTGAAAACCACCGAGATCCTTTCTATTGTTTTACTGAGTCCTCCTCTGTGCCTCTATCCAGGTTTATTTTCATCTTCACCACCTCTCATCCTCCCTAGAATACTGCTCAGACCTAACTGATTTTCATATAGCCAGCTCACTCAAAGTTCCAAATAAATTAATTTATGAAATTGTACTATATTCTATGTAGATATGTCATAAACACACTCAAACAGTACAGAGAGTACAGCCTGGGGGAAAACAGATGACCAATGAGTGGGAAAAAGATGACTTCACTTGTTTCCTACCCCGAAAACTGCAGAAGATCTCTCCGTTTGAACTCCTACCGCAAGACTTTATTCCCTACAGACAACTCTTACAGTGCTCTGAACTATAAACAAGTACACATGCCTAATCTCAGAGGGAGTAGGCTCCCAGACAAAAAACATGTCTTCTATGTCTGTATTCACCATGAGCCTAAGACAATACCTTGAACAGGATGGGGCAAAACACAAGTTGAATTACTGAATTAACGTAAATGAAAACAGTTGAGGGTGGTGGAAGAGGAGGAGAGGGAAAAAAAAAGCTGAGAGGATACATCAAAGAGAAAGGAGAAGGGAAGGAGCAAAAGAAGAGAAAAAAGAAAACTTGTGAAGGAAATTCTTTTTGTTAGAGTAGGATTACTTTTTTTAAATTGAGAGTTGTAAAAAGCCATTGCTATGCACCTCATATCACAGCTATCAACACTAGTCTTTTTTGTGTGTGTTTTAACATCTTTATTGGGGTATAATTGCTTTACAATGGTGTGTTAGTTTCTGCTGTATAACAAAGTGAATCAGCTATACATATACATACATCCCCATATCTCCTCCCTCTTGCGTCTCCCTCCCACCCTCCCTATCCCACCCCTCTAGGTGGTCACAAAGCACCTAGCTGATCTCCCTGTGCTATGCGGCTTCTTCCCACTTGCTATCTATTTTATGTTTGGTAGTGTATATATGTCCATGTCACTCTCTCACTTCGTCCCACCTTACCCTTCCCCCTCTCCATGTCCTCAAGTCCATTCTCTATGTCTGCATCTTTATTCCTGTCCTGCCTGTAGGTTTTTCAGAACCTTTTTTTTTTTTTAGATTCCATATATATGTGTTGCCATATGGTATTTGTTTTTCTCTTTCTGACTTACTTCACTCTGTATGACAGCCTCTAGGTCCATCCACCTCACTACAAATAACTCAGTTTTGTTTCTTTTTATGGCTGAGTAATATTCCATTGTATATATGTGCCACATCTTCTTTATCCATTCATCTGTCGATGGACACTTAGGTTGCTTCCATGTCCTGGCTATTGTAAATAGAGCTGCAGTGAACACTGTGGTACATGCTTTTTGAATTATGGTTTTCTCAGGGTATATGCCCAGTAGTGGGATTGCTGGGCCATATGGTAGTTCTATTTTTAGTTTTTTAAGGAACCTCCCTACTGCTCTCCATAGTGGCTGTATCAGTTTACATTCCCACCAACAGTGCAAGAGTGTTCCCTTTTCTCCACACCCTCTCCAGCATTTATCAACACTGGTCTTTAAACTGTCATTATAAACACCTTAAAATATCTCCCAACCCTTGATATTCAAAGTGTGGCCTCGCACTGCAACTACAGTATTCCCTTTCTGACCAGCAGATTCCAAGCCCCCACTTCAAACCTACAAGTTTCTGGGTGATTTATGGCTGTTAAAGTTTGAGAAGCACCACCTACACCTTTCAAGTCCTTTCTGTTGTACTGAACGTGTGTTTTATTTAAATGGACCAGTAGCTAACAATTGAAAAATCTCTGATTAGAGGAAACTGATCATTGTAATTGGATTTGATCTGTATGTATTTAACTTTAGGTTAAGTTATTAATTAGAGAGTAATCTGGCCTGGAAGGTATGCCACAAAACTTTGTAACTAGTCATAACAACATGATTAAAAGAAATTGAGCATTAGGTCAGCGACATCCTCAAGAACTCAGTTTTGTTCCTTCATGCCTAGCACTGGGCTTGGAATGACAGGTGTGGCCAGTGTTTCCTGACTGAATAAAATAAATGAATTTTTACAATCAGATACCTAGGGCTGACAATCTTGGGGTCATCTGGCCAAACAACCTCATTTTAAAGATGAGCAAACTAGAAATCCTGAGGGATTCAAAAGCAAGCAAGCTAAACGAGCCAAAATATGCTGCATCTCACTGTTTCCCTTTTTGTTCCTTTCCTAGGAATGTGTTAGAAAAGTGATTCTAAGTATTCTAATAAAATGACTGTGGGCTCCTAAAGAAGTGATAGGGTAAAAAGGTGCCTAGGACTAGGAAGAAGAGACTGGCAAAGGTAAATGAGGTTGGACACAACTATTTTTCTAAGCCTAATATACTTTTGGTCAGGCCAATTAATTAATCAATTTAATCTGCTGAAAAATAAATCTGAAGGAATTCTCAGAAAAAGAAACATGAGCTGCATGAAAATGTTACAAACCAAGGGAGACCGCACCTGACTAACTTAAATCTCCACAGGCTTATTTCCTGTTCAAGTATGACCTCCTGGGATAAGCTTTACTGCAGTGTTCATTACCAGATGACTTTTGGTTTTAAGAGAAGCCAAGGGCAAGTTGGAAATATGATTCTTAACTAAACATAAAAAAAACCAAAAACCAGAACAAAAATCCCCCTGCGGCTGTTTCTCATTTGTTTGTAATCAGAATGCGGGCTTGCAGAGGAAACACACCAATTTCTGTAAGCAAAAATGTAACGACCCAGTCACGTCCTCAAAACAAACCAACATACAAACTTCACAGCCGGATCCAGCTGTGCTGCGCAGGAGCCAGGAATTTATTCTAAGAGCAGATAGATCAAAACGGCGAACGCAAGACAAGCCAGATTTCAATCAAAAAGAAAAGGGTGTGCCCCACTTTTTTTTTTCTCTTTTTCTTCTTTGCAACTTTCACCCAGCAGAAACCTTTGAAGGAGTCTTGGTGAAAAAAACCTTTTCAGACGCTAGTCCCCAGAGCTACACCTTGGTGGGGTGGAAAGGGTAGGCACCGCGAGCTCGCACGGTCGCGGCCCGCGCAGGCTCCAGCCGGGAGGGGAAGGGTCCGGTCCCGAACCCGGCAAGGCCGGGCCCCCGAGTGATTCATCAGCAACTCGGGATTCGCGCGCCTCCACCGCGGGCAACGCCCAGCGCGTCCCACGGCTCCTACCCCGGCCCGTTAGCCCCGAAGCAGACCCCAGCGTCCCCTCGCTCCCCGAGAGGGACTGGTAGGGAAGGAGCTCACAGCCTGGCAGTTGGAAGGCAACCTCTCCCGCCTCAGCCACCATGGCCGGTGCGACTCCCTGCCCGCGCCCGCAGACGTACTTCCTGGAAAGCACGGGCTTGGCTTACCTGACTGGAGCCCACTAGGGCCACCGACCTCCTTCACAGACCCACAGGGACGGCCTGCCGCTCAGTTCCCAGTACCCGCCCGTCTGCCTGCTGCCGCCTCCCAAGGAGTTGTCTGAAACACCGCCGGCAGCTCCCCCAACTCGACGGCCCTGGTTCCACTCCGCCGCCTATGCGCGTGCGCACTCCCTAGTCGCGGGGCATCCTGGGAGTTGTAGTTCGAGCGAGGAGGGCGCGGCTCAGCGCAGACCCTGGTCTTTTCTACGTGCAGGACTTTGGAAGTGGCTGCGGATACCAAGCCTTACACCAGCCTGAGAAAACGTAATTTACTAGTGGAAATATCTACCTTGCACCCTTTGGGAGCTATAAACAGCAGCTAGAGGCTCCTTAGTATAGATTTCCTCTTTACTTTGACTTTTAGTCCAGAGGGACGCAAGGCAGAACTTGTGTTGTACCCTTCGTTGCTAATGTGAGGACATAACATCGAGACCTTTAAACTTGTCGTGAAAAAATGATAGAAAAGGAAACAGGCCAACCACGAGAGTGACGTAAATCAGGCGGATGTCACCTCAAGCGCATAGTGGCCCTAGTGATTTCCTTAGGTTTGCAACCAGGGGTGATGTCGCCGCGATCAGTTTCCACCCCATCCCATCTTTGCATTCCAGCTTCAAGCTGCACAACAGGCAGTGGAACTGGGCTGATGTAAGTGGGAGAAAAAAGTAGAAGTGCTGCTTAAAGGGGGGAACTGGGGCAGGTGGGCACTCTGAAGGCGAAGAGGAAGACAGCGGGAATACTTCAGATGGCAGCTCTAGGGTGGCCTATGAAATGGCTGCCTTTTGTCCAGGGCTCTGAGGATAGGAGACAGCCACGGCCTTGCATTCATTCCTTTAATCACTCACTGGTAATTTTCCTGGCCTGCTCTTCAGGAATAAACCATTCCCCGGGGTAATGCTCAGCTTTGATACGCCTTCTCAAAGAATACAGCCAGATAGAGGATTGAAGTGCCTGCTTGAGACACATTCCAGCTACACCCAGTGTGGGAGCTGACTAATTGTTAAGCCTCCCCTGGCATTTACTTCTTCCCCTCAGAGCAGGGAGCACCCCAGGTAAACACCCTGGAATTTCATGCAATTAACATCCACTAATTCTAGCAATGAAGATCACTGATGATTTGGAGTTCTTCAGGAAAAAGAAAGAAAGAAAGAGGAAAAAAAGGAAAAAAAAAACCTCCAAAATGCAAATACACTTAGAAGGCAATTAACATTAAATTTTGTGCCATTGCATCTTATTTTCTATAGCATCTTCGTGGGAATCAATTTCTCAAATATTCTTGGAGATAATAGCTGAGAGCAATTTCCTACAGAATTCAGAATTCAGGTTAACTAATATTTATTGAATATTTAACCCACGCCAAGAACTGTGCCAGCACTCCCTTTATAATATCTCATCCAATCCTCTAAATAACCCTGCAAAGAATATATTAGTATCCTCCATTTCTACAGATGAGAAAACTAAGACCCAGAAAAGTTAAGTAATCTGTGCAAGGTCACACAGCCAGTAACTGGAGATCTAGAAATGAAGTACAAGTAGCCTGACTTAAATTCTAGCATGCTTTCCACTGTTGATCAGATTGTCTCCTAAATTTCATCAAATTCTTTAAAGTAAGATCATCTGTGACCATGTCCAAGGTACATTAAAAAAAAATTCCCTAACACAGTCCAGGGAGATGGTGTTCTGACTGGATGAGCTGAATATCTGGATTCATTTGGTAGTTCTGTATTTCATTATAAGTTAATATATAGGTGTTATGCTAACTGGCAAGTCTCTTGTGAGTTCCTACACCTCTGGGGAAACTGACAAAATAGAGTTCCTGAAAAAGCAAAGCAGAGAACCATGGTTATCCAGATATGGTTTATTTTAAGAAGGACTTTCCTTTACAGCAATATGGCTTCTTCTGCTTTGCTCTTTAAGAAGCAGAGAGGGCTTTTAATTCAATGTCTGACTGATTTAAACTATGACACATTTCCTCCCTGACCTTCCAATATGGGGTATTAGACATACATTAAATTTTTCTTTTTTAGCTCTTTAAGTTTTTCCTAACAAATGTCTTCATCTTATTCTAATTCTTTTTTCTAAAATAAAGTGATGTGATGATGGATTCTTTCCTTTTCTTCAGACAAGTGTTATCATATTGTAATCACAAGACTCACAAATATGAATCGCCTAAACCCATATACATTAAACACCACATATGGTAGCAGACGTATTAAGAATAACATCCTAGTATTGGATAAAACTGTAAAAAAATAGAACCTTCCTCACTGCTTTCTCTCTCTAACTACAATCTATTCTGTATACCAGTGCCAGAATGACCTTTTTAAAATAAATCAGATCATGTCACCCTCCTGCTCCAGACCACTTAGGGCTTCCCAACACATTTCCTTTGGAAAGGAAAGGAAATTCCTTTACAATTAAATCCACCCCCACCAGTCCTTACATGAAAATTTTTATTTCCCACCACACATACACTCTTTTGCTCTACTCCAGTCACAGGGGCCTCCCTGAGGTTTCTCAATCCTGCCAAATATTTTCTCACTTCAAGTTCTTTCTACTACATAGGAGAATGCTTTCCTCCCAAATACTCGTGGCTCACGCCCTCATTTTCATGAAGGTTCTGTTCAAATGTCACCTCTGAAAGGTCTTCTCTGATCCTCTTACCCTTTCTCTTTACTTGCTTTGTCTTCTTAGCACCTGTCACTCCCTAACATCTTGCTTTATTTACTCATGTAAGCTTAAGGAGTTTGCATCATTTACCCCTCTCTCCCTAGCATCTGCAGCAATGCTTGACATACAATAGGTATTCAATAAATATTTGTAAATAAATGAATAACTTTCCCTCCCCTCCTGCGCATGAGTGGGATACAGATCCACAAGGTTCATGGTAAATGCCAGCCAAGGTCCTGATGCAGCTATAAACAGCAGCTGTGAGAGGGTTTGGCTCCACAGGACAAGATCCAGTGAAACTCGTCCTGAAGTGGAGACAGAGCTCTCTTAAAAGGACTACACTTTATGGGTTGCCATTATTAGCTTACGGTTAGAAAAAGCAGAGTTCTAGAAGAGGGAAAAAAAGGCAAAACCTCAAAATTATATTTACATAAATACGTGAAAAGGTTAATCCACTAAATGCCTGTGGTGGATTGCGATATTGTTCCCAACTATTTGCTCTCCCATAGAGGAAAAGACTACCTTACCCACTGTTATATGACTTGCAGTGCCTCTCTGTAGATATTTTCAGGCTTCTTTTCCTTCTTTCTTCACAAAAATACTGTCATATTGTAATCGCAAAGCTTACAAACATGAATTTGCTTTGGCCAATAAAATGAATTGAAGCGACAATACGACAGCTTTGAGTGGAGGCTTTAACAGTGCCATTTCCTACTCGTGTGCTTACTCTTTCCTTCTACCAAGAGAATGGCATGTCCCAAATAGAGTCTTGTCCTTCTGCCTGGGTTTTAGAACGAGAAGTCACATGGAATCAGAGCCTCGGCTGAACACAGGTGCTGATGTGTAATGCGAGCAAGAAGTAAACAGAGATTTAGGTTTGTTTGTTACTATAGACTGACCTAGCAAAGCTGACTACTGCAGTGCCTATTCCATGACAGGCGATCCTCTGAAATAAAAGTGGTCTGGCACCCCTCCCCCACACATTTAATCCCACTTCAAGTAATGGAAAACAGTTTGTTTAAGTTCAACATAGTAAAGAGAACATATCTGAGACTGTTAGGTAAAATATTTGAATAAGGAACAGAGTACACATCCTGTTAGTTTTCAGGGTTTTGTCAGAGTGAAAGTGATTGACAAAATGACACTGTGACTTTACTTAATGTATTACAAGCCCTAAGTTGTGTTATATTTAAACTTCCTGCCAGAGTAACTCATAAAGCGTGTCACACTGAATCATCATTTGCAAATTAATGCCAGCAGCAATTTTCTTGTTATCAAAAGTTCCTTTAGGAAATAGTTTCCTTGATATACTGAAGTGTTTTTTTTTTTATGTGTTTTATAGGAGAACTGAGAAAACTTAAGCTAAAGACATCAAGTTGTAACTAAAAGGTAAGGATTTCATTCCTGGGAGCTTGGAGTTGGTTAAAGCAGTGGGAGGGAGGAATCAGAGAAGACAAACACCATAGCTGGGGTGCACAATTTTATAGAAAGGATTCAGGCAAAGCCTTTAGCTTGAAATATCTTGCCCTAGCACCCCATCTCTGCTTGTTAGAAGCTTCCTCATGTTTCATTGCCCGTCTCAAATGCCTGTTTCTGACTCAAACTTCCCTAAGGCCATCAGCTGGAATTGATTTTGCCATTCCTCATATTTTCACACCCTACTGTGCCTCCGCTGAAGGTGCATTAAATGCATATTTCAGCTAAGTGCCAAAGGGCTGAGAATTTAAATTTTCAGCTGAAGCCAAGGCTGCTCACAGATATCACTATCAAAAAAATAAACTTCTGGATACACAAATAAACTTAAATTTTGATGCCAAAATTTAAATTATTGTTTTAATATTATTTAAAATGTTAGTGCTAAAATAGTAAAGTTTAACATAGTATAACATAGGAACAATAATCTCCCAGTTCTGTGAGCTGTTAGACTCTCCTACAGTCACTGGAGAGCCAGATTTCAGCAGAGGCGAGTGGATGAACAGAGCCATGTCCTAAATGGAACTAAATAAGAATTAAATTCTGGTTTTAAATTATACATGCTAGGTACACCAAAGATTTCTATAAAGAATAATAGTATGGGCTTCCCTGGTGGCACAGTGGTTGAGAGTCCGTCTGCCGATGCAGGGGATGCGGGTTCGTGCCCCGGTCTGGGAGGATCCCACATGCCGCGGAGCGGCTGGGCCCGTGGGCCATGGCCGCTAAGCCTGTGCGTCCGGGGCCTGTGCTCCGCGGCGGGAGAGGCCACAGCAGTGAGAGGCCCGCTACCACCAAAAAAAAAAAGAATAATAGCATGATGTAATCTCTACTTATCTTTCCTTGTATTATTATTTTAAAATTTTAAGCATATATTGACTAAAAAAGATATTGTTGTTCCTCCTAAGTTATCTAACTAATGCACCCTCTTTATATTTGTAGCAACTGTCAACCTATTTCCCTACTTATCTACTTGAAAGTCCTTAATACTTTTTAATAATTTTTGAATTAATTTATTTTTAATCAATGTTGAAGACAAAAGAAACCTTTCACAGTCAGCATTACAGCATTTTACTTATCCAATTAGCAATATACATTTATATTTGATAGAATTTCAAGAAATAAATAACAGATTTTTCACTCAATCTAGAATACCTGCCTATATCTGAAAATCAATGTTCATAAAATAATAGCAAATTTAAATGACATACTTTGTTCTTATCAGTGACACTGTTGACTGATTATATATAAGAATTACCTTTAAAAATACCTACCACCAACCATGCCAAAGTTTAAGGATGATGGGAATAATATTGAAGTAGGCATTCCAAAAGCTGAGGCCCAAAGCCCAGGACAAATAACAGATTTTTGGACAAATATCAAGACTCTTTGTCTACTGTCACGGAAGCTAGAGTTGGCTTTTAGGCAGACACATTCTACTTCTTACAGTTAAGCTTTTCGTCAACACCAAAGTCTTTATCCACACAGATGGCAATTAACTCACATTTTTCCCATTCTATCTTTTGTAGTTGACTTTTTGGATTAAAAGTAGAAAACTAGAGACTTCCCTGGTGGCATTGTGAATAAGAATCCGCCTGCCAATGCAGGGGACATGGGTTCGATCCCTGGTTCAGGAAGATCCCACATGCCACGGAGCAACTAAGCCCACACACCACAACTACTGAGCCTGTGCTCTAGAGCCAGCGAGCCACAACTACTGAGCCCGTGTGCCACAACTACTTAAGCCCGCGCGCCTAGAGCCCGAGCTCCGCAACAAGAGAAGCCGCCGCAATGAGAAGCCCGTGCACGGCAACGAAGAGTAGCCCCCGCTTGCCATGTGCAGCAGCCAAGACCCAACGCAGCCAAAAATAAATACATAAATTTATGTATATATATATATATAAAAAAGTAGAAAACTACTATTGTTTCTATTCAATTTCATCTGATTAGATACAGGCTTGGATTTTGGCCTATCCAGATAGTTTTGAACCTCTCGAAGTATTCCTTATCTCTCCCAGTGCCCATTAGTTAAAGACTCAGTCTGTATTCTATGGGTATCACATCCAAATTACTGATGAACTGCTAACCAAAACTCATCAAGGAAAGACCAGTGTAGTGGCTAAGCCCTCCTGGTTGAAATTCTTCCATTCATCAACCTTTACTTATGATCATGAGTCAAAAAAAAAAAAAAAAACTGTTTAAACCAGTCATTTAACTATTTAGTTAAACTGTTATACAGCCCACATTTCTCAAGGGTGTTGAGATTTTCTCAAATGTCTTGATGAAATCCAAACACAGTACGTTCTTTTGACTGTACTCTCATGATTTCCTATCATTTAATATAAGTGAATCTGTGCTACCTGTTAGAGATCACTGCTTCACTTCTAAGGGCTTACAAACCACTAAAGTGGAAATACTTTTCTAAAATTTTGCTCAGGATTGATAAGTTCAGTGGTCTACAATTTGGAGACCTCCCCCACCTCCACCTGGCCTCCACCACCACGCCTTTTGAGTCATGCATTGATTTTCCTACATCATCTCCCTTCTTAGGTTGGTTGGGCCAAAGCACAGCCCCGCCTCATTCAAGCTCATGTACATCTAGTTCCTACAGAGGCCCTGTGATATGTGGGATACTTGCAGGAAGCTGTGGGCATCTGATTGTGTTCCCTGACTGGTGGGCTGGGAAGTGAGCTGTTAGCTGAGGCAGGGAGGGTGTGGGGCACCACTTCTTACAGCCCCAGAGAAAGGCTGAATGATCAAACTGAGAGAGGGTGGTCCATAACAGAGTCAAGTCTAATAGACAACAGACCCAAAGTCAAGGAGTCACTGCTCAAAGCCAGATTGCCAAATCCAAAGGAGGGCACCCAGAAAGCAGGGCAAGTACAAGCAAGTTGAAACATCAGGGAATTCATGAGGAGCTAAATGAGAGGGTGGGTCAGGAGTAACTTCTGAGTCAGCTGTATCTAATTTATATTTGATTCTTGGAGTGATGGGGGAGGGCCTGTCTGCCAGAAGGGAATGGACAGTGGAAACACAAAAATGAGTAAGATTCAGTCCTCCTTAAATTCCTGACATTGTCAGCATTAAACGGAGAACTTTGTTGCTGTTAATATCCATGGATATTAATTTAGGTTAGAATTTAGGATACTAATACCTAAGTGCCTTCTGTATGCCAGGCACTGCTCTAAGTATTTTTACACATGAATCCTCATAATAGTCCTACTGTGAAGTACGACTGTGATTCCTATTTCAGAGGTGAAGAGACTGAAGCTAGGTAATTTGCAGAATTTCACACAAGTAACAGAAGTGAGATCTGAACTGGGCAAGTCTGACCCCAAAGTGCACACCTGTAACTCCCATTCATTACAGCCTCATAGACTGAGAGTCTGACCCCAAAGTGCACACCTGTAACTCCCATTCATTACAGCCTCATAGACTGAGAGAATTCTTCAAAGAAAATAATTACTTTACCTCCTTGACCATGAAAAGGTGTGAGACAGAAAATATAGAAATTAGATACAGGCCTTCTATGCTTCTTCTTGGACCTCATCATCAGTCTAAATGACAGAGTTCGGGCAGAGTTCAGCAGGGTGGCAGAAAGAGTAGGTTTTCTTGTTTTTCCAGGACAAGCCTTTACAATGTAACTTTATTTTTAGTGTTCCCTGTTTTGAATCCCAGCATAGCTTACAAAAAATTTAATTCCAAAGTTAATATAAAAAATTCAAGGTAAAACACTTAACCCATTTGGGGTTAAGTATATCTGTATTCTTGCTCTCATTTATTCTAACAAATGTTAACTGTTTAGCTGAATGTGTGTGTGTCTGTGTGTGTATTTTCGTTTTAATAAGGAGGTCTTGTTTCTCCTCTGGCTACTTCTGGCTGTCTGTCTACTTCTTATCTTCCTCATAATAAAGGCACTCTATGGTCCTTTCTAGCAAATGTACTTTTCTAATATGAGAACATGGTGCCAATCATTTATTTTAAAGAGACAATGTGTCTTAAAATTATCTAGATTAAATCAGTCTTTACTTTCATTTTAAAAGAAAAGTTTATTATTCCTAATGTTCTGTACACTTTCACTTGGAAACTTCATTCCAGACACAAATGAATACATTACATCTTTGAAAGCAGAAAGATCTTGATTAATTAAAACAGTATACCTTTACCTTAGCATTAGGTCAGGCTGGCAAATTCCAAAAGGTCAAACACTGCACCTATCTGTGCCGACTGGGATCCTTATTAATTATCATGGTAAAAGTATTTCACGTTTCATACATTTTGCTTTTTTACACATTTATTTCCCACATAATGTTCAATTTCACATTTAAAAGGCAAATTAATCTTTAATTTCCTAATGAATATAATCAAAGTTTCAAAATGAAAAATGAAACTATGTGGATTTATCAATAACTGCTTAGCCAGATAAATGTTGCCAATATAAGTTTAAATAGCTTACAAAGTATTATTTCCTTTGTTCTCTTCAAAACAATACAGGTACACATAAGGTCACACATTACAGGCATCTGAACTGGTAAGATATTACACATTGGTGGCATGCAAGTATTTTACATTTTTAAATGCAGTGAAAAATGCTGCTTATTTGTTTTCTTTAACTAGATGAAACAGAATTAAGATAAAGTTTTAATTAAAATATAAATATTATTCCATGAATATAGTGGGGTTTTTTTAAAACCAAAGTGGCAGAGATGAGAATTTTAGTTCTGAATAATTTCTTTCTTAACTAAAGATTGTCACTGGCAAAATTTGGTACTAAAATAAAATGTCCTTAAAAAGTACATTTTCTACCCATCTCATTTCACCATATGGCCAATTCTTATCTATCCACATTTAGATTATCCATGGGAAAGTTTTAATCCTGGACCAGCTTCTCCCAATCACACAGTGTACTTCTGATTCTGATTGGCTTCTCTCTGTTATCCAGACAATATGTGCTCAGTCACGCACAGACAGACACACACACACACACACACACACACACTCTCTCTCTCTCTCTCTCACTCTCTCTCTCTCTCTCTCTCTCTCTCCCCCTGAATAAAAACCTATGAAAAACATGCCATGTTTACTGTGTTCAGTTTCTTTCTTTGCATTTCCTCCTCTCTTTCTCCACCATGAGAAATAAAATATGAGGAGAAAATATCATACATTTTAAAATGTCAAAAAGGCTGCTCCTCAAGAACTATTCTGAAAACAGTAAAAACCGCTGCAGAGGAACAAATAACTCTGTGGATTGTTCAGACCTCTTCCTCTGAACAAAGCCTATGGAGGAGAGATGGAGCCACAAGGGAGGCATTGCGCACCCGCACCCACGTTCAGAGGCAATGGAAACATTTAGAATCACAGGATTGTAACATCTGGGGGCTGGAAGGGACCTTAGAGAGCATCTAACTCACTTCATTTTACAAATGAAATGAAGACAAGATAGATGGAAAGACCTGCCCAAAGAAACACATAGCTGACATACAAATCAGTACTATTTTCCAAAAATATCACTTGGTGGAAAATTGAGCATAATTCTTGAGGGGTTGGAGGATAATTCAATTCAAGCAACATTTATTAAGCACCTATTATACACAAGGCACCTTACTAGATGTTACTGAAGATGCAAAGATTGATGAGACAGTCCCTGCTTCCCAGTGCTTATGAAAGTTCCTTGAGGCTATGTTTCAATATCTTTCTTAGCAGAAAATAATACTGACCAGGACTAAGGTTGCTGGTGATAACAAAGCAGCTGATGCCCAGGAGAGCTGATCTCACAAGTAACACTTCCCTTCACCATCAGGGCTCGAGCCTCTTACACAGCTGTTGGGGCCCTAAGGACAGTCTTCTTTCCTAGGCCTCCAATCACACCTCAAATCTTAGCCTACCCCACCCCCTGAGTAGTGACAAAGCTGACAGGAGGGCAGCAGTGCGCCAGACCCTCCTCTCAACTCCTAATCACTGTTTGCTTTCCCCTTAGTGTCTCTGCAAGGGTCCTGATCACATCCCAGGGTACTGTCAAAGTGGCCCAGGAAAATGCCCACCCACATACTTCACTGGTATATCTAACACCCACTGCGCCCATCAACCACTTCTCCCACCTCTATGTGGAAAGTAAGATAATTCCAGTCCCCTACATCATACCCATGTTTTAATTCCTCACATTCAAAAAGGTGTGAGAGATGTAATTGTTGGTTAGAATAAAATGGATTCAAGAGGCAGTGGAAAACATTAGTGAATAGATAATAAAAATGATCTCCCACTTTTGTATAGCCCTTTCCAGTATAGTGTTTTCATCCCATTATCTAATTATATTCTCACCACAAGTCTGTGAGGTAGTTAGTGAAGTTTATTCCCATTATAGTATAGCTGAAGAACCTAAGGCTTGAGAGACTAAGCGGCTTGCCCCAAAGTCTCCCAGCTAAGAAAGTATGGAGCCAAGTGTCCAAGTTTCTTGACTCCAAATCCAGTGCTCTTCCCCCTATATAGTCTATAATTGTCAGGCAATTGAATGAATTGCCCATGATCATATACCTGCTAAGTGTTGGTGATGGGATTAAGAGTCAGCCTCCAAACCTGTTAGTATGGTGCCCTTCCACCATACCAACTAGCAGAGCCAATGTGCTCAGAATGACTACCATGGAAGATGTCAGAGAAAAGTCTAGTCTCCTTCACCCTCTCCCAAGTCAATGATGCATCACAAAACTGGGATAACCTCTGGTACGTGTACAACCTTCCTAGCATAGTGCCCAGAGGCAGGTTATAAATTCGAACCTTGCAACTCCTCCATCCATCTAATGAATGTTTAATTATAGCTGTTAGGGGAAGATGGGAAAGAGGTAAGCTGAGCAGAGCTTACTCCTACCCTTAAGCAAATCAAAACCTTTAATTTCCATCTTCCTTCCCCACAGCACTTAGCCCCTCCACTCTACTAAACTCCTGAACCACAAAACAAAATTCCATCTGACCTAGAGTTGGGAGCAAGGACAATGAATACGTCCTTAAGGTTCTGGGTACTTTTCTCTCTCCAGCTTGTTACCAGGGGGCCTGATCATGTGATTTTCATCCAGAGGGCTCACCTGAGGCTCCCAAGCATTCTCACACTTTTCCTTTGCGTGTGTCTCAATCCTTGAGCATTGACGATGGCATGGTGAGTGGTGGGGATATTTTACATGAGGAGCAATAAGGGGAAACTGCTACTGGAAGGCAGAGCTAAAATATTTCTTCTTAGTTCTCTATTCATTAAAATGAAAATCGCCGTCATTGCTTCATTAGTGGAACAGAGGAAGGAAGCTTCAGAATCATGACTTAAAACCCAACTCCAGAAACAGTTCCACCGAGTACAGGTAACATAGCACAGAACAAAGTATTCACAGCTTACTGCCCCCTGCCCGTTTTTGCTTATGCAATCAATACTTGAGCTAACGATGGTATCCGCTTTTCAATAAGGCACTCTACCCCAAAACCCAGAAACACTGATCAAATTATATGAATCCAGAGTTCTTTCACTTCCTGTCTCCTTCACAGGGCCTAGAAGAGGGCTAAGTACATCATGCCCACAAAAAAAGGAAAATATCCCCAAACTCTTTTGTAAATTTTAAAGGGCTATCTTACATTTAAAATATGTTGATGCTTAAACTGGTTTCACGTTTGACTGTCTGAAATATTCTCACGGTAGTTATTCAGAACACACTGGTTTCCCTAATGCTGGTGACCTGCCAGGGGCCACCTTTCTGTCTGGAAGAGAAGCAGCTGTTCTTTTGGTATGATGTGCCAGGCTTCCCTTAGGGAAATTGTTTTGAGGAGTATAGGCATTGGGATGCTTTCTCAGTTTTTAAATGGAGATGGGCTTTTACTGTAAGATGAACTGCATGCTCTAAGATGGGTGAGTTGCATGAGCCCCTCCAGGTTGGTGATTCTCTACCTAACCTAGGCCCGCAGCAACTCTGAGAAGGAAAGGGGAGAGGGACTGGGAGACAGCATCTCCCTTCAATCAGGAGTCCAGCTTTGGCCAAACACCTCCTTACAGTATTTGGCGATATTTATGTACAAAATATTTATATACAATATATCCTACAAAGATGGAAGGAAGGGGCTTAATCATGTGGATGAAGATGAAAGTGCTTTCACCCATACACTTCAGGCATATGGAGAGATTTGGTGCTGGAACAATGAAATGATTTCCAGGCTTCTGATATTCATTCCCTAAGCGTTATCTTCCATACATGCTGGGAAATTTGGTGGTTGGTGACATAAGCCACAAACTCTAGGGAGTGATTTCACATTTCACCTGGGCCT
The DNA here is from genome assembly GCF_949987515.2 of Delphinus delphis. Lineage (NCBI taxonomy): Eukaryota > Metazoa > Chordata > Mammalia > Artiodactyla > Delphinidae > Delphinus > Delphinus delphis. The sequence continues at coordinate 150,204,392 of NC_082684.1, forward strand.
GAAGCAACTCTAAAAAGGACAAGGGAAGTGGGTCTGGGGAGAGAGTATCTCCCTTCAATCAGTGGTCCAGATGCAGTCAAATACCCAGTTAGATATCTGGACATTTGGCAACATGCACACACACACACATACGCGCGCGCACGTACTTACATTATGCCCTACCGAGATGAAAGGAAGGGATTTAATCATGCTGATGAGGATAAAAGTTTCCCTTATACACTTCTGGCAGATGGGGAGATGTAGTGCTGAACTAATTATATGATCTCTCTAGACTTCCAAAATGTATCTCCTAAAAGTCATCTTCCACATATGCTGTGATGGGTGTTGGTGATAGGAGCCTGCGAGTCCAGGTGAGTGATTTTAGACTTAGGGTGGGCCTGTACAAGTCTAAAAGGGGAAAGAAGGTAGTCTGGGGAGAGATGATCTCCTTTCAATCAACTGTCCAGATGTTGCCAAATATCTTGATATAATATTTGGCAAAATGCATACATATAAAAATATTTTATATACATTATGCCCCACCACGATGGATGGTAAGGGATTAATCATGCTCAGGATCACGAAGGAGCTTCTACTTACACACACTTGGCAGACAGGGAAATGAAGTCCTAGGCTAATTAAATGATTTATAAGCTCCCCGAAATGTAAGTTTATCTTCTAATAGTTGTATGAATACTCATGGAAATGTCACCTTTCGACCTACTACAAAAACACAGGTAATGATAAGATAAACTGATTAATAATAAATATTTGATTTAACACTCTATATACATGTGACCCAACTATTTTATAAGCTAAAAACAGTGCTAAATTTTGACAATATCCCATTATCTTGCTTTAATACTATCGATAACTGCAGCACAGTCACTATCAAGTCCTGATTTTTTTTCTTGCTTTCTGACACGGTTTGCCAAGAATTGCTTTAGCCCCCGGTCCACAGCACCTTGGGGCTGCAGGGAACACTCTGTAGGATCCAAGATTTCTTAGGGGTGAAGGCAAGAAAGAGAGTAAATGAGAAAAAAAAGGAAAAAGCCTTACTTAGAGGGGCATGTCAGCGACTCTGCACTTAAACATATTTGCAACAAATCTAAAGGGATAGGAGAAAGACAACTAAGAGATGTGTCTTCCCTGGCAACATGGTAACCAAAACATGTATACAAAAAGGAGAAGAAGAAGAGGGAGAGGGAGGGGGAGAGAGAAAGGGAGAGGGAGAGGAAGAAGAGGAAGAAGAAGGAGGAGAAGAACTGTATACATTTTACCCAGTGGTGTGCTGCTGAATGTTTATTAACCAGCAAACTGGGGGTAGGGGAGATGGGGTGAAAGCCCTGATTTGTAATCTTTGCTAATTTCCATGGTATAAATACTCCCACCAACAAGAAGTACTGAACTTCTGAGTTGGGAAGAACTACTGAGTTGGGCAGAGATGTTTAAGACCACATCATGATACAGTATTTCTGCCATACAGACACAGTAAGTGCAAATACTCTCAGGAGTATGAAAAATAGTAAAGTGTATTTTTGAGTATTACTTTTGTTTTTTAACATAATTTATTTAATTGTAAGTGCATGTCATTTACTTTTTAATAATGGTTGTGTTTCACAACCAGTTTACAAAATTCTTGATAATTTAATAATGAGTAAGCCTGTGAGCTGACTCTAACATACTACACCTAAATGAGTAAGAGGGAAAGAAAAAATCAGACTGAAAACTGTCCAGTAGTAGTTGCTACATAGATAGATAGATGATAGATAGATAGGGAGATGCAGTAGAAAGCTAGTTAAAGGATTTTTAGGGTTTCCAAAATTCAACATGCTCTGCTCATTATTCCCTCAAAAAGTATAAAATATTCTTATGTCTCAAAGGATTTTATTTTGTTTTCTTCTATTTTCTTTTCCAAAGGATTTTAGAGATAGAGATGTGGGCACTTACAATACAGGTAAATGTTCAATTTTATAAGGGCTTTCCATCCTAAACAGTTTCCACGTGCTTTATAAACTAACTAGAATAATATATGAATTGTTTTTTCATTTATTTGTTTTACTGCTATAAGCAACTCAGGAACACTCAATTACTTAGTAAATTCTGGATTGGGCCCACCTTCTGCCTGAGTCAGCAACTTCTTTAGATCCAGTTGTCACCAGGACAAAGGATGTCACCTTTACAAGGCTCAGAATTATAAGGAAAAGAAGAAGAAAAGAGAAAGAGTTGGAAGGAAAGGAGGTGGGGAAGGGAGGCAGAGGTGCCTAAGGCAATGTCAGAGGGTCACCAAGTCCAGCCTCAGGCACTGACAGTTGTGAACTGGTGTCAAAGGCTGCAGTCATATGTTTCCTTAGCTTAATATCGCACTGGTGCACTGCTAGACGAAAAGATTCATGCATCTACCATGCAATCATCTCAATTGTACTTTCACAGGCTTTGTCCTTGGGATGACAAACATCTGGATAAACGATAATTCACATTTTTTCCTGATGTTTGAAAATGTCTGGATGGATCATGCCATGTGGACAAAATCTGTATAATTAACTTGAATGTTCACATTTCATCCTGTGATCTTGTTGCCCTAAAGACAAAGCAATAAATGCTTCTAAAATTTGCCAAAATAATGCAATCATGTGTAACAGACAACCTTAAGGTGTGATTATTATCGTTTTATTTAGGAATGTACTATTTTAAAAGCTTCCCTCTTGCTAAAATTTAAAAATTTGCCATCATGGCTGGAAAACTTTAAAACATCTTTGTAAAAAGTTATCCACAGAGTGATGTTAAAGATCGAATTACGTGGAATAATCAGTAAAAGTAGGCATGCTAATTCATTTTGCTACTTGTGAGTCTGGTTTGAAGCTATTTTTGTGGGTGAAAGAATATTTCATACCTATTTGCTAAAGCTATGCTTACGTATCTTAATGCTGTCTTCTTTTTATGAAGATGACACCACTGATCTTCAACCAGTAGGGCATGTGCATTTAGTGATTTTTCTGGAACTAAGGGAGAATTTGTGTTAAGTTGGTCACATTTTTTCACCCAGTGAAAGATTGGCAATACTAACTTCGTATGTGGTCAGCAGAACACTTCTGATGTATTTAGCCTAACTCAAAGCTATGCATGTAAACAGAGATAGGCCTCTATCTTAATCACAGTTACAAACACATTTATATACTAAGTTCCTTTCCTTTAAAAAAAAAAAGTTCATGTAAGAAAGCAAGACCACCCAATATGAAAGTCACTAAACCATTTTCAATTGTCACCCACTAAGATCTGCATAAGTCCATTGGTGCAAGTTGCCAGAGGTGCCCATGAGCAAATAAAACAATCGTATATGTTTAAAAATCCAAGACAAATACGTAGTGCTAAAAAAGAATAACAATTAAATTATTAGTTGTGTGGTTAACGGAAATGAACAACCTTTGATAAAATGGTCCCAATGGAGAAGGAGAAGAGCTTTTGTTTTGAAATTGCCACCATGGTGAAATTGCCACTTCCTCTTCTTGTGGAAGTTTATCTTCGGTCTCCTTCAACTCGCTTTTTACGAACTAGGTGAGAAAGAAAGGTTTAAAAAGACAAAATGAAGGCATATTCCTTAAACTTCAGACAAACAACAATAATCACACAGAATAGCAATCTCACACATTTGAGAACACAGTTATCAAAAATTTCAACATTTAATTACCCGTGGCAATAAATGGAAATGACAGACTAGTCCAGGGCCTTTTGTAATTTACTTTCAAATAAAGCTAAGTCTGATAGTTGGGGACTTGAATGTTAGAGCTCTCCCATTTCTATGGAGTAGAAGGTCCAGAACAAACCCACGAAACAGTGAACTTCTAAATATTTTCATGTTTACTTATCCACAACACATCTTCTCAGCTTCTGTGTAACTCAGTCACCAACTGGCTATAACTAACTCCCCAGGATGACACATTCACAATTCTGACTTTGGATTGAAAACCAAGAGGAGCTGCAAACAGAAATTTAAAGTTTCTAAATCTGTTTTAAATGGAAACTTCGAAGTATCAACCTCCAAGGAAGGTAGGATTCAGATGGCTAGCAAACTCAAGAGATTAAGCGTCCTTTAATCTGGTACTTAGTATCAAAGAAGCTGCCCTGACTGCCTTCCCAGTTTCTGCAACCCTCTTCTTCCCCCTTTCACCTCCCCACCTGCAGGCTCTTCTGGTGGATAGGAAGAGGGCTGCTCCAATCTTCCTGGATTTGGCAAAAAAAAAAAAAAAAAAAAAAGGTGCCCTGGCTATGGCCGTGCCTCAACTTCCCACTTTAAATAGCCCAGCCTGCTCCTGCTCGGCTGCAGAAAATTCAACAAAAGCTGTTGTCCACAGCTGCCGCTCCTGGCCTCAGGACTGCCTCTCCATTTCCTTCAGACCTCTTGTTTTGCCTTTTTTCTTTGCTCTCCGTGTTGTTCAGATGAGGACCCATGTGTTTTCCCGGGAATCTTCCAACTGCTGCTCTAATCATTCCCCAAAGCCCTGTTTGCTGGGCTGCCCCCTGAGCCTCACTCTTTGCACCTTGGAGGCAAGCATTGTCATATGCCTGGCCAGCCTCTGGGTGCCATACACTGCACCTTTGCTGGGCCTCAGGGTCTTGGGCAGCAAACTGGACACTAACATGTACCTGCCCCCTTCCGGTTCTAACCCTTAACTTCCATCTTGTCCACCATCTGAACCCTCTCCATGGCCAGCACTATACTTGGTGGGACACCTTGTCCAGTTTCCCTGTCCAAGGCCTGGCATTCTGTCCCTGAACCTCAAACTGGGGACTGAGCTCTGTTATTGGTAGACTGCTTGCCAACTGGACTATCTGCACCTGGATGGTCTTGCTCCACACTGCTTCAGGTGGCTGGGATGTCCGCAGAACAAGCCTTCCCAATCAGTCCCATTCTTCTTTGCTGTGGTCGACCAGGACATGCCCCACCTCATTCTAACAGAAGTCCTCAGCAAAGAGTGGGTAGCAGGAAAGATTCAACAGAGGCTAACTGAAAAAGCTACTTCTGAGCTTAACCTTTAAAAAACATAGCTCTGTTAGGTCATTTCACATGTAAATCACCAATAACCATATTTAAACCCAAGTACAAAAGCACAGTCAGGAGTCAAACATAAGTGAATTAGGAATTTCCATGTCACTGTGTCCATCTTGTGGTGTAGATAACAGAGGGTGATTACATGTAAGAAGTAAGTAAAGGAGAAGTAAATGCACAAAGGAAATCAAGCAAAAATCAAAGCCTGTCTGGAAAGAAAAAGAACAAACAGTTCCTCTTGAAAGAATGCTACAATAAAACTTAAACACTGTGAAGATGATGAGGATTCCTATGACCATGTAATAATGTGCTTCTGATGAAGGGCTGACACCAAAGGCCAGTGGAAAGGTATCTGTGAGATGTTATATCTGAAGTGGAGAAATGAATGGTCATCCTGCTCTTCTAATTGCTAACAGCACATATTGTGGCTGCATTACCCAGGTCATTATTCTTTGTGATGGCAGCTGCCACTCTTGTTCGTGGTCCTTGCTTGGTAAACTGATATCCAAACTTGAGGATCCTTGAATTCTCCTCGAGCATCTGGGCAATTTCCATCTCTACGGCTGTTCCCAACTGCTGTCTCTGATTGCACGTGTGGACACATACAGAGAATGGCCAAGAAGGAAGAGGAAACAGTTACTCGCATGGGAAAGATGCATGGCTATTTGTTGGACAAAAAGGCAAAAGTCTCAAATTGTAAGGGACAAAATCACTTGATTTTCTCTCATACAGTTATTTGAGACCTGTTCCTTGTGGAGAAGCAAAATCTAACAGACAGCTGAATCTGCTGGCATGTTAAACTGAAAAGACTAAGCAAATTATTTATGAAGGAAAAGGCAATTCCAGATGTAAAATTAAAGCAAAACTAATACTTGGTGTTTCCAATTACCCCAGTATCTGCTGTTTGAACAAAGGGTATTATTTTTTAATAGTGACACTGTCTTATAGCAATCAATTCAATTACAGAATTTTCTACTCTGGGGTCCATATCCAAAAATAACTGAAGATGGGCCATTCTCTCCCAACAGTCTCACTAGGAGATCCTCAAGAGGCTTTATTAAAGTGGTTTGAACTGTAGCTAGTTGAATTATCGAACACTGAAGGGGTTATTGGACTACAGGAAAACCCCCTAAGTTTTTTGAGTTGGTGAAAAGAGGTTTTTGTCTGTTTGCTTTTTAAGTTGAGACATAGAATAATAATTTAAAAAGTAGAGTTAAAAAATGGGGCATGTACATTTAGGATTTTACAGTTAAATTTAAGGAACATAGTATATTGTTTCATACTATATTCATTAATTTTTTTAGAAAGTATAAAGAAAAGACAAACAGAAAAAGTATATAAAATATAAAAGCTCCCTTTCCCCAGTATTCCCACTCCCCATACAGAAAGCCAGTTCGGCATGTAGTCTTTGAAACATTTTCTGTGCATTCATACGTCTACATGATCACATGTACATCTACGCTTTTTTTCACATAAATGGGTCACACTAGCATATTGTTTTGAAACATGTTTTTATTCTTCATTTAACATTAAGAACATCTTTTCATGTAGGTAAGTATGTTTCCCTCATCCTTGTAAACAATTGTGCAGCACTGTATTGTAGTAAGTGATCATAATTTATTTAGCTTTGCTCTACTGACTGCTACATTCCTTTCCATTCTTATTCCAAACTATGCTATGGTGAACTTCCCTTGCACACAAAGTATGTCCTGGGGCATTTCTGCCAGTGTGCCTGTAGGGCAAATTATAGCTGGGCCCAAGAGGAAGCATGTTTCAAATTTTGATAAATTACTGACTTACCCTCAAAGGTGACAATTTTTACTCCTGCTGATAGTGTTGGAGAGCTAGTGTTCCCTACTTTAGCCAACATGGGATATTATGAATCTTTTTCACCTTTTTCAATCTAAGGGGTAAAAATTTATTTCACTTGTATTTATTTAATTAATTTGCATTTCTCAAATTATGACTAAGAACAATTAATTTTCTTTTGCATTTGTATTTCTTTGTTTGGAAACTACCAACCTCTATCATTTGTATATTTTTCTACCAGCTTGTGGTCCCTGTTTTTAAAATTTATATATTAGGAAATTAGCCCTTTGTCAAACATGCTAAAAAGACTTTGCTCAGTTTGTCTTTTGACTTTCTGATTAAGACCTTTTTTCATTTTCATACAGTCAAATTTATTAGTCTCTTAGATTTTATGTCCTGTTGAGGAAGCCTCTCTACTTCTCATTTCTTCCATTTGTTTTATGATTTCTTTTATTTTAGTATTTAAATCTTCATTTTACCTGGAATGAATTCTAGTAGAAGAATTAAGATACAGCCCCAACCTAATTTTGTTCCAAAATGCTAGTGAGTCACAACATTGTAAATCAACTATTCGCCAATAGAAATTTTTAAAAAAATGCTAGTGAGTAGACCCACCATCTTTTACTTCATTCTTTCCCCACTGAGTTGAAATACTACCTTGCTGCAAAATTCTCAGGTGTACCTGGGTGTGTTTCTGGACCCTATAGCTTTGCCAAGTCTATGTCTGTGCCTGAATCATGCAATTTTGATTAAATATATTAAATATATATATACACACACCTTTTAAATATATTAAAATGTGTAATACATTAAAAGATATATTTAAATACATATATTTTAAATTTGGGAAATTTAAGTATTGGGCAGATGAAGAAGAAAAGTTAATGGAGGCATTTTTGTGTTCTAGGCAAGTTCTAAGGTTTAACTCTGTTCCTCTTCTTTCTTTTCATCCAGCAACCTGTCAAACGAGTCTCTCCCCAAGAAATGAACAAAATGTGACATTTCAAGTCAGAAAATAACAATTCTGGGTATCCAAAGTATAGAGGTTACTGTTCTCAGCAGTGTAGGGCCATGGGAGCGAGAGGCAGCAAAAAGGTAAGTGATACTGACCTCAAAGTTTCATGAGCAACTTTAGTTCATGACACACTTTCAAACAACAGGGCTGTATTAGAGATTGAGACTTGAGCTAAGGTTGGGGCTGCCATAGTTATGGCTTACGCCCCCGGGGTGGGCCAAAGGTGCTATCCAAGGGCAGAAGGAGCTCAAGATGGATGTAGCTGACTGAAGGGGATGACATAACACCCCTCTATTTCCCCTCACAAATCTTAGGCATTTGGAGTCTTAGATTTGGGTAATATACAGCTTGAGCATGCTGTGGTGATAAAAGGATGTAAGAGCCAAAGAAAATTATATTGGGAGGAGGGCATATAAAAGAAGGGGAGAAAGTAATATAGCATGGAGCATCTTTCTTTCTTAGCCTGAGTCTTTTTTTTTTTTTGATTTGAGATCTTTTGTGTTGTATAAACCCAGGGCAACAAATGGGCACCAAAATTTCTTATAATTTGGATGTTTCTCTTTTTAATTTTAGGTCACTAAATACAAAGAAAAAGAAACAAAAGTTAAGCACATAGTCCTTCAGATCACCTTTTTTGTGACCTTTTTTCTCTACTCAAATTTATTTAGCAGTTACCCATTTCATTAATATGCATCACTGATTGCTCTTCTCACAGGGGCACCTGATTAAATCATCACTTGTTTACCTGGAGCTTAGTTATGGCAGCTCACGCCAGTGCTGGATTCTCAGCAGGCCTTCATTTTGGTGCAGCTGCCTGCTGCAATGATGCTAAATTGGTCTCAGCTGCTGGCCCTTCCCGAGGAAACTGTCTTAGAGATTATTTTATTTCAAACCCTTCACTGTACAGATAAGGAAACTGAGGTCTACTTCTAACAGTCTATGAGTCAATGAAGAAAATATGGATGGAAGAGAAGTTTTGAGTCTGAATTTCCTTTATTGGAATAAAGCAAATAATTTTTCCAGTTGCTTTAGAACTTAACACTCTTTCTTATCATAAGTAAAGAGAAGCCATTTCAGAGGCATATTGCAAGTTGAAAAATTACACAAATCCACCCCTAGATGACTGAGGACGGGAGATGAGGTTTGATCCTTCAGAGGGATTCAAGAGGGCAGATTTTATATTTCAGGGTCTTCTTCACATGCATTCTAAAAAGCTACTCTATTCTAAATTTTCAGGACTTCAGCTCATTTAATAGGTATAAGGTTGCTAGATTTAGTAAATAAAAATACAGGACACACAACTAAATTTGAATTTCAATAAATAACAAATAATTTTTTAGTATGTCACAAATGTTTCATGGGACATACTTGTACTAAAAATAATTCACTGTTTATCTGAAATTCAAATTTAGCTGTATTTTATCTGGCAACCCTAACTAGGTAGTATCTTACAAGGAACTGGTAACAAATTATCTGGAACATTATTTCAGATATGGGGTTTCACAATGGCCTGAACCAACACAGAAAGTTAAACATACTTTGGAATGAGGTATCCAATTCTGTCTTAGCATTCCCGGAAATATTTACGAAGAGTCCTCATAACTTCCTCCTGACACTAGCCTATTTGATATATATCCCTGAGCTATCACTTCTTTTCACTCACTTAATATTTCCCTCTCTTGTTTTCCTACTCTCCCACTCCCTAATTTACTAGCAGCTGGACACATTAGGATACACAGGAGCAAGCTTCCTAAGTGTGTACAGCCACGTGTGCACATTCCCAAGGATTCACTCCACATCTCTGCAAGGGAAAGCTGTTTTGATAATGCATCCCTTCTAGGGAGGGTGAGAGTGAGGGAGTACCTGTCTCCTGGTGGGATTCCCCTGCTCCCCCGGCAACAAGGCTCAGGAGGAGTCTAGGGACAGAGGACCTGCACTGAAACAGCCCACTTGTTCTGGTTAGAAAAAAAAAAGGAGAGTAGAGGGCTTCCCTGGTGGCGCAATGGTTGAGAGTCCGCCTGCCGATGCAGGGGACACGGGTTCGTGCCCCGGTCCGGGAAGATCCCACATGCCGCAGAGCGGCTGGGCTCGTGAGCCATGGCTGCTGAGCCTGTGCGTCCGGAGCCTGTGCTCCGCAACGGGAGAGGCCACAACAGTGAGAGGCCCGCGTACTGCAGGAAAAAAAAAAAAAAAAAAAAGGGAGAGTAGAACTATTCATGTGATCTTCTGGGGGTCTCCAGGCTTAGGCAATAGTCTTGGGTGGGACCCTGGGGCTTCATTACATCTTGGAGGGTCTAGACCAGGGATTTTCCTAGACATGCAGGGGTCACTCACTTCCCCTACTGCCCGTCCCGTCACCCCACAGGGGAATGCTCACAGCACAAGTCTCCTTGCTTTCTCCTCTTTCTGGTCCATTCCAAGGCCCTTTATTCCAACTATACAGTGTCTAGACCTCGCAGATTCACTGAATCCCACTGCAGACACGTCCCTGTAGCCAAAGGGGAAGGGCACAGCATCATGCTGAGAACTGAGAGTTGCTGTCTGAGAGCAGCAACCAGCTGAAACCAGTAGAGCGACTACAGCAACACTGTAGGCTGATGCTGGGAAAAAGAGGTCTTCGGGGTTACAGGAGGGGGTGGCTCCAGGGAAAAGCGGCTTGCTTTGGTTGTTGGTGGGACCTGGAGCAATGCTGCAGCAGAGCCGGGATTGTGATCACACTGTGCATGTGTCCTACTACTCTAAGCCAGGCCATCTACTAGAACCCCGAGTCCCTGAAACAAGGCTCTGTGTCCAGCACCAGACAGCAGGAGCTTGGCTCTGGCAGCCTCCAACCAAGGACAAGGAGTCTGTTTCTGGGTGTGGCCGTTCTGCTTTTCTCATAGTCCCAGTGAGAGGCAAGAGCAAGGCTGGGGCAGGACTGCGCTGAAGTTCCTGCTAAGAGGCAAGGATGATGAAGGCTGAACAAAGCAGCTGTCAACACCTCTGCCCCCATCTCCTCTTTTTCCTCCTCTGGTTCCTGACTAGCGCAGGGCTGGGGAGAGCTTTCTGTCTCAGGCTTCCCCACTGTGCACCGTTTAATTATTAACATGCTCTCCCACACACCCTCCACACGCCGGAAGCTGTCAAAATTTACCAGAAAGCCAGAACGTCAAGTTAAGTCACAGAACTTTGTCTTTTAACTCCCTCCATTGTGGTATTCCTCCCTTTCACATGTACCCTGTGCATTAACTCACCTGGTTGTCGATCTTGATCTCTGTCAAGGTGTCATTTTCTTTGAGTGCCTCTACAAGGGCCAGGATCCCAGTACCAGTGATAAAATTGGATTCTATGTTTAGACTTTTCAAGGTCTTATTTACTTTTAGCATATCTGCAAAAGCCTTATTATGTGAAAAAGAAAATAACCATTAGGGTTTCTGAAGATTTATTTACTAAGCTTCCCACTCCCACATTAAATACATATTTTTTACAGTATTTAAAGAAAACCTTAGTTAAATCATACTTTCACCTCCAAGTAACAAAGATAATAATTTAAAAATGCAATAAAGATAGTTCAGTTCAGCAGTCCAGGCTTATGAATTTCACATACATACAATACTAAAAAAAAAAAGGATACTGACATAGAATTAACAACTTTGTTTTATTAAGTAAGGACATTAAAAAAAACTCACTACCATCTGTTATCACTGTCAATTTTTTTTTTGAGAAAAGGCATTTTAACATTAGGAAAAGTGTAGAAAGGACATCATCTCAGAATTATTTCATTTTTTCCCTTTTACTATGAATGGATAAAAAATTTTTATCATTGACTAGCATTTGGGCACTACTTCAGGTGGTCACAAATCAGGATTTTTCAAAGATAACTTTTGGAACAAAATCAACACTCAGAGTGGTAGAACCGCTGAAGACTCGTCCCAGTTCAAGACAGCAGACTGCACACATGAACCTGTCTGCTCCCTTTATTCCCAAAGTTTCCCACTGTCATGAAGAAAAGATATAATTTTTAAGTGGCTGGAACTCTCACAGTGCAAGAAAACAAAAAAAGAGGGCCATTATCTTGAAGAATTGCTAAAACACAGAAAACAGAAAGATTGGTGGAGAAATTAGCATAAAATTGCCTGAGATGCCAGAGGTAAGAGCTGATTAGGGCGCCTCATTAAAGAGCTGCCTTAGGAACAGGTGGATCAGCTAGAGCAGGTGGCGAGCACACCATCCCTCCCTGTCGCTTCCCTGAAAAAGAGCAACTGCCTGCATAACCATCAGTGAGATATCTCCCAGGAAGAGGTTCTAGTGAAGGTGCTACGTCCCAAGAGAGATGCAGTGCAGAAACTGAGGCACCTCCAGATCTTCCACCAGATACTGTGTCGGAGAAGGGAGAGGAGAGGCGGCCATTGCCCAGGAAGGAAATATACTGAAATGTATCCCTTGCACAGTGAAGCCCTACAACCTGGAGCACTTGCAGAGTACTACCTGGTTGCCTGCCAGCTTCTCATGCACACACTGCAGAGGAGTCCACCTATCAATTCACCTGCCTGCTTATAAAAGCACTCACTCATTCATTCATTCATTCAACCAGAAAAGACTATTTATCAGGCTTCTACTGTGTGCAAGCAGTAGAGAAAACAAAAATCCCTGTTCTAGGGAGCTTATAGCTGAGTAGGAGGGGCAGAGTCAGTAATTAATAAATAAAATATATGGCCTGTCAGTTGGTAACAAATAGAGAAACATAAAGGGGCTTCCCTTATAAAGGAGAGAGCTGTTGGTGAACCAGATTGACATAACAGGAGAGGAAATAGTCCTAGTTTACACAAATCCGTTTTGTTCTCTAACTGAAAATATGACCAGGCAACCAATGATTACTAGACATATTAGGAAAACCAACACCATGAAAGAGAAAAGCCAAGTTGACCAAAAAGGAGAACATGCCATACAGGGAACACAGATTATTCAGAAAACATAAATATGTAAAACTTCTAATTGCTATAGTCTCTCTCTACCCTGCCCTACTTCAAAAAAAAAAAGAAAAGAAAAAGGAGAAAGAAAAAACATTGTAGCCATAAAATAAATAAATGGGGCTTCCCTGGTAGCGCAGTGGTTGAGAGTCCATCTGCCGATGCAGGGGACACGGGTTCGTGCCCCGGTCCGGGAAGATCCCACATGCCGCGGATCGGCTAGGCCCGTGAGCCATGGCCGCTGAGCCTGCGCGTCCGGAGCCTGCGCTCCGCAACAGGAGAGGCCAAAACAGTGAGAGGCCCGCATACCGCAAAATAAGTAAATAAAAATAAATAAATAAATACTGGCTATTACATATATTTTAAAAAAGAGGACAACAAATAAGAAAAACTTTTGAAAATCTGTACTACATTGAAATGTTAAAAAGCAATGGGCATTTAGAATTATAAAATGATCATGGCTGAAGAGCAAGTTGGTGATCTAGAATACGGAACTGAGGATGTTTTAAAAAATGTAGAGTAAAAGACAAAGAGAAAATACAAGAGAAATGTTAGGAGGTGCGGAGGGAAAGATCCAGAAGCTCAACATTCATCTTATTGGAGTGTCAGAAGGACCATTAAAAAAAAAAAGACAACAGAAAGGAAGAAACTATAAAATAATAGGGAAAAATTTCCCAGAGCTGAAGAAAGCTTCAAGTTTTTATCTGAAAGAACCTGCTGGATGCTCAGCAGACTAAATAAAAGACTATGTGGGCACATACAGATGAAATTTCAGAACTCCAGGAGAAAAGAGAGTCCTAAAAGTTTTTCGCAAGAAGAATTTACTCACAAAGGAACAAGAATCAGGCTGCCATTAGTCACCAGATTTTAAGGCCCATGAGAACAGAGATTCATATATTTATACAGCCAGATAATTGTAAATGCTGGTGATGTTTTAATGTTTTTGGAGTCAATCTATATACATAACAGAATATAATGACATAAAATGTATAAAGCTCAAATGCGTGAAATGATAGAATAACTACAATTCAGAGGTAGAAAGGAAGGAGGAATAGAAGGTAGAGTGGGTACAGAACTGCCCTCATCTTTTCTAATGGAGAATCAAAAATTGTCTAAGATAATTGATCAAAAATATAAGTGCAGGGCTTCCCTGGTGGCACAGTGGTTGAGAGTCCGCCGGCCGATGCAGGGGACACCGGTTCGTGCCCCGGTCCGGGAAGATCCCACATGCTGCGGAGCGGCTGGGCCCGTGAGCCATGGCCGCTGGGCCTGCGCGTCCGGAGCCTGTGCTCCGCAATGGGAGAGGCCACAACAGTGAGAGGCCAGCGTACCAAAAAATAAAAAATAAATAAGTGCATGTATATTAGTGCTTTTCTACCCTGGTTGCATATTAGAATGACCTGGAAGCTTTAAAAAATGTAGCAGTGCTTGGGCCCCACCCCAGAAGAATTAAATCAGAATCTCAGGCTGTGGCCTGGACAGTTGCTTTTTTTGTTTGCTTTGTTTTTTGTTATGGAAGTGTAGTTGATTTATAACTGCATTTTTGAAAAGCTCTCCAGGTAACTAATGTTCAGCAAGGATTGAAAACCACTTTAATTAAAGTCATACAATGAGAAGAATGAAAAATAATCTGCTAACAGTGATTGCTCTGGGGAGTAGAACGAGGAACTTCTGAACTATTTTAACTGCTTTTATGGCAGAAAAGACAAGAAGAAGGAATCCAACTTGGGACAAGAACAGGGTTTCCAACCTCGGGTCTACTGACATGAAGCTGGATAATCCTTTGTTGTGGGAGGTTGTCCCGTGTATCGTAGGAGGTTTAGCAGTCTCTGAGACCCACGAAATGCCAACAGTACCCCTCCCAGTCATGACAACCCAAAATATCTCCAGACACTGCCAAATGTTCCTAGAGGGCACAATCACCCTGAGTTGACAATCACTGGACTAGAAGAACAATCCTGTGTATTAGTCAAGCAGCTGCTTGAACTACCAGGAAGCTCAAGGATTTGGACTGATGCTACTGTACACCATGTAAATTAAAGTGCATTTATTCAGTGCTAGGTCTTTAGTTAGAATTAAGTGTATGCATTTTAATTAGAGCCCCAGAAGGGAATGCATCAAGCCTTTCCTTATGGACGCTGCAAGCTTTGGGATTTACTTCTATTACTAGAATAAGAAAATGTCAGAGCAATTAGGCCTTTGTAAAAAAGTTGCAGGACCTCCTGGCAAGTAGCCACGATCCTGCCAATTTCTTTTAAACTTGAGAAAACACTTTTCACATACTGAACAAAACAGGGAAGAGAGCCAAACATAACCCTGGGCTGTACGCCCAGGTTCACCACAGTTCAGCAAATATTTGAGCATCTACTACATGTGCTGGGGATAATAACATTAGTAAAACGAAGACTAGATTTCTTAAAGGTTACATAAATAATTAGAGTAGAAATACATTTTTAAAGAGAAGGTTTTGCTTTCAGCACTTTATAGAATTGCCCGGAAAAGCAGTTTCATGCACTGTCCAAACCTGTACTATTCCAGTGGTAGCCACAGGACACAGGTGGCTATGAAGCCCTTAAATAGCACCTGTTCTGAATCAAGATGTGCTTGAATTTTAAATGTTTTTAAACGTAAAACATGCATTGGATTTCAAAGATGTAGTATGGAAAAAATACTGTAAAAGACCTCATTACATCTTCACATTTTGAAATGATGATATTTTGGATATCGTGGTTTGAATAAAATACATTATTAAGTTTAATTTCACCATTTTTTTTTAATGTGGTTACTGGAAAATTTAGTTACACATGTGGCTTACATTTGTGGTTCTCATTTTATTCCTATTGGACAGTGCTGTCCGAAACTTCTGATTTTTATGTGGCATACCTGTTAATAATATGTAATAGCATTTTTTTTACATATTTGGGCCTTTTCTCTACATCGGCATTCATTACTATGGCAAGTTTCATTAATACTCCCTGCTATAGGTGTGGTTATATGGAAGTGCTTGGAGCATGGCAAACTGAATTTGATTACAGGTCACTTAAGTTTGCTTCCTGGCTTGGCCACATGCTGTGTAATCTTAAATTACTCAAACTCTGAGCCTTAGTTGCCACATCTGTAAAATGGGGATAATGTCATCTCACATACACATAGCTGGCCTACATTCACAATAATCCCACAAGTACTTTGTTGAATCTGTTTCTGAACCTTACATAGAAAAGTCTTGAAGTTCTTGCTTTAATGCTGATTTGTAATTCTCAACAGCAAGTTGTTCAGCCATAATAACAGTCTGAATATCTCTGTTGCCTGTGGGGTAATCAACCAAATTACAACCTATAGAAAAGTTCTTTCCTGACTATAGCATAGCTGAAAGGGGAACCACCTGGGGTCAGCCAGGTGAGGGCTGGACCATGTGAAGCCATCCAGGCATAAGGCTGAAGGAGGCTTTTCTTTTCACACCCTCAAGGATAACAGTTTTTCCTTGAAGTTGTATGGTTTGCTTGTCACATGACATACATACAATACATAGTTGTTGGATTAAAAACAGTAACAAAGAGATTATTATATTTGAAATTTATTTAGTCCATTTAGCAAGTTATCTATTTGACTTAGAGTAGAAGTGAGACTGCTTACTAGTAGTGCTGACAATGAACTATACACTATTTGCATCCCTGCCATTTTACTGTAAATAATATATTAAACAGAAATGACAAATCATTTCTTTATTTATCCCTTTAGTTACTTACTTACAAAATGTATTGTGAATATTTTTGCTTTATTGAAAACAAACCTACTAAAGGGCAGAGATTATACACAAAATCATACACAGATAAGAACCCTTAAATTGCTAACTTCACCTTACCAATAATCTAGCTCTGCTTTTTCTATTTTAATGATAGGTTTCAAATTCAAAACTGCTTTCAACCTACAAATTTAGATATGTAAGAATTACTGGTGAAAACATCAGTTCTGTAGCTTAGCCCCTCTTTTACATGAGTGCTTAATTCAAATTTGCTGTAGTCATCATGGAAATATTGTCTAATGCTGAGAGGTTGGAGGGCAGGTTCATTCATTCATTTAACAAGTATTTTTCAAATATCTACTCTGTGCCAACACTGTGATGAGTAGTCATTACTTTCATGTTGTCCGTTTTTAATGCTATTTTTTTAAACTTATTTTTGGCTGTGTTGGGTCTTCATTGCAGCACACGGGCTTTTCTCTAGTTGCGGCGAGCAGGGTCTACTCTTTGTTGCGGTGCGCAGGCTTCTCATTGCGGTGGCTTCTCTTGCTGCGAAGCATCGGCTCTAGGCACGCAGCCTTCAGTAGATGTGGCACGCGGGCTCAGTAGTTGTGGCTCGCGGGCTCTAGAGCACAGGCTCAGTAGTTGTTGCACACAGGGTTAGTTGCTCCACAGCATATGGGATCTTCCCGGACCAGGGATCGAACCTGTGTCCCCTGCGTTGGCAGGCGGATTCTTAACCACTGCGCCACCAGGGAAGTCCCTAATGCTCTTTTAGATCTTCCAAAAGACATGTTACTTTAAATCGCATCATCAAGTCAAGAAAACTTTCTTTTTTCTGGCTTAATTCAAGTGCTGAGAATCAGATGCTGTAGAACCACTGATGTAGCCTGATGCTCAGGCTTCTGACAACTGCCATAGTTTAGCAAATGTACGACAGTGAGGCACAGTATGTAAATATAGCATAGCTTGGTGGTTAGGCATCCTGGTTGTGGAACAAGAAAGACCTGGTGGTGAATCCTGGCTCTGCCACTTGCTGGTTGTGTTACTTTGGAAAAGTTACTTAACCTTTCTGAGCCTCAAATTGCTCATCTGTTAGAGTGGGAACTAATAATAGTACACACCTCACTGTATTATAGTGAGGATTAGGTGAGATGACGTGAGTAAAGCACAGAGATCAGCAGTGGCATTTACTAATTGTTCAAGAAATGTGAGCTATTAATAGGAGGGTTAACGCTGATAATGGTAATGGCAGTAGTATTTCCTTGGGTTCAGGGGCTTTCTTATTTACCTGAATTAACTGAAGTGCATAGAAGGAATAGGGCTTTTGGTTGTTTTTTATTTTTTTCATATTCTGGTTAACAGTATCAAACAAAAATTGTTTCAAGATTCGGTTGTTTAAAATATTTTTGAGACACATTAATCCATTTCATTTTTTTAACATCTTATTGGAGTATAATTGCTTTACAATGGTGTGTTAGTTTCTGCTTTACAACAAAATGAATCAGTTATATATATATACATATGTTCCCATATCTCTTCCCTCTTGCGTCTCCCTCCCTCCCACCCTCCCTATCCCACCCCTCCAGGCGGTCACAAAGCACCGAGCTGATCTCCCTGTGCTATGTGGCTGCTTCCCACTAGCTATCTATCTTACATTTGGTAGTGTATATATGTCCATGCCTCTCTCTCGCTTTGTCACAGCTTACCCTTCCCCCTCCCCATATCCTCAAGTCCATTCTCTAGTAGGTCTGTGTCTTTATTCCTGTCTTACCCCTAGGTTCTTCATGACATTTTTTTCTTAAATTCCATACATATGTGTTAGCATATGGTATTTGTCTTTCTCTTTCTGAGTTACTTCACTCTGTATGACAGACTCTAGGTCTATCCACCTCATTACAAATAGCTCAATTTCGTTTCTTTTTATGGCTGAGTAATATTCCATTGTATATATGTGCCACATCTTCTTTATCCATTCATCCGATGGTGGACACTTAGGTTGTTTCCATCTCCGGGCTATTGTAAATAGAGCTGCAATGAACATTTTGGTACATGACTCTTTTTGAATTATGGTTTTCTCAGGGTATATGCCCAGTAGTGGGATTGCTGGGTCATATGGTAGTTCTATTTGTAGTTTTCTAAGGAACCTCCATACTGTTCTCCATAGTGGCTGTACCAATTCACATTCCCACCAGCAGTGCAAGAGTGTTCTCTTTTCTCCACACCCTCTCCAGCATTTATTGTTTCTAGATTTTTTGATGATGGCCATTCTGACTGGTGTGAGATGATATCTCATTGTAGTTTTGATTTGCATTTCTCTAATGATTAATGATGTTGAGCATTCTTTCATGTGTTTGTTGGCAATCTGTATATCTTCTTTGGAGAAATGTCTATTTAGGTCTTTGCCCATTTTTGGATTGGGTTGTTTTTTTGTTATTGAGCTGCATGAGCTGCTTGTAAATTTTGGAAATTAATCCTTTGTCAGTTGCTTCATTTGCAAATATTTTCTCCCATTCTGAGGGTTGTCTTTTAGTCTTGTTTATGGTTTCCTTTGCTGTGCAAAAGCTTTTAAGTTTCATTAGGTCCCATTTGTTTATTTTTGTTTTTATTTCCATTTCTCTAGGAGGTGGGTCAAAAAGGATCTTGCTGTGATTTATGATAAATAGAGTATTCTGCCTATGTTTTCCTCTAAGAGTTTGATAGTTTCTGGCCTTACATTTAGGTCTTTAATCCATTTTGAGCTTATTTTTGTGTATGGTGTTAGGGAGTGATCTAATCTCATACTTATACATGTACCCGTCCAGTTTTGCCAGCACCACTTATTGAAGAGGCTGTCCTTTCTCCACTGTACATTCCTGCCTCCTTTATCATAGATAAGGTGACCACATGTGCGTGGGTTTATCTCTGGGCTTTCTATCCTGTTCCATTGATCTATCTTTCTGTTTTTGTGTAATCCATTTCAAAGATTAAAATGAAATATATGTTAACATTTTTTATATGGGCCGAGTTCCTGTAGGCTTTGGCCGGGGGGGTCTCATAATATCCATTTACTGGGACAGAATGTTACTGTAGATACAAACATTTCAGAAAATTTGTACTAAGCACAGAACAAAATCTAAATATTTACTTAGCTGAATACCAAATCTAATCTTGTCTCTTTCTCCAAAAAGTGTAGTGCTAACAAAATTCTAGTGAATTCAAAGTGCCTGACAGTTGGGTTCTTGTTTTACTGTCTCATTATAACTAATTTTGTTTATTAACTATACAGAAAATAAATTTACCTGATCTGAACATTGTTAATTGATAAAACAAATTTAAAATAGCTTCTAATGAATTAAATATTTTCACGTTATAGTTGTAAGAATTTTACTCACAATCGCCACAGGGTCATTGCTGCGGGTTGCGGCCAGGCTGAACTTTTTCACGTGAGTATTGGTCTCCAGAGCCTTTGCAAATTCCTTCAGGGTTGGAATTGGAATGTTCTAAGATGAGGAAGACACAGATCCTTGATGAATCATTCTGCAGCACCTTCACCCCAAGCTAACGACCAACAGCTTTTAAATACCTTGTATGTTTAGATGTTACCCTTTTTAAAAGACTTTCATCACCCATTCTCTAGCAACCAACCTATCCTAAGCCAAATAGCACCACTTAGTGTCCAATAAGGGAATCTAACACAATGTGACATTCTGGTATCACTTCTGTTTACCCTACTGTCCAAATTATGCATAGAGCACACTTTCCTCTTTCTTTCTTTCATTGTCTATATTTTAGCCAGACTGACCTGCTTGCCATTCTTTTACTATCCCATGGTCTTTCTTTCGTCCATACCTTTAGATATGCTTTTCCTTTTGCCTAGAAATTCCTTTATCCTTTGCTCTAATTCCTACTCAGCCTTCAAGACCCAGCAGAAATATCACCTCCTTGGTTTATTGGCTCTCCTAGGCAGGATCAAAATTTTCCTTACCCACAATTCCACATGTGGGGGCTGACCACATCATGTAATTATTCGCTTAGTGTTTTTCTCGTAATTTAAGTTCTTCAGAATGAATACCACGTGACTCTTACTTCCTCTTCCACGGCACTTAGCCTAGTACTGGGCACTGGGGAGGCAGACAATATAGGGCACAGCTAGAGACTAATGTGAGTTTACAGAGTACTACAGGCCAGCTCTGTGACTGTGGGCAACTGAACCTCTTTAAGTCCCACTAAGGATTCAGTGAGATAATGAATTTCAAGTATTTAGCAAAGGATATGGCACATAGCGAGTACTTAATAAAAATTAGTTAATATTATTAAATGCTAGAAACTGGCCCAAAAAGAATGAACAAAAAAGATGTCAGGCAGTGCTCTCTCTCTCTCTCTCTCTCTCTCTCTCTCTCTCACACACACACACACACACACACACACACACACACACACACATCTTACCCTCCCTTTGAGAGTGACATGACTTATGGTCAAAGCAGAAGTGACAATGTGTGACTTCAGAGAATAGGTCATAAAAGGCACTGTGGCTTCCAGCTTAGTCTCTCTTTTTTTCTCTTGGATCACTTGCTCTGAGGGAAGCCAGTTGTCATGATGTGAGGACACTCAGGCATTCCTACTGAGAGAGCCACGTTCTGAGAAACTGAGGCCTCCTGCCAACAGACACATGACTGCGCCATCTTGGAAATGGATTTCTGTGCCCTCGTCAAGCCTTCACACAAGTGCAGCTCTGGCTGACAGCTTTACTATAGCCTCATTTGAGACCCTGAGCCACAGCAACCCCGCCCAGTCACTCCCATATTCCTGACACTCAGAAATTATGTGAAATAATAACTGTTTGTTGTTTTGGAGTAATTTGTTACTCAGCAATAGCTAGCTAATACACTGTGTATAACACAAGTACTGTGATTCTTTTCAAAGAATTCTAGGAATCACTTTTTTTTAAAAACCCACTTCTTTCAAATAGGATATTGTGCCTCAAAATCCAGTGAGTACAAAGGATTTTAAACAGGTGTAAAACAGGCAATCAGTCATCTCCAGTAAGTTTTCTGACCTCAATGGATAACAATTGTAATGAAATACCTTAATGTTGTTGAGGTTGACCTCTTGCAGGCTGGGGTCATTGGCTTTCATCTGCTGCAGACTTACTTCCACATTTGTGGGATTGGGTGGTTCCTCAAATACTGGCTTGACCTTTTCACCTTTGACCACATCTAAGACACAAGTTTCAATTTTAAAAATAAAACGTAAGGGCTCTCCCATAAAAATCAGAGATGACGTCCCCCAAAATGACCTTCCTTTCATATGCTCTGATTCCAATAATACTCCGATATCAATGACAGTAAGCTTACTCTCAACTAAGCAAGCACAGGAATGGTATGATTCTGAGTTACAGCCTCAAAGGTGGGTGTTTTTCACCTGCAATGAGAAGTCTCAGCGGCTGATGCTCCATGGGGCCAAAAGTGCAGGAGGCCCTACAGCAAACTCCAACACCCAAAAGAATATCCGTGGGTAGTTACTGCTGCTCCACATGGACCTCTTTCAGACTATAATAACCAAACCAAAGAATCTAAGATGCAAAAATATGAGTCTCTTTTTTTTTTTTTTGCGGTACGCGGGCCTCTCACTGCTGTGGCCTCTCCCGTTGCGGAGCACAGGCTCCGGACACGCAGGCTCAGCGGCCATGGCTCACGGGCCCAGCCGCTCCGTGGCATGTGGGATCTTCCCGGACTGGGGCACCATCCCGTGTCCCCTGCATCGGCAGGCGGACTCTCAACCACTGCGCCACCAGGGAAGCCCAAAAATGAGTCTCTTTATTTCCCAAACCTTAATCCTCCCCTGGCCCACCGTCCTCTGAGTTCCACTTTGGAGCTTTAATTTTGAGGATGGTATGGGAAGAGAAAGGAACAAAAAAGAAGAATGGAAGAATTCTCAAAAGCAGTTAACAGAAAATGTTTGCAATATGTGTAACATACAAAGGGTTCATATCCCAAGATACATAGAGCTCCTTCAAGTAAATAATACAACCCAATCGAAAATGAACAACTAATGATCAGAGGAATCTCTATCAGTCAACCAAAAAAGATAATAAGTAATTAAACTCTGAAATTTAAAAATGAGATACCATTTGATTAGCCAAGAAATGTAAAAAGGGAATATTCAGAGTTGGCAACAATGTGGAGGAAAAAGCATCCTCATACATTGTTGGTGGGAATGTAAACTGGTACAAATTTTCTGGAAAAATAATTTGGCATTATCTATTTTTTTTTAATTTATTTAATTTATTTTTATTTTTGGTTGCGTTGGGTCTTCGTTGCGGTGCGCGGGCTTCTCATTGCAGTGGCTTCTCTTATTGAGAAGCACGGCGCGCGGGCTTCAGTAGTTGTGGCGCACAGGCTTAGCTGCTCCGTGGCATGTGGGATCTGCCTGAGCCAGGGCTCAAACCCGTGTCCCCTGCATAGGCAGGAGGATTCTTAACCACTGCACCACCAGGGAAGCCCGGCATTATCTATTAAAATATAAAATGTGGATACTTTACGACCCAGCAATTCTATATCTAAAAGTCTAATCTACAGAAAAAGTAGCATGAATATATGAAGATGTATATTTATGGATGTTCACTGATACGTTACTCATGACAGCAAAACATGATAAACAAAATGTCCATCAAGGGCTTCCCTGGTGGCGCAGTGGTTGAGAATCTGCCTGCCAATGCAGGGGACACGGGTTCGAGCCCTGGTCTGGGAAGATCCCACATGCCGCGGAGCAACTAGGCCCGTGAGCCACAACCACTGAGCCTGCACGTCTGGAGCCTGTGCTCCACAACAAGAGAGGCCGCGATAGTGAGAGGTCCGCGCACCGCGATGAAGAGTGGCCCCCACTCGCAGCAAGTGGAGAAAGCCCTCACACAGAAACGAAGACCCAACACAGCCAAAAATACATAAAAAAATAAAATAAAATAAATTTTTTAAAAAGTCCATCAATGCAAAAATGGTAAACAAGTTATAGCATAATCACATAATACAAGGCTATCTATTCATTAGAAGAATGAGGTAAACCTACAGGTATTTATAAGAGAAGAGAATCACAACTTGAAAAAAATGTTAATGAAAAATGAAATACTTAGGTATAAATCTAACTACATATATATATATATATATACATATGTATGTGTGTGTATGTATGTATATATATATATATATATATATATATATATATATAATCTGCATGAAGAAAACTACAAACCTGTACTGAAAGAAATAAAAGAAGAACTAAATGGAGAGATATTCCATGGACAGATTCAATATTGTCAAGATGTCAGTTCTTCCCATATTGACCTATAGATTCACTGGAATCCCAATCAAAATTCCAGAATTTTGTAGATATCAAAAAACTGATTCTAAAGTTTATATAGAGACGCAAAATACTCAGAATAGCCAACACAATACTGAAAGAGAAGAACAAAATTAGAGAACTGACACTATCCAAATTCAAGACTTAAAGCTACAGAAAGCAAGACAGTGTGATATTGGTGAAAGTATACAAATAGATCAATGGAACAGAATAGAGAATCCATAAAGAGACCCACATAAATATAGTCAACTGATCTTTGACAAATGAGCAAAGGTAATACAGTGGAGAAAAGAATAGTCTTTCAACAAATGGTGCTGGAACAACTGGACATCCACATGAAAAAAAAAAGTGAATCTAGGCACAGACCTTACACCCTTCACAAAAATTAACTCAAAATGGATCACAGACCTAAATATAAAATGCAAAACTATGAGATAGATAACATAGGATAAAATCTAGATGACCTTGGGTTTGGAGATGAATTTTTAGACACAGCCCCAAAGGCATAATCCATGAAAGGAAGAACTGATAACCTGGATTGCATTAAAATAAAAAATTTCCGCCCTGCGAAAAATACTCTCAAGAGAATGAGGAGATGAACCACAGACTGGGAGAAAATGTTTGCAAAAGACATATCTGATAGGGCTTCCCTTGTGGCGCAGTGGTTGAGAGTCCACCTGCCGATGCAGGGGACACGGGTTCGTGCCCCGGTCTGGGAAGATCCCACATGCCGCGGAGCGGATGGGCCCGTGAGCCACGGCCGCTGAGCGTGCGCGTCCAGAGCCTGTGCTCCGCAACAGGAGAGGCCACAACAGTGAGAGGCCCGCGTACCGCAAAGAAAAAAAAAAAAAGACATATCTGATAGACTCACAAAACGACTAGCGAACAGACTAGTGGTTACAAGTAGGGAGAGGGAAGAGGGGAGGGGCAATATAGGGGTAGAGGGGGAAAAAAGGGTTATTATGGGATTATTTGAAATCGTGTGTACGAAACTTCTGAAATTTGTAAAGCACTATAGAATTTTTAAAAATCTTTCATTCATTAAAAAAAAATCAGAAAAAAAGACACATCTGATAAAGGACTTATCCAATATATACAAAGAACTCTTGAAACTCAACAATAAGAAAACAACCTGATTTTTAAAATGGGCCAAAGAACTTAACAGATATCTTACCAAAGAAGATATACAAATGACAAATATGCATATGAAAAGATGTTCCACATCATATTTGTCAGGGAAATGCAAATTAAAGTAATGAGATACCACTACACATCTATTAGAATGCCCAAAGTCTGGAACCCTGGCAAAACCAAATGCTGGTGAGGGTGTGGAGCAACAGGAACTCTCATTCTTTGCTAGTGGGAATCCAAAATGGTACAGCCATTTTGGAAGACAGTTTTGTGGTTTCTCACAAAACCAAACGCCTTGCCGTAAGATCCAGCAATCAGGGTCCTTGATATTTACCCAAAGGAGCTGAAAATTTATGTCTAAAACCTGAACACAGATATTTATAGCAGCTGTATTCATAATTTCCAAAATTTGGAAGCAACCAAGATGTCCTTCAGTAGGTGAACTGATAAATAAACTGTGGTATATCCAGATAACAGAATATTATTCAGCATTAAAAAGAAATGATCTATCTTTACCATATGACTCAGCAATTCCACTACTCGGTATATGTCTGAAAAGAACAAAAACACTAACTTAAAAAGATACATGCACCCCAATGTTCATAGCAGCATTATTTAGAATTGCCCAGATATGGAAGCAACCTAAGTGTACATCAACAGATGAATGGATAATATATATGGAATACTACTCAGTCATAATAAAGAATGAAATTTTACCATTTACAACAACATGGATGAACTTGGAGGGTATTATGTTAAGTGAAATAAGTCAGACAGAGAAAGACAAATCCTGTATGATGTCACTTATGTGTGGAATCTAAAAAATAAAACAAATTAGTGAGTATAACAAAAAGACAGACTCACAGATACATAGAACAAACTAGTGGTTACCAGTGGGGAGAGGGAAGAGGGGAGGGGCAAGATGGGGGAGGGGATTAAGAAGTCCAAATAAATAAACTACAGGGATATATTATACAACACAGGGAATATAGCCAATATTTTATAATAACTATAAATGGAGTATAACCTTTAAAAATTGTGAATCACTAAGTTGTATACCTGTAACATGTAACATTGTACATCTACTATATCTCAATAAAAAAAATAAATGATCTATGAATCCATGAAAAGACATAGAGCAACCTTAAATGCATATTACTAAGTAAAAGAAGCCAGTCTGAATAGGCTACATACTGTATGATTCCAACTATATGACATTCTGGAAAAGGCAAAATGATGGAGACAAAAGATCAGGGGTTGCCAGAGGTTAGCAGGGAAGGAGAAGTAAATAGGCAGAGCACAGAGGAATTTTAGGGCAGTGAAACTACTCTGCCTGATACTGTAATGGGAAACATGCCATTGTTAATTTGTCCAAACCCAGAGAATGTACAACTCCAAGAGTGAGCCCTAATGTAAACTATGGACTCGGTGATAACGATGTGTCAACGTAAGTTCATCAACTGTAAAAACCATACCACTCTGTGCAGCATGTTGATAATGGGGGAGGCTGTGCATGTGGAGGGTCAGGGGGTATATGGGAAATCTCTGTGCCTTTCTCTCAATTTTGAACACAAAACTGCTCTAAAAAAATTAAGTCTTTTAAAAAGTTAATGATATGTGTGTGTATAAAAACCCAGAAGGTTATGCACCAGACTTTTAATAACAAACATGTTGTCAGAATGTTACCCTTTGATACTGAAATTAAAAGGATGAACACTTTGCATCTGTATGCATAAGAAAACAGAAGGTAAATAAAAGGAATATTGCTCATTGTCTGGGTAAATTACCCTGTATAAACAGCAACTGATAAATAGACTGCTGAGACTAGAAAGCATTGCCCAAATCACCGTCAAAGAGAATAAGATATAATTAATCTAAGAAAAGCTGTGATCTTCTGTGAGTTTTCATAGTACCTGGATCACACTGTACTGAAATTACCTCATTACTGCTCCATCCCTCCCACGGATAGATAAGTTCCTTTGGGCAGGGACCACCTTTTTTACCTTTGTACCTAAGCCTAGAACATTCCTGCAACAGCAGGTATTTAGTAAATGACTGACGAATGAGTGAGAGAGTCTAATGAATTGTACGTTTCTCCAGAAAACGGTGACATAGAAGATAGCGGTCTGGTACATTCTGTGCCAGCAAGTCCATGCCAGTGTGTCTTTCATGCTCTCCAGGGGAAGCAGGTATTCAAATTCTAATGACAAACATCCGTTACTGAGACAAAAAGGCACTCGAATAGAGTAGGAAACTTATCTGATACCAGAGTTGATTAAAACATCGTTAAGAACATAAAACTCTGCATTCTGTGCTAAGCAACCTTTTTGTTTGTTTGTTTGTTTTTGTTTTTTTTGCGGTACGAGGGCCTCTCACTGCTGTGGCCTCTCCCGTTGCGGAGCACAGGCTCCGGACGCGCAGGCTCAGTGGCCATGGCTCACGGGCCCAGCCGCTCCGCGGCATGTGGGATCTTCCCGGACTGTGGCATGAACCCATGTCCCCTGCATCGGCAGGCGGACTCTCAACCACTGCGCCACCAGGGAAGCCCTAAGCAACCTTTTTTATCAGTAATTTTCTCTTTTGACTGAACAGACCTATCAAGACAGTGTGTTCTGGGCAAAACACTGATTGGTACTAGTTACGCTGCCAGACAGAGCTCCCAGTATTGGCTAGTCTATCCTGGTTTGACTGCTCAGAGCCTAGTGATCCTTGGTGAACTGGCAAAAACCACCTTCAAAGCCTAAAAGAATTCTGGACTCCCCAGGGGGCCCAGTCAACAGGCCTCTTTCCTACCAGCAACACCCGGAGGCTCCCAAGTTTCATAAAACCACAGATTTCACGTCAGCTTACTTCTCACATGCCCTTTGCCGCCTTTCGTGCTGGCCGTTTCTTCATCAAACTTGGGATTGTTGAGCAAATTGTGTACTCCAAGAACAGCTGAAAGCAAAGATAATCAGTGAATAAACCTTAAGTTTGAGAAAGCGTGTTAAGATGTCCACATTGTTAATTTGCCCCTCGAAGAACAATTCTTCATATCATAAAGATAAGTCTCCAGACCCTCTTGCCTTGCAAAGTGAATGACACGTGTATAGTATGAAATAAGCTTATTTAAAAATAAAAAGAAACCCTCCTCCCAAGACCACTGGCAATCTTCACATGTCCTTCTACATCTATACGTGTAGAATCATGTAGGATCTGAGGGACAATGGTCTCGTCATAGCTCCACACTGAAAATCTGCATAGATGTCCTAGTTAAGTAGATTCATCCCTTATGTTTTCTCATCTGTAAAATGTGAACGCAGGACGGAGTCTAAGGATAGTTTAAGATCTAACATAATACATACTATGGCATGTAGTTTTTCCAGAGACAAAGAGCAGAAAGATCATGGGCCTTTTCCAATGTAGGCCTCCCCATCTCTCCCATCTGTCAGTACCAAAAAGAGTGGTTCTTTTCCCATCTAGAACATCCCAGGGTGGGAAATAAGAGATGTCAACAATAAAAAGTCAGATAAGCAGGCTGAGATTTTTGAGTCTCTTGTACTACATGGAACTTACACCAGGGGGCAGTACAGTATGCAGGGGACAGCACGGGGTGACAACACTGAGCATGCTCTAACTCCAACTGCCCAGCTTTCCCGTTGCTAAGGAAATTCCAGGTGAGAAATTCCAGGTGGCCGCCTGGGGAAGGATCCCAGAAGGGTCTGCCAACAGGTGGCAGAGGCGCACCTGAGCTCCTCACGCACTGTAATCTATACCTTAGAAGGAGGGGGGCAGCCCGTACAGCTGAGAAAGGGCAAATGCTCAGAACCAGCGAGTCTAGGGGTTGAGAGTGACAGTCAGGAGCAGCAGCCAGAGCTTAAATCCAAGCACTGTCACGTACTATCTGTATGACTTGAGAAGTTGTTAAATGCCTCTGAGCCTTAGTTTCCCCATCTGTAAAATAGGGATAATAATTACACTTTACCTACCACAAAGGTTAAATGACTTCCTGTGTGTTAGATGCAGGTGCCTCAACTCCTGCAGTGACTTCTGAGAGGGTTTCAAATATGTGAGCTTAACACTGACCACTGATATCATCACAGAAGCAATGAAAATGTAGCTGAGATGGTTGGCACGCTATTAGGATAAGGCATAACTGGTTCTCCTGGGAGGAAGGAGATTATGATTACTTACGTATTCCAATGGAATAACAATGTGAGAATTCTTGCCAAAGCTGTGGACTGTTTCTCAAAGCACCTCTATCCTGGGAGGACCTAATGACCCTAATAATCCAAATTTCCACCCAATGAGTACACAACTATGCTGGTACATGCATGGAATCTTTTTCAAGGGAAATGTAAGAAACGGGAGGGGACTTAGGAACGAGGGTGAGAGACTTTTCATTACATATCCTTTTGTACTATTTGGGTTTTTTTTTCTATCTGTACGTACAACCAATTCACATAATTATTATAATTACTGTGTTGTTGCTATTGTTAAGAAAACTAGAAAAAATCAGCAGAGTGGGCTGAATATGGATTTACTTTACTGGGGAAATGTAACAATAAATTGGTCCTGTTCCATGGTTAGGCTAACAGAATCAAAATTGAACAGTGACTGTGGGGAAGAACAAGAAATTTTGTGATGGAAACGGAAATTCTGTGATGATAAAATGCCAAATGGGGAGCTTCCCTGGTGGCACAGTGGTTGAGAGTCCGCCTGCCGACGCAGGGGACACGGGTTCGTGCCCCAGTCCGGGAAGATCCCACATGCCGCGGTGCAGATGAGCCCATGAGCCATGGCCGCTGAGCCTGCGCATTCGGAGCCTGTGCTCTGCAGCGGAAGAGGCCACAACAGTGAGAGGCCCGCATACCGCAAAAAAAAAAAAAAAGCCTAATGTGAAGCTCTTTAGAAAGCCTAAGCACTGTAATTTTATTCAGTTCTGAATACTCCTTCATATTTATTCTCTTTGATTTCTCACAGTAACTCTCGGATTTTGTACGACCGGTACTATTGGGAGTATTTTACAGCTGAAATATGATTTTACATTTTATAGCTGAGATACAGCAAAATGTTTGCTCAGAGAGGTTTCAGTCACCTGCATCCAGCCTTATAGCTGTCTAATGGCTGAACTCAACCTGGTATCACAGTAACAATCAATAGTTACACAGGAGCTCAAAAGCTGCTGCCAGGCGGGTCAGTGCCCGTCTGGAGGTCACAGAGCCAGACAGGAAAGTTTCCCAGAGCTGAGGACTAACCTGCAAGATCGTAGAGTTCAGTGTCGGAGGCGCTGGCCAAAGCTTCTTCCAGTTCTGGGTCAAGGGTCACTTTTTCTTCTTTATGAGTTTCTATGGGCTTTTCTTTGGGGATAAAGACTCTCCCTTTAAATCAGAAGAAAAACAAAAACCATTGTGTGCTGCTGCCTTGTTGTAGGGTAAGTGAACTAACCAGAGAACGTGCAGCTCTGGCCATTAAGAGCTGAAGCATTAGACCATTGCACATCTAACTGGGACTCCTTAATTTCTGGGATGATGCCAATATCAATAATCCACTATTAGAGGAAGGAAGGTCAGAGGAGGAATCCTGCATTCCGCAACACAGAGATCTGAGGCGGCAGAGAGGGAAACAGGGGCTTCTACCTCCCTATCATGGGCAGCATTGCCCTTAGACCTGGGCAAGAGGGGCCCTGCCATGAGCCCTCTGCTCTAGAGGGGCCCAACTCTGGTCTCTTCTGGATGTACACCCGTCCTCACTGCCTGCATCCCACTGAGGGAGGAGTCACGGGGACAAAGGGACATTCCATCCAGAATACAGGCCACCTGCTAGACTATACCCCAGGCACCTGGGGCCCTGCAATTCCCTGCCAAAGAGCCCTGAACCTGCTTCCAGGGCCTGCATGAGTCCCTTCCCCATGTCCATCCTCCTGAAGGCAGGTCACACTGCGGGGGCATGTACCCACGGGCCAACAGGATGCCGTCTGTGAGTGAGTATGGATGAAGCTTGGATATGTAGGCTGGGGTGTCAGCCATGGTGCTTGAGGCCTTATCCCTATGTGGAACTCTTGGAAGTCCAAGAATATTGGCCTAGGTAGGAGGACAGCACATATTTTAACAGCTTATTAGCTTTTACATATTTATAAAAATGGCACATGGACTTCTATTTGTATTCTTGCCTTGGATCCTGCATATGGGGGGCAGATGCGTCCAAACAGCCCCAGGGGCTCCTGAGATTCCCCTCCTAGAGTTTTCCTCCTACCAACTGAGATTGTAGGCAACCAGCATGCTCTATCTAGGGTACCTGACTAGTGTTGTGACCTGGAGACACAGTCGCCTTTCTAGAGCACATCCAAGTCTGCCTGACTTAAAAGGAAAGATCAGGGTTGTCATATTTAGAGATGTGGAGTTCTGAGCAGCAACACACTGTGCTACCCAAATACGCATTCTCTGCCACCACCTCCCACTTCATCCTGTCAGTCTGATTCCATTTATTTTGCCCCCTACTCACTTCTGAATATGCTGAAATCTATAGCACCACCACCGCCCGCCCCCCGCCCCCCACCAGCCCAAACCTCTGGACTGATGATCGCAGTTCTGGGAGGATGGCACATGACCTTCTCCTAACTTCCAGCCAGGGCAACACAGCCACATCCGACGTGTGCAGTGGCTCCTCGAGGTAAACCCAGGCCACTACAGAGCCACCACAGGATACCCCAGACCTACTCACACTCTTTTCCAATTCCTCCCAGCTTTGATTCTTGGTTTCCCTCTTTGTTGGAGCGGCTCTTACCTCTTGGCATCATCTTTGAAATTGGCCTCTTCCATTTTGATTGCCGGAGGTCCCTGAAGACTCACCCCTCTATTGCTTTTCCTCTTTGTCACCTTAGAACAGACAGCTGGCTCCAGCTTCAGACAATCAGAACCCAAGCTCTTGCCAGGTCTCCTGGGCTAGCCTGGCCATCCCCACTCTCATGGGAAAGGAAAGGGTCATAACCCAAGCCAAGTACTCCCTCATGAAAACTCTCCAGGAGCCTCCCCTGGTTACAGGGCTACAGACTTCCTGCTGGTTTACCAGACCTTCAAATGGTTGGATACATCAACGGGGGCCAGGCAGAACTGGGCACCCCAAAGAGGCACCACGGCTGTGGTCAGTCTGGGGTATCCTGACCACAAGGTCTCTATCACTGACCATCACATAAGCTACCACATTTCCCAGAAAGAAGGGAAACAGACTGGGAAACAAAACAGGAAAACAGCCAGAGAACAGAAAAGGAAAAAAAATCAAATCAATCAATCAATAACATCTCAGACACCGAGCCTCCTCCCAGACTTTTGCATAGTGTCTGCAGCCCGAAGTATGTTCTTTCTGGTGCCAAGATCTTGGATCCAGAGTCGAAACAGGGTTTCTGAGTTCCTAACTCCTTGGTACCATTTAGGATTACTCTGAACGCTAGGTGCGCAGGTGGCCCAGCTACCAGTATTCAGGAGAACTGCTACTGCATATCCATTCCTGGGGTCTCACCGAACGAGAAGCTCTAAATGAATAATGTAGCCTAGCAACCTGAAGGCCCAGGGCACCTGGCATTCAGAACTGAGGCTGGGCAGTCCCTCTCCCAAAGCCCTCACCACAGCTCCTGCATCACCGCTGTCCTTCCAGGGGCCCTGCACATGCCTCACTCTGATCGTTCCGCTCTTTCTGGAAAACCTGCTCTCTGCTCATTGAGCTCAATCATGCTGCTTCTCAGCCTTCTCCTAAGCTCCCTGGTGCAGCTGTGCACCCCTTCTGTACCCCCATTTATTACTCTGACTGCTCCTGTACTCCTAACCCCCTAAGAACCATCTGTAGATTAACCCGGATCAGGAGGTAATTTACCATAGCTGTTCCTCAGACCACTGCTCTGAGAACAGAAGACAGCAGCTTCCCTCTTATTATTCTTTCACTACCCTAACACTGGATGTTAACTGGGATTTTATGGAAGATTGACATTATAATTTATTTTTTCCTTCACAATTAAATTAGTCTAACAATAACCGTGCTGCCACAGAAACAGCTCCGTATTTCTACAGCAATCCTCGGTTATTTGCCCAGTGTGTCAGTGCCCAACTTTACCTTCTTAATAAAATGACATTATGAGTGGTGCACAAGCCATTGGATGTGCATGATTCAGAGCGGCTGGGAGGCTGCATAGAGAAGGCAGCAGCCAAGCAGCCCGTGCTTCTGCTCCCCGTGGCCACGGCACAAAAGCTCAGAGATGGCATTTATTCCAATCCACGTTTATCTAGTGTCCCCTGTGTCAGTTTCTGTGCCGTGATGCAAGAGAGACACAGCCCCACTGCTAATCTCAATCTCCTATGGAAAACACACAAATCCTAAAGTAAGTAAACAAAAGGATGAACACTGTCACCGTGCTAAGAAAGCGATAAATGGGGTCTGTTTTAGACAGAGAGGTCAGGGTAAGCTAGAGGCCCTGACATTTAAGCCGGAGCTTTTAGGAGGTGAAAAACGGGGACGCAGGTCAGAGGGAAGAAGATCCTGAGATGGGAGAAGAACTTGACAATTTTGGGAAACGAAGTGAGGACAGTGGGGCCCAGGCTTAGTGAGGGCAGGAGAGATGCAGTCACAGAGGTGGGCAAGGTGAGCTCTGCCAGGACTCTGAGGACCATGGCAATGATTTGGGACTTTAAGCAGGGAACTGACATGATCTGATTCGTGCTTTAAAAAGACCATAGTTACTATGAAGTTATCAGTGATTCCAGTCATATCTTTGGGCCCAAGTCACTGCTTATAGCTGAGGAACCTGGACAGGTGACTGGTATTCACTTTTCCTCCAAAAAGGAGCTCAGGGTCAGGAGGTAGGGAGGAGGATTTTCCTTGTCTTAGTTCAGAGCTCACCCCCTGTGTGGAGAAACATCCCCTTACTCCTCAGGCCTTTC
This sequence comes from Delphinus delphis, assembly GCF_949987515.2. Classification (NCBI taxonomy): domain Eukaryota; kingdom Metazoa; phylum Chordata; class Mammalia; order Artiodactyla; family Delphinidae; genus Delphinus; species Delphinus delphis. The sequence continues at coordinate 150,238,311 of NC_082684.1, forward strand.
CAGATCTATCAGTGTTTCTTGCTGGACCACATGCTCCTTGAGGGCAGGGCAGGGTCTCATTCCCTGTGATCCCAGCACACGGCACAGGGCTCTGCACCCAGGAGGTGGTTGGTACATGCTGGATGAACAGATGATTGACTGCAATGGCCTCTAATGGTAGCAACTGGAATAGAGGCAGCGCCTCAACCTGGAGTAGACCCCTGAAGCTAGGAAAGCCCCGGGCTAAGAGGAACACGCCAATGCCGTGAGACCCTCTTTTAAGCCCGACGCTACTTTACACTTCCAAAACTGCTTCTTGGGGCTTAAGATTTTTTTACAAAACTAATGTGAGTACCATTACACTCTAAGTATTCAGTTAATTAGCCTACATATTCCTTTTTCTTTCCCCCTTACTCAAGCAGATTATTTTTATAAATTATGGTTACCTGCATGTGTTTCAGAAGCAAGATTCATACCTTTCTAAGGACAATTTTCTTCCTTTTGAACTGGTAGCTTTTTTATTGTTGTTGGCTATTCAGATCTTTAACTTCTCTGCACAACAGTCTGTGTTTTTTTTTAAATTTTATTGAAGTATAGTTGATTTACAATATTATATTAGTTTCAGGTGTACAACATAGTGATTCAATATTTTTATAGATTAATTCCATTTAAAGTTATTAAAAAGAATGTTTATATTTCCCTGTGCTGTAAAATAGATCTTGTTGCTTACTTATTTTATACATAGTAGTTTGTGTTTCTTAATCTCGTACCTCTGTCTCACCCTTCCTCTCCTCCCTCTCCCCTCTGGTAACCACTAGTTTGTTCTCTATACCTGCAGCCTTCATATTCTGCCACGGTTCTTTTTTTTTTTTTTTTTTTAATTAATAAACTTTATTTTTTGGAGCAGCTTTAGGTTAGCAAAGGAAAGTACAGAGAGTTCCTGTGTCCCCCCACCCTTCCCTACACTCACAGCCTCCTCTCTAATGACAGCCCGCAGCACAGTGTACATTTGTTACAACTGATAAACCCACACTGACATCATTATCACCCCAAATCTACAGTTTACATTAGGGCTCACTCTTGGTGGTATACAGTCTGTGGGTCTGGACAAGTGTACACAGACATGTATCCACCAGCCACGGTTCTTTTTCATACTGAATCCAATTCGTGGTCTTATTTCCCCCTTTCAGGCCAGTTCTGTTACTTGACCTTCCATGACAATACCTTAGGAGTACCTACATTCCCAGATGCTGCCTGTGGTCTTACCTTTCTTTTCTCCAGTGAAGGGCACAAAGTCTTCCCTGTCTTTCTGTTCTAAAGCCTCCTTCTCCAGGTACATGAGGAGGTGCTCGCGGTCAAACGGGCCGGTGGCTGCTTTCTGTGTCTGGTCTTTCTGTCGAAATCCAGCTGGCAGCAGTGCGCTCTGACAAGACAGAAGCGTGAGCAGGAAGCAGGGTGTATGCCTGACTGACACCTGTTACCTCCCCTACCCCTGCTGTGTATGGTGAGATGTGGGTGTGAGCTGAGGGCTAGGGCTCTGGCATATCTTTGAGGCCCCACCTGCTCTAACATTCTATGCTGAGACGGGGGCTCCTGGTGAGCTCAGGCAGAACACACATGGCTGGAGCGGCCTGCCTCCTGCAGCTGCCTTCTAGAATGTGGTAGCAAAGGCCAGCCACCCTTCACAACCTTTTTCTTCGTAGATCCCTCTTAGGTTTGGCCAGGTCTGTGCTCCCAGGCAGGCGTGTGGATGAGCCAATGCGACCACACTCTGTTATTTCTAACCTCTCCTGGGAAACATCCAAGCTGGTAAGTGAGTATTATGGTAGATGCTGATACCTCCTTGATTAAATATAGAGGTATCCTTCTCAAGTTTAAAAAAGTAAAAAAAGGATACTAGTATTTTTTTAAAGTAAAAACAATATCCAAATTATCTGGCATAACGGAATATCATATAAATATTTTAGTGACATTTTTATTTATAGTAAAATCACTATTTTAGATGCCTCCTATTCTATGTCTGAGATAATATTAGCAGGGCTGAAGAAAGTGCTTGCTAAACAATCACTATAACAAGGTAATTACCTTTTCAAGAGCTCATAAAAATATGAGAAGCTCCATTTAAATTTACCTGATATTATGGTTACATTTATTTATTTATTTATTTTTATTTTTTTAATACTTAAAAAAAATTTGGTTTTGGCCATACCATGTGGTATGTGGAATCTTAGTTCCCTGACCAGAGATCGAACCCGCACCCCCTGCACTGGGAGCGTGGCGTCTTAACCACTGGACCGTCAGGGAACTCTCTCATCACATTTACTCTAATCTATCCACTGTTGTGGGATCATCAAAGATTTCAAGTTGTTTATACATGTTAAAGAAACAAGATATAAAAAAGATCTGCTTTTGTGGTTAAAGATCTGGTTTAAATACCATCTCTGACATTTACCAGTGTAGGATCTTATGTAAATGACTTCTCCTGGTGTGTCTCCTCATTTATGAAATGGGGATAATACAATTTATCTTAAGCGCTTCTGGGCCCAGCAGAGTATATGAATCGTAGAGGAAACTCAGTCATATTTGTTTCCTCTCCCTCTTCCTTTCTTTTTCCGTAAGTCAGTCTAGTCCTTCTTCAGCCAATGGAAAATATTTTCCCCCATTTACATTAAACTGGTTTTTGAGAAATACAATTGCTGTATCATAGATGTGGCTACTGAGGTTCTCCATGGGTTTATAAAAGTAATGACCCACAGCCAATCAGGGAAGAACACATAATTTGCATTTAGAGATCAGGAATTTCTACACTATTGTTTAAGGACCACACCACACCGTTTATCCCATCCTATCACTAATCACCTGCTTCAGTTCCAGGTCACTAACCTCGGGATCTAGGTCATCAAGAACATTTTCCAACTGTTTCAGTTCGTCTTCTGAGAGTTTGCCAAGAAGCTCATCTTCATCAATGTTCTTGTATTTCTCCAGGTCTTTTTGAAAGGGGAGTGCCATGGTTTCCTATACGCCTTTCTCATGGGCCATGAACATTTAACCGCACCAGCTTCCTGAGACTTCAGAATACTGCTGAGAAGAAAGAAACACTGTTATCTCCTTTGGGTGAACAGGACTTATTAGCAGGAGACAGGGCTATGCTATGTGCCGATGGGGTCTCTTCCCTGACGAATAACTCAACAAAGTAAGTAATATCACCTTCATTCGCAGAGCAGCCCGACTGCTTATAAAGTATTTTCATATATGTTATCTCACTTATTTAGATCTTTACAATGACCTGGAAAGGAAGCCTGGACAGATATCGATATGAAGATTCTGAGCTCGAAGGGGCTGAGCGCCTTGCTGGAGGGGCTGGAGCTGGGATGTGCCAGGCCCTTGAGTCCCTGTGTAGTGAGTGCCTTCCCACCAGAGGACTCTGCCTCCTGCTTTCTACAGAGAACAATGAAGAACAATGCACTAATTGTCAGGCAGTGTAAGGAGCAGACTTGTGTCTTTTCAGAGGGAGAGTGATGTGAAGAATACAAAATGGGGTTCATTCAGGAAAGAGTTTGGACGTCCATGTGAGAAAGCATCGTCCAGAAACTCCCCGGCAATTAAGCTAAGTAAGAGTCTAAAATCCTGGTACTCTCTCCACTTTTCTCCCCTCTTTTCTTTTTTCTTCATCTCCCATTCTCTTTCTAGTCCCATTTCCTTTTTGTTTCTTAAGCCACCCTCCCTAATTCTTTATACCCCTAGTCCATTCTTTTTTTCAACCTCCTCTTTTTATATCATCTGCCTCCTAAACTTCCACTCAAAACAAAATTTTTCCTCAATCCCTTCTTTCTGGCAGAGCATTTTACAGATCTTCCCTCAAAAGATAATATTGCATTCAGGAAATAGCAATGTACTTAACTGATTGTGTTTCTCCTTTGGCCGTATTAATATCAAGCAGATCTTTCAAGGCAATGAATACTTGCTGTCAACCTACTATTTGCCAGGTATGGTTCTAAAAAACAGGAATACACAGATAAAACAAGATATCACCCTTTCCCCAAGGAGAACACAACTCAGTGAGATATACATACATAGGGATAATACCACTGGATAAGTGTGTGGACTAAGAATGCCGCCTGCCATATCAGCAAAGGATGCAACCCTCAAACACTACAGCCACCCCCAATGGTGCACCCTCAGGGGACTCAGGATGGGAAAGAACAGAATACTGGCCCTAGACAGTTAAGGTGTATATCACAGGAATTACTTCAGTGAGCCCAGACTTTTGCATCTTCCCCTTGTTGACTTAAAAAAAAAAATACATGCACAACGTGAGAGTTGCGAGTTAAATTTTATTTGGGGCAAAATGAGGACTGCAGACTGGGAGAGAGCGTTTCAGATAACTCTGAGAAACTGCTCCAAGGAGGAGAGGGGAGGAGCTAGGATATGTAGGAGTTTTGCAACAAAGAGCAGGTAATTGGGAACGTCAAAAGATTATTGTTAAATAAAGAAAACCAAACATCTCAAGTTAAAGAATTTAGTGCTTTTCTATGTATGGGAAGATGCAAGAGTCTGGGCTCACTGAAATCATACCCTTGATATGGACCTCAGCTATCTGGGGCCTGTATCCTGTGTTTTCGCATCCTGAGTTTCCTCAGGGCTCACCGCAGGGAGTGGCTGCAGTCTGCTGGCTGCTAGATGGCAGGTATTCTTTTCAGCCCTGAGTTTCCTCAGGGCTCACCAGCTCACGTTGGAGGGCTGCAACCATTGGTGACTGTGACATCCTCTGTTTATTGATATGGCAGGAAATATTCCATTTATCATCCTACACAGAAAAGTGCTGAATTCATTAACTTGAGATGTTTGGTTTTAACTAATAGTAATCTTTTGATGTTCGGACTCCCTGGGTTTTCTAGCAAAAACCCCTATACATCCCGGCTCCTGTCATACACAGCTATCTGAGAAACTGCCTCCTGGGCTTGAGTCCTCAGAAAGTCCGCTGAAGAAAACATAATTCTCAACTTTTAGGTTGTGTGCTTTTTTTTTTTTCAGTTGACAAGTGTTATAACAGAAGTCATGTCCACAGTAGGTTTAAAACACATGAGGAAATAATCCTTGGATGGGGATGGGGGTTTTGAGTTGACACTGAAAGAAGTTGTGTTTGAGCCTTGAAGGAAGAGGTCCTAAGGTGGATGTGGGCAGGGAAGGCTCCTTCCAGGAAAATGGAACAGCATAAACAAAGGCACAAAGATAAGAAAGTACATGATGCTTGGTGAATGGCTGGTGTGGCTAGAGGGGAGCAGGGGGAAGAGGAGAGGAAACAACTAAAGATGAAGAAGGGACAACTGTGAAGGGCCTTTCCTATACGTCTTGCCAAAGAACCTGGGCTTTATTCTGTTGGAGATGGGGAGTCACCACAAATGCTTAAAGTAGAGGAATTGATCTGAGAAGACCTGTTTTCAATAAGGTAATTCAAATGGTAAGAATGAAAAACAGGTTGTCATGGAAAGAGAATGGTTGTGGGTGGGGCCACTTAAGAGATATTGGAATGTTGTTCCTCCGTCCTTACTTCAACTGCTCACCATTTTCCAGTTTGTGATTTTTTATTTTGGTGTCTTTTCCATATACAATGTAACTCTCTTTCCCTTCCATCAACCCACCTTCTTTTAAGCTTTAATTGTAATATTCCAGTAAAAAAAAATAAAGCCAAACCAAAACAAACAAACAAAAATCCTCTCCCACTAAAGTCAAAGAAACCAGCTGGGTCATATACACTTTGTTCTGGTCCCAACTACCACTAATTTATTGTGTGAGTCTAAGAATGTCGCCTGCCATATCAGCAGAGGATGCCCTCAGCCACTTACAGCCATCCCCAGCAGTGCACCCTGAGGGGACTCAGGATGAGAAAGAACAGGATACTGGCTCTAGATAGTTAAGGTGTATATCTGCCAGGCTCTTAGCCTGAACTGACTGAATTACCCTAACCAATAGATTCTAAGATGCACAGTTTCCCACACTTAACACTCAGAAATTGTGTGTCCTGCAACTGATGGTCCTACAATTATTGCCGACCCAGGAGCAGTCAAGATGTCATACTTGTCATTGCCTGTGTATGCATAAATAACAAAAGCACCAGCTTCAAAGCTAGCAAAAGGTGTGTCAGTAGTTTGGAAAATATCTCAGGGACTTTTTAAAATAGTGGAATACTCTTTTAAAACGTAACATAATTTACAGAGTAGATTTAAGAGCCAACATCAAAGGCTTTTAGTTCTTTTACAGATTTTTTTTTTTAATTACCACTCTTGATGGCACAGAGGAGATACTGTGTGGAAAAGACCAGACACTGATGAATATGAGTGATTCCAAAAGCTGGAGTCTGAACATGAAGGAGCTTTAAGAATATTAACCAGGGGCTTCCATGGTGGTGCAGTGGTTAAGAATCCGTCTGCCAATGCAGGGAACACGGGTTCGAGCCCTGGTCCGGGAAGATCCCACATGCTGCAGAGCAACTAAACCTGTGCGCCACAACTACTGAAGCCCGCGCGCCTACAGCCCGTGCTCCGCAACAAGAGAAGCCACCGCAATGAGAAGCCCACACACCGCAACGAAGAGTAGCCCCTTCTGGCCACAAGTAGAGAAAGCCTGTGCACAGCAACGAAGACCCAACGTAGCCAAAAATTAATTAATTAGTTTTTTAAAAAAAAGAATATTAACCCATTCATTTCCATTTTCCCTTTTTATGTATGCACAGAGGTGATATATTTTTTTTAAGGTATGTGTATTCATAGCAGCTTTATCTGTAATAGCCCAAACCGTAAATAACCTGAATGATAATTAGTAGGTGAGTGGATAAACAAATTGTGGTATATCCACATAATGGAATCTACTCAGAAATAAAAACTAATGAACTATTGATACACACAGTAACATGGATGAGCCTCAAAACAATTATACTGAACGAAAGAAGCCCGATCAAAAAGAATGTATACGGCATGATTCCATTTGTCTAAAATTCCAGAAAATGTAACCTGCTCTATATGACAGCAAGCAAATCAGCTGCTGCTTAGGGATGGGAGAGAGGTAGGGAGGGGAAGAGGCTCACGAAGGGGCCTGAGGAAATTTTGGGCGTTTGATTGTGATGGCTTCACAGGTGCATGCATATGTCAAAATTCATCAAATTGCATCGGTTTAAATATGTGCAATTTGTTGAATGGCAGTTCAAAAAATCTATGTGTAAGTCTAAAACAGCTCTTCAATAAAGTAAAAAAATTGTATTTTTAAGAAGGGTCACTTTTTTTTTTTTTTTTTCTTTTTGGCCACATCGTGTGGCTTGCAGGATCTTAGTTCCCTGACCAGGGACTGAACCTGGGCCCTGGCAGTGAAAGTACCAAGTCCTAACCACTGGACCGACAGGGAATTCCCAAGAAGGGTCACATTTTAATTGGCAGCATTTTTCTTCTCGGTGGTATGTAAAATACTGGTGCATTTGACAACTGATGGTATCTTAGAGTTGATAAGATTCTATTTGCAGTTCTATTCCAGGATTCTACAACTATACCCCAACTTCTTATCTTCCCCTGAAACAGACTTGCTCTCCTGGTTGTCTGGATCATACTATTAATCTACCAGTCAGTCACTGCCAAAACTCAGACCACGTGAGTTTCTTTTCCTTCGTTCCCTGTGTCATTGGTTAACACCTCCTGTGGATTCTTATTGCACAATACTTTTCACACCATCTCTTCCTGTCACTCTTGCTTTAGATCTTTGTTCTTTCAGACCTGGAGTACTCTCATTGCATCTTGAAAGGATTCTATTCTTCCCTCTAAGCCACCCAGAGCACCATGGTTAGATCATCTTTCTTCACACTGCTAACAAGCCACTTCCCTGATTAAGGACTTACAAAGGCTCCCTCTTGTCTACACAATGAAATTCAGACAGTCTAGCATCCCAAACTCCTACTATTTGGCTTTGATCTGCACTTTCTGTTTTCTGTCTTCATTACTTTCCTAGGGAGCCCTCCAACCCAGCCAAAATTGTTTATTCGCTCTCTGTGGTCGGCAGAATAATGGCCCCCTAAAGATGTCCATATGCTAATCCCCAGAACCCGGGAATATGTTACTTTACATGGCAAAAGGGACTGCGTGTGATTAAATCAAGGATCTTAAACTAGGAGACTATCCTGGATTATCTGGGTGGGTGCAATGTAATCACAGGGCTCTTAAAATATGGAAGAGGAAGGCAGAAGAGTCAGAGAATGAGATGTGATGACCAAAGCACAGGGACAGAGTGATGCAATTGCTGGCTTTGAAGATGAAGGAAGCGGCCGAGAGCCAAGAAATGTGTGCATCCTTTAGAAGGTGGAAAAGGCCTGGAAATGAATTCTCCCCAGAGCCTTCAGAAAAGAATGCAGCCCTGCTGACGCCCTCATTTTAGCCCAAAGAAACCTGCTTTGGACTTCCAACCTCCAAAATTGCGCGATAATAAATTTGTGTTGTTTTAGGCCCCTGCATTTGTGACAGCAGCAACAGGAAACTAATATACTCTCTTATTCATAGACTTCCATTTTCCGAGATAATTGTTCTGGATATCTCGTTTGCCCTCACAATTCACTTCCCACCCTGCTGTGTACCCTAGGAAGACGTTGTATTTACACGGCATCAAGGCTCCCTTGCTCTCTGGCTTCTGTTTGGCCAACAGGAGGCACTAGCAGGAAAACAGAGGGCAGGCAGAGAGGGAGGTTTGTCCAGAAGGGCCACATTGCCTACCAGGAAGCCCCCTCTACACAGCTGTCCCTACGCCCTTGCTGACTTCAGGCCTGGGGGTGGTGAAGGGTTCCTATGTGACTAGTGCCAGATTTCTGCCTTGTTGGATTCCTCAAACCCTCCCTACAACTTTGTAAATAGTCTCTTTATTAAAATTCCCTCAAATTCTTCAGTTCGAGTGTGTCCTCTATTTCTTGTTGGGACCTTGGCTGATACGGTAATATTACTTGGAATGCCCTTCTCTATTCTCATGGTCAATCCATGTGCTCTGCTTTTGAGACCTGGCTCAGATCCCAGCTCTGCAGGACCACAGAACATCAGGGCTGAGTGAGGCCTTAACGATCATCCAGTCCAGCAACACAGATGGTTTTTCTGATGCCTCTCTGATCACTCCTTGGTCTCTTTTGGCAATTCTTCTTCCTCTACCTTAAATACTGGCATGTTACAAGATCCTGTCTTAGCATTTCTTTTCTTACACTGTAAACTTTCCCTGGGGAAACTCATCCCCTCCAAAGTTTTCATTATAATCCATAACCTGAAGACCCCCAAATCCATATCTTTGATCTAGACTTTGTTCCTTGAGGGTTACATCCATATATTTCCACTGCCGAGCCAACATCTCTACTTCGCTGAATCAGCCATCTCAAATGTCAGAAGTATTCACATCATCTTTCCTTCCAAATAGCTTCTCCTCTGGAACTTCCAATTTTAGGAATTTGGCCAAGAAACCAGGGAGCCATCCTTGACATCTTCTCTTCCTTGTCTCCTCCCCGCCCACCAATAACCAAATCTGGTCCATACCTAAACATGTTGCGAATCCGCCTACGTCACTTGCCTGCACTGCCTCATCCAGCCTTAGTCCATCTGCATCCATTCTCCATACAAATGGCCAAAGTGATCTTTTTAACCAACTCTGCCCTAGTTACTTAAAATCCTCCAGTGGCTTCCCTTTGCTTGGAGGGTAAGGTTCAAATTCACAGTCTGACCTCTGTCATTCCCATCAGCCTCATCTTGCACTGCACTCCCCATCTCCTCCTGGCTTCAGCCCCCTGGACCACTTCCAACTCCTGGATCATGCCTTATGTTGTTTCCTCTGCTCAGAGAACTCTTACCCCCTCTTTCTCTGGCTGACTGGTAGCCAACTCATCTTCCAGTCTCAATGTAAGCTTCAGTTCCTCAGAGAGGCCTTGTTCAGACCCCCAGGCAGGTCTGAGTCACTCCCCACCCCATGGCACACCCCTTATTCAGAGCTCTCCTTGACACTATTACAATTGCTTGTTTTATCTCTGTCGTCCTTGCTAAGCTCTGTGAGGGTAGAGACTGTGTCAGTTTTAGTCATTGTTATAATCCTGGCTCCCAGCACAGGTCTTGACCCAGAGAAGACATCCAACAAGTATTGTGCAAAAAATGTCAAAAGAAGGAAATGAGCTCAGAGAGGTGAAGTGACCCGTTGGTCCAGAGATCATTCCACCATATCCACAGCCTGCACTCTCTGTCACGGAACATTCTGAGGCCACCTAAACGCACAGAAGTTGCTCTGTTTCCTACATCTCATTGCCTATGTCACCAGTTGAGTGTTCTTCCCTCTCTCATTATTTTTTATGTATGCTACATAAATGGTTCTCTCTCCAACTACACCACCAACTCGTAGAGGACAGGGATGATGTCATAATTCTTTATATTCCTGGGCTTCTTGGATATACAGTCAACAAGTATCTACTAAAAGTCCACCTTTTCCAATGCTGGGACAAAAGCAGTGAACAGAACAGATGATATCTTGTGCCCTAACTGAGCTTACAGTTTGGCAGTGAGAGAGACTTTAAGTAGTTACAATAACATGTTAATACTATGTAACAGTACCTGTTAAAACAAATTGCATATGTTGTGCCAGTGCATGGGGGGGGGGGGGTCTTAAAGCCAGAGGAGAAAAAAAGTGTATCCTCCGGGAGCACAACTCTGATTTAAAGATCTGGGGGAAAGCTGGTTTTATTTTTAATAACAAATATAGATATATGTGAAAACATTATTCACATAGCTTTTAAAGTCAAATCACAGATTTCTAGCTCATGGCTAGCCTGCTTTAGCCCCTACCCAGGCCTCCCAGAGTTCATATTTGTCCTCTTCGGAAAGTTTCCAAAGAGTTGCCGCAGCCTCACCTCCGGCAGACTGTGTCCCATGGCAAGCTCTCAACATGCAACGAGAAACTAATATGCACACTGCAGTGAAGCAAGCGCCAAACAGAGCTTCCAGGAGTCCAGGTAGGCATGTACAGACACCAACCGGTTAGAAAATGGACAAGAGGAGCAAGGACTTGAGCTGAAGGGAGGATGATTTGGGCCCTCTGATAACTCTTCCTGTTACCAAAGATACAAGCCCGGAAAAGGAAAACAAGCAGTGTGGCTTCCTTCGCTTCTCTTTCTGCTACCTTATTTGTATAACTGTGGTATGAAAGAGGAAAATCAGATACAGCACGAAGTGCCCAGCCTTTGGCCCTCCCTCCCCACACGATTAGAACCAAAGCCAAAACAAGCAGCCTTATTTATTAAATCTGATCCAAACCAAAGACCAATTTTTACAAAAGAGTAAGAAAAAAATACTTGTAAAACCTAGTGAAAAGTTTTTTAAATGGGTAAAACAGTGCCATAAATTGTTCTGGAGTACATATATATCTGGGAAAGCTACAAAGGACTGCACATGGAAAAGACAGACACCACGTAGCAAGGGGAGGGGGAGTTAATTGGGGAAGGAGGACTTGGGCTTCCACCGCACTGATGATGATTTAGTCCCAAGAGGGGTAGTCAGTAAGTGAGAAGTTCTTATTCTGTATTATATATCTTCAATATTTTATAGTAATCTCTAAACAATCGGTGAACCAGTTTGCACAAGAGCCAAATCTACATTTTCTAAAACTAGTAAATTAGAAAAAAAATCAGCTTATCAATATATCCTCCAACAAAACAGGAATTGATCCTATATATTTAATTCCTTTCTAGATGCAGGGAAATACAAAGATGTGTACAAAACACATAGCCTGTGTTTTGGAATCTAGCTATTTGAAGATGGCCCATTCAAGTCTGTTTGTTTTTTTTTTAAATAACCAAATGGCTCCTGCCATATCCTGGGAAATACCTGCAGGCGATGCAGGACAGAGACTGGGGTGTGATGAGGAGGAATTTCAGGCAAAAACTATGAGAAGGCAATTGGAAGGGGCAAGCTGAATGGGGAATGAGGAACACATCTTACCAGAATGAAGAGTTTGTCTCTGAGATCATTTGTTCTTAACTTCCCAATCTTACAACGCAAAAGTTGCCATAGCTCCAACTGTGCTTGAAAACTGTCTCCTTTTAAAACAATGTGCCCACCAGTAACCACCCCCTCCAGGTTCAGAGAGCACAGAAGACAAAAAGCATGGGCCTTGGAGTCAGCCAGCCCTTGAACTGATGGTTACAGATCCACGTGTGAGTGACAACCTCTCCAAGTCTCTGTCCCTTCCTCCGTAAAACAGGCAAAGAGCAGCACTTATTTCACAGGGTGGTTCCCTCTGTTAACCTTGTCAGGATCTGTTGAACGTGGAGAGGCAGCACCCTATAGGAGCCCTGGGTCAGCACTGCCAGGTGTAGCAAGCCGCCATGGGTAGGCTGGCCAAAGTATGAGATAGGTTTCCACCTGGGCAGGAAGTTGCCAAGAAGCTTCCTGGGGGGGGCAGAAGGGCTCTAGCATGGAAGTCTCACTGTCTGCCCAGACTGCCACCTGGTTTCTAATTATCTTGGCAGGTCCTATTCCCTGCTGCTGCCCTACCCCTTTGTCAGGCCCTATTCTCTGTTTTCTGAGGAGTTCTTGTTTCTTGACTTCTAACTCCTTGCCTTCCACATGGGTGTCTGGGTCTTTTTGGTTTTCAACTGCATACTGGTTCTAGCCATGTCCCCTCATCTTGGCTTCAGGAAGTTATGGGCTTCTCACTTCCTGACTGGCACTATGGGTTCTCTACTTTTTGTCTTTTCTGCCTGCTTATGCATCTTTGACCCACCTACCTTCTCTCCTTCTCTGGCATCTGTATCCCAGCTAGGTTTTGATCAAAGCTTTGTTATGACTTACAGGTGCTATGTGCACCTTGACTCATGACTGCTTATCAAGATGATATGCAAAATATTTAACTGGTATGAAATGGGCACTGTCCTATCAGAATGGTTGTCAGCTATAAACGACAGGGATGGCTGACCCTGTATATACTGGCTGAACAGTAGCCCAACTCCCTAGCCTCAAGACCCCTCCCACTGCTCTGACAAAGAGGCCTCCTGGTTCTTTCACTGGGCTGGTGCCTCAGATTGGCTCCTTACTCCTCATGTCCTGGCTCAGCATGGCTGGCCTTGCACCTTGTTTCATGAGCTCCTATTACCCACAGTCCTAGAGCTGACCTTCTCATTCCTACTCTACTCAGCCGTCACCAGGGAAACCCAGGAATACTGGCGACACACAGGAAAGAAATGGGGTAGCCTTGATGCCAAAACAGGGGAGCAAAACATAAAAGCATATATATATATATAAATCTCAGGTATAGGAAAAACATCCTTGCAGCAAAAGGTTCTGTATAAAATTAAGTGCTGTATCTTAAGAATTGGTTCTGTTTTCTTGGTCTGGTAATAGGTAACAATTCTCTTCTCCATCTGCCTTCTATGAGCCTCTTTGAGCCACATGGGTGCAGATCTTGAACGGAGAGAGGAAAGGGATAGCACTTTCAGAATGGTTCTTGGGTAAGGCTAGAATTTCTAAGGTTTGGGAATTATTAATACTTTAAGGTTGGAGTTAGGGGATGAGATGTCTTAAGAATAAATGATTCATAGTAGTCAAGACAAACCAAAAAACAGAACTTCCCCTGACCCAGCTCACACCTCCAATAGGATTTAAATCTTGGGAACCTGAAGCCACAGACTCACTGTGAGTCCCCCGCGGATCCACTGCTTTTTTCTGTCACTAACCACGCTGTCCTCTACAATCCTTTCCTTTGTTTACTTATCTATTTTATTGATCACCTCAATCTTTATTTAAAAAGTTCAAATCTACAGAAAACGTAAAATAGTACAATAAACACCTGTACACCACGTTCTTTAATTCACCAGCTGTCACCACTTAGCTGCATTCTGGAGTGTCCTCCCCAACTCTTCAAATCCCCCTCCACCCTGAACCCACTGAAAGTTGCAGACGTCATGACACTGTGCCTCAAATACCCACATCTCAAAAGAGAAAGACAGTGTCCTACATGATCACAGTACCACCACTGCACCTAAGAAAATGAAAAGTAATCCCATAATATTACCTAATATGCAGTCCGTATTCAAATCTCTCCAGTTGTCCCCAACTCATCGTTTATAGCTATTTTTTATTTATCTTTTCTGATCTAGGATCCAAAGTTCATACATCCTGATTGGTTATTACTTGAATATTTTAATCTACAGTATCCCATTCCCACCGTCTTTTTGGCAGGAACACCACACACGTCAAGTTATGACCTTCTTATTGCATCCCAACAAGAGATGCATGATAGGTGTTGGGAAGCTTGATCATTCAGCTAAGGTGATGACTTCCTCATCTCTCCATTGTAAGGACACATTTTCCCTAGGTAATCTGTGCCGAGATACTTTGAAAAAATGCCGAGATACTTTGAAAAAATGTGAAAATCCTATTCCCCAACAACCTTTTGCTCAAAGGTTTTGTACCCCTGGATGAATCCTTGCCTGAATCAGTTACATTAGGGTTGCATAGCACTGGTTTTCTGGTTCTCTCATTCCTTCTATTGTGTATTTATTATTCAAACAATGACCCATCAATACCCATCCTCTCTATCCTCAGTGTCTGTACTCTCTGCTTACTTTTTGCTGCGGTTTCCTCCCCTCCTCCTTGCTGACCACATCTGACCACTCTGCCCAGCACGGGGGAGCCATTTGCTTCTCCCTTTACCTGCTGATCCCATCACTTCACCTCCAGCAAATTAAAAACAAACACGGAACATCCACAGCCTGTTGTTGTCTACCAATTTATAGTAATTTACAAAAAATAAAAGTTGTAATGCATATTTATTGGGTTAGACTGCAGAGAGTAGATAGAGGAAATTGGTTTTATTTTTTTAAAAATCAGGTTGCCTAAACCCTGAAAAATCTTTCCTCCTCACTAGGTAAAGCCGCTTGCTCTGTCACAATCAGGTTTTTGTAATGGTGTTGAACACCAGCACCCTCATCTCCTCAGTTCCCCGATAATGAGAGTCTTGGAAGAACAGACGTTTAGAAATCATGTGACCCGAATGCCCCGTTTTACCATGGAGAAAGAGGATAAGAGAGATGAAGGGACTTGTCCAGGGTCCCTCAGCTCCTTAATGGTAGAGCTGGAAATGGGTTTTATAAATACCTTCTCCGATGTTCTTTTCATTCCCTTCCCAAGGACCTGGTGATTCAGATGTTTAGTAGGCAAGAGGAAGCCCGTAGCATTCACAGCCTCCTTCATTGCTAATTTGCATTTTGCCCGCATCACCTTCCCACCTTTGAAAACGTTAAGTAAAAACTCCCTTTAGGAGCCATTATTATTATTATTATTAAAAAGCAATTTTCATTTCTGCAGGTCAACAGGGAAAATTTTGGAAGACTCAAGGGAGCACATGCTACCATTACTTTAACCAGAAAAAAAATGAGTCCTGAGAACCTGCATCAGGCCGCTCTCGGAACGCTGCTTTCTCGGAGGCTGAAACGCCCTGCGGGTGACAGCTCCAGCCGGAGTCTACCCTTCCCCGTCGCCTGCTCTAACGCTGCAGTGACAGGCATTAGGCTCCAGGACCTTGTCAAACGTTAACAAGAGAGGATAAAATGGGGAACAAAGCCCAGCGTAGAAAAACCCGGCCCCGCAGCTCAGGGAGGACAGAGACCGCGCCCTCACTGCGGCGGCCCGGGGGCTGCAGAGACTGCGGAGCCGCAGTGCGGGGCGTGGGACCCACACCCGCCGGGCGCCTCCGGCCCGCGCCGCCCTCTCCTCCGCGCCGCCCTGAGCCGCCCGTCGAGCCGAGGAGGCCAGAGGCGGCCCCGGCCTCGAGCGCCCGCCCGGCCGAGCGCCGACGCCGCGGAGCATCCTCCCGAGGGCAGGGAGGGCGCGGCCGCCCCACGCTGCGGGCCGGGGGCTGCGGACGGCGCCTCGCCCGGGCGGGCTCCCACCCACCCCTCGGCGCGCTCACCAGTCAGTGCGCCCATCCCGGAGCCGGCGGTGCTGGCAGTCAGTCCGTCTGCCCCGAGGTAGAGGGGCCGGCGAGCAGGGCGGCGCCGTGGCCCGGGCGAGCGAGGCAATCAACAGGCGGCTCCCGGCCGGGCGCGGCGCCGGGGCGCGCGGCTGCTGCGGAGCAGGCTGGGAAGCGTAGTTCGAGGCGGCGTGCGGCGGCCGCGCGGAGGCGGGACCCCGTGCCCACTGGCTGTCACCCCGGGCCTCCTCACCCCTCCCCTGAAGGTGTCCTCGCCCAGAATCTGCGTCCCGACCCCGTAACCGCTGTGCAGGCGAGGAGGACCTCAGCCTTGGGACCAAGCTGTGCGGGCTCTTTGGAGAAGCTCGGGGCTACGGATAGGGTGGGTGGCAAAGGCTCTCCAAGCTCGTGAGGAGCTGTTGGGTGAGTGAGCATCTTTAAGTGGAAGCCTTGTTAACACCGGCTCGGAGATAGAGCAGGCCTGCCCTAGGTTTTATTGGCTTTACGCCGGCCTAGGGCGGGGCGTGGGGAGGAGTACCTGGGGTACATGCCTGGGGGTAGGGAGGTGGGGTGTAGCGAGGCCGATCTAAGGGTTGTGGGTGAGAATGTTCGAGAGCCCACGCACACGCAGTGGCGTCACTAGAGGAGAGGCTGGCTAATTTAGCCTCTCTGTGCCTTAGCATCCTTATCTGTAAGGTAGGCTTAAAACTTGAAGACATGTTGTGAGGACTAAACGCATTTTAGTACAACAAACGCGCGGGTGCATATGTGAAAGCACCTGTGTCTGGCACTTAGCACATACTCAATAAATGTTCCTTCCTCGGGAGTTGCAGGGGAGACCCGGGCACACTGCCGGCCTCGAAAGCCCTACGTATAATGCTAAGCTGAAGATAGTCGGCCTCGTTGGTCTAGATAAATAAATGTTACAACCCGCCGGGTTTGCTATTGTCACACGTTTAGCAGGCTCACTTCATCCGGAATGTAAACTGTGATGTGTCCTCTATGCCAGGTTCTTGGGAACTACAAAGATAGAGAAAATACTGTCTGGTCTCTGAAGCATGAAGTGGGGTGGGGTAACATTGGACAAAGATTGAAATTATGAAAATATATGGCATAATAGGATTACCTTCCAGAAACGTTTTCTAATCAGATGTGATCTCTCTTTTTGAACCCTTGCTGCATATTTTCAGTGCAATATTTCACATTATGGTGGGATTTGCATCTTCCAGATGTGGTGGAAGGAAAATGAACCAAAGAGATGGATGCACCATTGCTGGCATAATCTCTGAAATAGGCAAAGGGTGAATGGAGGTGAAACAGTATCATAAACTGGCATGACCTGTGCAGTAATGATGTGACCAAAAAGAAAAAGTGCCGCAGAGAATTCCATGTTTGAAAATAGTAGCATCACTTTGCATTTGTGGAAGTACTTTCCTATCCATGTTCTAGCTTGATTTTTGCAACAACCCTGTAAGAGGCAGAGTGAGGATTTTTTTCTTCAGTTAAGAGTTCTAAGAGACACAGGTGATATGAGTTATTCGGACATCCAGCTGGTCATTAAGCCTATCTTCTCTCCTTCAGCCCTGACCTTCCCCAAAGAGGCACTCACAGCACTCGTTTTCCTTTGTACATTTCAAAATAGGGCCATACCTTCCCCAGCAAGAGGGCTGAATCAGAAAATAAAGTTAATTCTCAAAGGCTCTTGGAACTATAAAAATGAACAGTGGCATACAGTAGCTGCTGATTGAGATACCAGTGTTGTTTCCACTATCAACACTATAGTAATGAACTATAGTTTTGGCCTCCTCACCAGAATGACTAATCTGAGCGGGAAGGAGTGAACTTAAATGGAGGTGTGACCAAATCAATTTAAATCACATTCCCAAGTTTTCCTATATGTTTGTTATTCCAAATACCCTATGTAACAGACCAGATGTCTTTGACTTTTTTATGTTGTACATTTGTCACAAATTATAGCTTTCTGTTAAATAAGAATAGGACTGCTTACAGGTCAAGCTAGTAGCTTCCTCGGAGAAAGCTGATGGTAGGCATAAGCTGAAAATAATAAAGCAATTTTATTCAGATTTGAAGAAAGTGTAGCAAAGGTTTGATATAGCAAAGATACTTAGTGGTGTACTATCTTTCTCATTGGCTTCCTTGTGATTCCCTGAAAGGAAAAGTTCTGCATGTGATGAAATGAATGGAGCACTGCTTCAGATGAAGATTGTGAAATGAAGCAGGTGTAGAAATGATTTCTTAGGTTAAAGTCATAGGTGGCAGCCAAAGCAGAGTTACAAGAACTATCCAACGGTCCCAGTCCCATTTATATGAAAATGTAAAATTGAAACACAACTCCTAGAGCTGGAAGGGACCTTACAGATCATCTTGTCTTGCCTCTTCATGCAGTGAGGAGGCTGATACATCGACAGTAAATTCGCAATGGAATATGTAGCATACATCATTTGGAACACCTAGTAGATACTGTTGCTTGCCTACTCAACATCCATTCCCGCCTTTTCCTTCTTCTTTGCAGAAGCCTGCAAAGGTGTTCACTCATTAGGGAACCTGACCCTATTACTATCCCATACCAACCTGTCATGGGCAAGGGGAATACAATCCTCTTGACTGGCCACTGAGAGATTTGGGGTGGGCATGTGACCCAGTTCTGGCAAGTGAGGCCTGAGGAGGGGTCAGCTGAAGTCCTTCTAGGAAAGGTTTTCTTGCTCTTAAATAGAGGCATACAGGGAAACATGCCACCATCTCCATGGGATGTTGTTGCATCTGGCCGTGTTACCTCAAACTGGAATAGCCATCTTAGGGGATCCAGCCTTAAAACAAAGCCAACACACTGATGATGGCAGAGTAAAGAGATAGAATGAACTTGGGTCTGTGATGTTGTTTCTGAGACAGTAAACCAATCAGCCCTGGTGCTGCCCTACTTCTGGATTTATTATTATAGGAGATAATAAATATCCTTATTGTTGAGCCCATTTGAGATGGAGTTTTCTGTTACTTGAAAGTGAAAGAATCCTAAGTGTTGCAGATGAAATGTGAAAGTAAATTCTTTGGATGGACTGAAGGACTACTTCCCAGAGTTAATAAAAACAAACAACAACCACAACCCAGGCAAAGGATAGGGATATTATCCATTATAAATGGATAGAAGTATGCGTTTAAACTATGGTTAAATTGTGGTTTCCAATCCAGACAGACCTGGGTCGAACCCATATATTTACTGCTTGCTTGACTGTGGCCAAGTTTCTTTAACCTTTCTAAGCCTCATTTTCTTCATCTCTAGGCTGGGGATAATAATACTTACCACATGGGGTTGTTATGAAGATGAAATGAGATAATTTGTGTCAAGTATGCTACAAAGGATATGGTGTCTAGTAAGCACTAAAGGAGTGGTGACTATCTTGATGAACTATGAATTATCTTATTTATAGTATAATAAATAACATTATAACAGCCCTGGTGCTGCATCTAAAAGTGAATCACTATATAATAGTGATCATATTAAATGACACCACAATGATGTAAGCAACAAAGTCCAGAATGTGGGAAACTCTACATGACAACCCAGTTCTTCAATAAATTGCAAGAAAAATAAGGGAAGGAGAGTTTATAGATACACAGAAATAGAAGAGGCAAATAACCATATGTAGTGTGTTATCTTGATTTGAACAAAGCAGCCGTTAAAAAAAATCACATCTATGAGACAACTGGCGGGAATGTGAACACAGAATATTTGATTATCTTAGGGTATTATTTTTAAATTGTTTGGATGTGATAATGGTATCGTGTTATTTTTTAAAAAAGAGTCATCTTTTGGAAAGATACTACTGAATATTACTGAAAAAATACTGAATATTTGCAGAAGAAATAATATCTGGGATTTGCTTTTCAAATAATCCAGCATGAGAGTAGTGGTAGGGTGGCAGGGTGGAGGTATCAATGAAACAAGATAGGCCATGAGTTGATAATGGTGGAAGCTGAGTAATGGAGCTTTATTAAACCATTCTCTCTGCATTTTTTTTTTTTTTTGGTAACTTTTGACCCCCTTCCATGTGAAGAGAACTTTTTAATATCTATTCTCTTAACAACTTTCAAATATGCAATACAGTATTATTAACTATAGTCACATGCTGTACATTACATCCCCATGACTGATTTATTTTATAACTGTAAGTTTGTATCTTTTGACCCTCTACACCCATTTCACCCACTCCCCGCTCCTTGCCTCTGGCAACCACTGGTCTGTTCTCTGTATCTACAAACTTGGTTTTGTTTTTGTTTTCGATTCCACATGTAAGTGAGATCACACAGTATTTGTCTTTCTCATCTGACTTATTTCACTAAGGATAATGCTCTCAAGGTCCATCCATGTTGTCGCAAATGGCAAGATTTCATTCTTTTTGGCGGCTGAATAATCTCTATATTTTTATTTTTTAATTTATTATTATTTTTTTAATCTCTGTATTTTTAAAATACAGCTTCCCTGAGATATATTCCAAATACCATAAATTTACCCTCTTAAAGTGTACAATTTTGGGCTTCCCTGGAAGCGCAGTGGTTGAGAATCCGCCTGCCAAGGCAGGGGACACGGGTTCAAGCCCTGGTCCGGGAAGATCCCACATGCCGCAGAGCAACTAAGTCCGTGCGCCACAACTACTGAAGCCCGTGCACCTAGAGCCCATGCTCCGCAACAAGAGAAGCCACCGCAAAGAGAAGCCCGCGCACAGCAACAAAGATCCAATGCGGCCAAAAATAAATACATAAATAAATTAATTTTAAAAAATCTTTTGCCTGCTTTTTAAACTGGGCTATTTGCCTTTTTATTATTGATCTATAAATGTTTTTTATGTGTTCTGATTATAAATTCCTTGTCAGACATATTATTTGCACATATTTTCTCCCATTCTGTGGGTTGTTCTTTTTTCTAATTTCTTGATGGTATCCTTTGGTAAACACCCTTTATCAGTTTGAAGAGGTTCCTGTCTATTCCTACTTTGTTCAATGATTTTATCATGAAAGGGTGTTAGATTGCACCAAAGACTTTTTCTGTGTCTGTTAAGATGATCATGTGGGTTTTTTCATTTATTCTATTAATATGGTGTATTACATTTATTTTCAGATCTTAAATTAACTATTCATTCCTGAGATAAATCCTACTTGGTCATGGTGTATAATCCTCTTTATGTATTGTTGGAATTGGTTTGCTAGTATTTTGTTGAAAACCTTTTGTGTCCATATTCATAGGAATATTGGTCAGTAGTTTTCTTATCTTTTGATGCTTTGACTAGTTTTGGTATCAGAGTAATACTAGCCTTATAGAATGAGTTAGGAAGTGTTGCTTCCTCTTCTAATTTTGGGAAGCATTTATGAAGGACTGGTATTAATTTTTTTAATTCTTTAAATGTTTGGTAGAATTTACCAATGAAACCATCTGGGCCTTGGCTTTTTTTGTTGGAAATTTAAAAATTACTAATTCAGTCTTTGTGGTTGAATTCAGATTACGTATTTCTTCTTGAGTCAGTTTTGTTAGTTTGTGTCTTTCTAGGAATTTATCCATTTCATCTAAGTTACCTTGTTTGTTGGCAAACAGTTGTTCATGATATTTCTTTATTATCCTTTTTCTTTCTGTAATAGCAGTAGTGATATGTAGATCTAGGAGATGTTCCCTCCTTCATTCCTAATTTTAGTATATGCATCTCTTTCTTTTTTTCTTGGTCAGTCTAGCTAAAGGTTTGTCAATTTTGTTGATCTTTTCGAAGAACCAACTTTTGGTTTCGTTGATTTTCTCTCTTGTTTTTCTAGTCTCCATTTCATTTATTTTTGCTATAATCCTTATTAACTTTACTATGGCTGAGATGGTTTCACTCGTGAATTCTACCAAGAATTTAAGGAAGAAATGATACCAATTCTCTATAATCTCTTTCAGAAAATAGAAGCAGAGGAACACTTCCTAACTCATTCTATGAGGCCAGTATTACCCTAATACCAATACCAGACAAAGATATTACAAGGAAGAAAAATTACAGGTCAGTATCGCTCATGAAAATAGATGCAAAAGTCTTCAACAAAATATTAATAAATTGAGTTCAGGAATGCATAAAAAGAATCTTACTAGCAAGTGGAGTTTATTCCAGGTATGCAAGGCTGGTTCACCATTTAAAGAATCAATTAATCCATCACATCAGCAGGCTAAAGAAGAAAAAACTTATATGATCATATCAATAGATATAGAAAAGGCATTTGACAAAATCCAACATTCATTCATGATAGAAAGCACGCAGAAAACTAGGAATAGAGGGGATCGTCCTCGATATGATAAAGAAGATATATAAAAACTACAGCTGACATACTTAATGGTGAGAAACTAGATGCTTTCCCCCTAAGATCAGAAACGAGGCAAGGATATCTCCTCTTATTATTCCTATTCAACATCATACTGAAAATCCTAGTTAGTGCAGGGTGACTAGAAGGGGAGGGAAGGTATATACAGATTAGGAAGGAAGAAATGAAAGTCTTTGTTCATAGATGACATGATTGTCTATGTAGAAAATCCCAAAGAATTATTTTAAAAACCTTTCGGAACTAATAAGTGATTATAGCAAGGTTGTTAAGTTACAAGGTCAATAGACAAAGGCGATTGCTTTCCTGTAATTGTAAATTAAAAACACAACATCATTTATTTTAGTACCAAAAAGAAAGAAAGAAAGAAAAAAATACTTAGGTATATGTATCTATATGAGGGAAACGACAAGCTCTGATGAAAGGAGTTAAGGAAAATTTAAATGGTGAGATATTTCATATTTATAGAGAGAAAAACTCAGTGTTGTTAGGATGCCATTTCTTCCCAACTTGACTTATAGATTCAGGGCAATCCCAATCAAAATCTGAACAAGTTATTTTGTAGGTTATCAACCAACTAATTCCAAAGTTTATATGGAAAGGTAAAAGACCCAGACTAGTCATACAATACTGAAGAGGAAGAACAAAGTCAAAGGACTTACGCTACCAAATTTCAAGACTTACTATAAAGCTACAGTAATCATAACAGTGTGGTATTAGTGAAAAAATAGACAAATAGATCAATGAAACAGAATAGAGAGCCCAGAAATAGACTCACACAAATACAGTTAACTTATCTTTGACAGAGAAGCAAAGACAATTTAATAGAGAAAGGATAGTCTTTTCAACCAGTGGTGCTTAGCAACTGGACATCCACACGCAAAAGAATAAATCTAAACACAGAATTCTCACCATTTATAAATATTAACTGAAGATGGATCATAGACCTAAATTCAAATCACAAAACTATAAGACTTACAGGAAATAACATAGGACAAAATCCAGGTGACTTTGGATTTGATGATGACTTTTTAGATGCAACACCAGAAGCAGATTCGGGAAAGAAAAAATTGATAAGTTGGGCTTTATGAAAGTTGAAAACTTCGGCTCTGAGAAAGACACTGTTAAAAGAATGAAAAGGCAAGCCACAGACTGGGGAAAATATTTGTTGGCAAAGATGTGGAGAAATTGGAACCTGCATACATTGCTGCAAGTGGGAATGTGAAACGGTGCAGCTGCTGTGGAAAACAGTTTGGTGGTTCCTCAAAAAGCTAAACATGTGTGACCCAGCAATTTCAGTCCTAGGTGTCTTTCTAAAGAAATCTAAAGTAAGGACTTGAACAGATACTTATATGCCAGTGTTTACTGCAGTATTATTTACAATTGCCAAAATGTGGAAACAACCCAACAAGTATCCATCAGCCGATGAATGGACAAACAAAATGTGATATATCCACACAATGAAGTATTATTCAACCATAAAAAGGAATGAAGTTCTGACACGTGCTACAACATGGATGAACCTTGAGGACATTATGTTAAGTGAAACAAACCATCCACAAAGGACAAATATTCTAAGTTTCTATTTGTAAGAAATGTCTATAATAGGCAAATTCATAGAGATAGAAAGTAGATTAGAGGTTACCAGGGGCTGTGGGAAGTAGAAATCGGAAGTCACTGCTTAGTGTTTATAGTTTCTGTTTGGAGTGATGAAAACGTTTTGGAGATAGTGTTGTGATGGTGGTACCACATTGTGAATTGTATTTTGTGCCACTAAGTTGTATACTTAAAAATGGTTCAAGTGGTTAATTTTATAATGTATTATACATATATATTTTACCACAAATTAAAAAACTAATAATGTAATGTGAAACTTTTTTTTTTTATGCGGTACGTGGGCCTCTTACTGCTGTGGCCTCTCCCGTTGCGGAGCACAGGCTCCGGACGCGCAGGCTCAGCAGCCGTGGCTCACGGGCCCAGCCGCTCCGCGGCATGTGGGATCTTCCCGGACCGGGGCACAAACCCGTGTCCCCTGCATTGGTAGGCGGACTCTCAACCACTGCGCCACGAGGGAAGCCGGAAACATTTTATATGGGTTAATTGTATGGTATGTGAACTATTTCTCAATAAGCCTGTTAAAATATGCAATTATATAATTATAGCACAATTTACTTATCTGTTCTGCTGCTGAATAATTGATCATTTCCAGTTTTTGTTGTTCTGAATGATGCTGCTATGGACGTTTTCACAACATGTCTCCTGGTGTATAGGTACGAGATTTTCAACAGGGGATATACAGTGTCTAGTATTGGAATTTCTGGTTTGTAGGGAATGTGCATGTACAGTTTTGCAAGATAGTGGCAGAGTGTTTTTCAAAGTGGCTGTACCCAATTGTACTCCTCCCAGCATTGCATAGAATTCTTATCTTCAGTGGTAACTGGTCTTACCAAACTTAGATTTTGCCCATCTGGTGAGTGTAAAAGGGTTACTCTTTGTGGTCTTAATGTGAATTTTTCTGATTTTAATGAGATTGAGTATTTTTTCATATGTTTATTCACAGTTACGATATTTTCTTCTATAAAATTCTAGTTATCCCATTGGATTATGTCTTTTATTGTTATGTAGGAATTAGCTCTTTAAATATTCTAGATATTAATCTTTGGTTGATTGCATATGTTACAAATAGACATTCCTTGCTACCAGAATTTATGAAGTTTCTGAATTCAGATAACCAGAGTTCAAATAATGAAGAATACCTAGTTTTCAGAATCTATTTCATTCTTTATTTTCATATAAAAGTTAGCTAGAATTTGGATAATGAGATAATTCAACATTTTATTCAAATATTTTTGGTTCCTAGGACACCTGTTTCTTCTCTTAGTTTCTAATTTGTCTTTTTATTTTCTTTAAGATATCTTTTTTGTTAGAAGTTCTTAATTTTAACGTTGTCATGCTTATCAATCTTTTATGAATAGAGCTTTTTTTCATCCTACTAAAGAAATCTTTTCTTGTCCTGAGATCATAAAGATATTTTTCTCTATATTCTTCTAAAAGTTTTATCTTTCACATTTTTTTTTTTTTTTTTTTTTTTTTTTTTTTTGTGGTACGCGGGCCTCTCACTGTTGCGGCCTCTCCCGTTGCGGAGCACAGGCTCCGGACGCGCAGGCTCAGCGGCCATGGCTCACGGGCCTATGTGGCATGTGGGATCTTCCCAGACCGGGGCACGAACCCGTGTCCCCTGCATCGGCAGGCGGTCTCTCAACTACTGCGCCACCAGGGAAGCCCTTATCTTTCACATTTAAGTCTGTAATTCAACTGAACTTAAATTTTGTGTGTGGTAGGAAGTAGAGATTCTACCATGTGGATAACTAATTGTCCTGACATCATGTGTTTTATAGACCATTTCCCAGTGACCTACAATGCTACCTTTGTCATAGATGAAGTTCTTATACATTTGTGATTGTGTTTCTGGGTGCACTATTATCCATTGGTTTTCCAGCATCAATGTCACCCTGGCTTAACTATTATAGCTTCATAATAATTCTTGATATCTAGTAGGGCAGTTTCCCTTTCCTTATTCTTCAAAAATATCTTGGCTGTCTGTGGGTCTTTGCTTTTCCATATCAACTTTAGAATTAGCTTGTCATGTTTTTTGCAAACCCATTGCTGTTTCATAGAATATACGATCAATTTGTAGAGTACTGACATTTTGTGTGATATTGAGTCTTCCTGTCCATGAACATGGTGTAGTTTTTCCATTTATTTAAGTCTTCTTTAATGTATTTTCAAATATTAAAATTTTTTTCTCTGTAAAGGTCTTGCCCATCCTTTATTAGATTCATTCCTTTGTTCTATCTATTCTGTCATTTAATCTACTAATGTCTTAATATTAAGGCACCTTGAATTTCTAGGATAAAGTCATCTTGTTTATGCTGGATTATCATTTTTATGCACTGCTAGATTTGGCTTAATAATATTTTAAGATTCTTATATCCATCTTTATGAGCGTGATACCTTCCTCAACTGGTTTTGGTCATGGTTATACCATGATGGATGTGGGATTGGGTGTATGGTTATATTATGAACTAAGTTGAAGATTGTTCCTGCTACTTCTTTTCTCTGAAAGAGTTCACATAAAATTGGATTGATCTGTTCTTTGAAAGGTTGATAGAATCTTCCAATAAGATCTTCCGATGCTGACTTTTTTTTTTTGGTAACAAGATTTTTAACTCTAGTACTGATTCAGTTTCTTTAATGGTTATAGAACCATTCAGACTTTCTATTTTGTCACGTATTAGTTTAGGCAAGTTGTTTATGGTTGTAGCTTACAAATCCCTCTTGTTTTGATACAAAAGCCTGTCCCTTTTTTATTGCCAACTCAATTATGTATTTCATTAAAAAATTAAATTATAAATACTTATATTAGGAGGACTTCAAGTTAGTTTAGACTTCCAGCTTGCTAGAACCAGAACCAGATATGAATTTCTTCAACTTTACTAGATATTGTCCTACAGCTCTTCAAAGTGGTTGCACCTATTTATACTGCCACCAACGCTGTTTGAGAATTTCTGTTGTTCCACAGGAATCTTACCAATACTTAGAATTGTCCAGTTCTTTAATTTTTGCTAGTCTCATGCCTATGAAATTGTAGTTTTAAATGGAATTTCTCTGCTTTTTGGTAAGGTTGTGCATCTTTCTATTGGCCATTTGCGTTTTATCTTCTGTAAATTGTCTGTTCATATCTTTTGACCATTTTTCTAGTGGGTGTTTTTCTTCTAATAACTTGTAGGCATTTTAACATACTCTGGATAGTAATACTATGTCAGTTATAGGTATTCAAATATATTTTCCCATTTTACACCTTGCCTATTGAAATTTTTCAGGTGCCTTTTCAGGACAGAGGTTTTTATGTTTATATATAGAATTTGCCAGTTGTTTTCTTTGTAGTTTGTATTTTTGGTATCTTGCTTAAGAAATTCTTTGCTATCCTAAGGTTATAAAGATATTCTAAAAGTGTTAAAGTTTGCTTTTCCCAATGATATATTTAATCAGTCTATAATTGATTTTGGCATATGGTATAAGGTAGA
This sequence comes from Delphinus delphis, assembly GCF_949987515.2. Classification (NCBI taxonomy): domain Eukaryota; kingdom Metazoa; phylum Chordata; class Mammalia; order Artiodactyla; family Delphinidae; genus Delphinus; species Delphinus delphis. The sequence continues at coordinate 150,265,688 of NC_082684.1, forward strand.
GATCTACAATTTTTTTTCCACGTGGATGGCTAATTGTGGCAGCAGCATTTATTGTCATAGATTCATTTCTCTGATATGTGTGGGTCTGCTTCTGGGCTTTCTTTGTTGTCCCCTTCTTACATTTATTTGTCTTTCCCAGCATCACTACTGTAATAGTTTAGTTCTCATCACATTTTTTGTAAATCTTGATGATTGTAAAGTTAAGTCTCCCTTTCTCATTCTTCTTCAGGAATGTCTTGGCTCTTCTTAGCCTTTATCTTCCATATGAATTTTTTTTTTTTTTTTTTTTTTTGCGGTACGCGGGCCTCTCACTGCTGTGGCCTCTCACTGCTGTGGCCTCTCCCGCTGTGGAGCACAGGCTCCGGATGCGCAGGCTCAGCGGCCATGGCTCACGGGCCCAGCCACTCCACGGCATGTGGGATCTTCCCAGACTGGGACACGAACCCGTATCCCCTGCATTGGCAGGCGGACTCTCAACCACTGCACCACCAGGGAAGCCCTTCCATATGAATTTTAAGGTAAGCCTGTCATGTCCTTTGAAGAATCCTATAGGGATTTTGGTTGGAATTTCAATGAATTTATATATGAGTTTGGGAAGGAAATGAAAATTTTGCGTGTCCCCATTTATAAACATGGTATATCTCTATTTTTGTTTAAATCTTCTTTTATGTCCTTTAATAGAATGTAATAATTTTTCCATATAAAGCATGCTTCTCTTTTGCTAAGTTTATTCCTAGATTTTTTTTTTTTGGTATCTAAAAGGTTGTCTTTTCCACAAAATATTTTCTGATTGATTGATGCAATTGATATTTGCATAATGTGTCTTATAGTCTTATGTCTTATAGTTTGAACAGTTCCAATGTAGACATTATCTGTAAACATTTTAGTATTGTTTATTATTGGTAAATAACAGTTTATTTCTTTTCAATCTTCATTTCCGTTTCTCCTTCTTTTTCTTATTGCATTGGCTGGGACGTCCAGAACAAAATTAAACAGGAGTAGTAACAGAAGCCTTCCTGTTCTTATTCTTGATCTCAGAGGGAGTGCTTCTAATGGTCACTACTAATGATGAGGTTTGTTCTATGTTGTAGGTAGATATACATAAAACTAATTTTGAAGTTCTGGTTGAAGAAGGAAAAATAAATGTACAAAAAATTCAATCTGAGCCACAAATTGTAGATATTAACTTTGGATTAGGGAGAGATCGATATAAAATTCACAGGGGCTTCCCTGGTGGCGCAGTGGTTGAGTCCTCCGGCCAGGGCTTCCTTGGTGGTGCAGTGATTGAGAATCTGCCTGCCCATGCAGGGGCCACAGGTTCAAGCCCTGGTCTGGGAAGATCCCACATGCCACGGAGCAACTGGGCCCGTGAGCCACAACTACTGAGCCTGCGCATCTGGAGCCTGTGCTCCGCCAACAAGAGAGGCCGCGATAGTGAGAGGCCCGCGCACCGCGATAAAGAGTGGCCCCCGCTTGCCGCAACTAGAGAAAGCCCTCGCACAGAAACGAAGACCCAACACAGCCAAAAATAAATAAATAAATAAAAGAATCCTCTGGCCAATGCAGAGGACATGGGTTCGAGCCCTGGTCCAGGGAGATCCCACAGGCCGCGGAGCAACTAAGCCTCTATACCACAACTACTGAGCCTGTGCTCTAGAGCCCGCGAGCCACTACTGAGCCTGTGTGCCACAGCTACGGAAGCCTACGCACCTAGAGCCTGTGCTCTGCAACAAAGAGAAGCCACCTTAATGAGAAGCCAAACGAAGAGTAACCCCTGCTCGTAGCAACTACAGAAAGCCTGCGCGCAGCAATGAAGACCCAACACAGCCAAAAATAAAAATAAATAAATTTATTTTAAAAAATTCGCAGGAACATTAGATATTTGACAACAGCTCAAATCTATCTAGGAATAAATAACTCACAAAGAACCCTAACCATGCAACATCAAATAAGTACTTATTTAAGCCGATTAATTTCTGAGAGCTAGAGGAAACGCTAGTGAAGATCACAAAAAGGAATCAGTGGAGAAAATTCTGAGAACTGTGTTGAATTTATTTCAGAGCATTTTAGAACTGTTCTAGACGTGTTTTCTGACCCAGGATTTCTTATGGCTGGAGAAATTGAAAATAACTAGGGACAGCTTAGAAATTAGCTCTGATAAGAGAGAAGTGGGATGGCTTTCGAATCTCCATACATTTCTTGTGATAACTTTTCCCTTGCACTTTTACAGAGGACTTGGTCTTTTTGTAAAGGAATTAAGTGATCATCACCTAGCCTTTTTCCTTCCTGGCTCATTTTCTGCCTCCTTATGTATACTGTTCTGCCTTTGGGGAATCTCTGACTCCCAGAGCGATCTTCCTGGTTCCTTATTTAGGCCTGTCTTTCCCCACTTTAATTCAGCATTTCCCAAATTGTAAAATTTCTGAGAAAAAAAAGGGGTTCCATGGTCAAATGAGTTTGGGAAATATGGTGTCAAGCAAAATCCAATACCTTATTTTACTACAGGACTTCTAGAGCCTTCAGTATCCTAATGTGCACTGTGAATCTCCAAAAGGGAAGCATATATCGCAGTGTTTCTCCAATTAATTGATCATGGAACCCTTTTCAAGCAACACCTAATAATACCTCATAGAACCCAGTTCATTAATTTTCAAATAAAAACTTCCATTTCTTCTGTAAACTTTTCTTTAGTGGAAGACATGTTATATGCTATCTCTCTACTAGACTGTCGACTCTGAGGGCAATTTCTCCTGTTTTCTTGAAGTATTACCTGATCTCATTTATATATTGAAACTCTGGGGTTCTGCCTCTTTCTTAGGTCCTGGGATAGCCACACTGGACACCACCCAAGAGTTCCTCTATGGCAGACTCTTGCTAAATTACCTAATTTAGCTTTCAGGATCTTTTTACTACACCTCAATTCAACCACTTTTGACGCTTTATTCAGGGCACTGAGCTAGGTAGGCACTGCTGGAGTTAAAAAGGATGAGTAAGATCTAGTTATACCTTCCAGGAGTATGTATAGAGGAGATAAGACAAGTACATGACACAAAACACGAGTTAAATGCTAAACAAGAGGTACAAACCACCTTGATATTCAATGGAGAAACAATAACAATTGGGCAGTTGGGGGAGGGGGACAGGTGGGAAGAATCAGGAAAGATCTCATTTTGGGATGTATCATTTGGGATGGACCTTAATATTTTCTTAAATGTAGACAGAGAGTATTGGAAGAGTGGGGTTACAGGTGGAGGGTATAGCATATGCAAGGCATGAGAGTAAGAAGTTCAAGTGGCAGGAGTATATGGAGTCTGCAGGATGAGTTGTAGATGGGGTACGGCCAGAGCATGAATAATAAAAATGGAAATAAGAGTTGAATGCCAATGTGAGTTAATACTGCTGTCCACAGGGAGCCACTGAAGAATTTTTGAGCGGGAGGGTGATTCGGGGTCCACGTGTTCCTCCCCCACTCTCGTCCTGTCTCCTATACTCTAGTTCCTTTGCCTCTGTCCAGCACAGCGACATATCAGAACTTCAGCCAATGAATCAAACCTCCAGTCTCCTAACCTGCCTGTAGGGTACTTCCTCCTGGAGAGCTGTCCAGAGTACAACAGAATCCTGAGCGCTAGATTCTAGTAAACGCGCACCCACTCTGTGTAGAATAGGATCGGAAGCCAGAAAGTTGAGGAGAGGGTGTTCAGATAAAGACTACAGATAAGAGGTCACTGATGGCGTTAATGACAAAACTTTGGGGAGTCATGATTTCAGGGTATCAAAGAGGAAACTGATAAGAAACAATTGGGTGCAGATAGTAAATTCTAAGCAGTGAGCCAGGAGAATGAACTGTAGCCAGGCAGACTTTCAAGGCAGCACAGGACTAAAATTGGCACTGGTGTGCAATGGAGAGTGAAAGCAAAGCAACTGGAGGGTTAGTTTGAGGTCAGCCACCCGGCCTTAGAAGCACTATCCCCCCTGGAGTGTTGAGCACACCGGACCCTCCAGGCTGTTGAGATGGGCCTGGAGAAACTGTGTGTGTTTAATGGTCTTAATGTTTTCTGTGAGGTCCTGGGGTAATGGGGTGGGAGCGGGAAGTACCCTTGGCTGCGGGAGCTTGAAGGTCTGAGAAAGCTGGCGCCTGCTGGGGAATCAATAAAGGAGTCAGAGCAAAGCTTTGGTGTTTTGCTGTTTACAGGGTAGGGCTTTAACCAGGCTGCGTCGGCCCGGCGCGGGGTTGCCTCCGGGGCCGAGGGCGCCTAGGGATGGGGCCCAGTAGCTCCACGGCGAGGGGCCTTAGAGCGCCACGCTCCTCGCACCGCAGGGCCAGCCGGGTCTCGGCGCGCAGGGTGGAGCCGGGGCGTCGGCGGGGCAGCAGCTGGAGCTCGTTTCGCTCTCCTCCCTGCAGGTGCGCTGGGGAAGGCGGAACGCGTAGGAGCAGGTGCCCACCATGGCCGGTCCGCAGCTTTCCGCCGCGGCCTCCAGCCCGCCGTCCCCGCGGAACGGCCTTCCGCAGCCCCTGTGAGGAGGAAGAGGAGGCGGCGGCGGACGAGGCGCCGCCCTCTTGGCGAGCTTCCCGACCTGGCGGCCTCCGCAGGACCCATGGCTGATTCCTCGCCCGAGCGGTCCCTGCGGGCAGCCGGACCCCGCACGCCCCGGCCCTCGGCCCCCTCGCCGCCGCCACCGTCGCGCTCGCTCTCCGAGGCCGAGGAGGCCGAGCTGTCGCTGAGCCTGGCGCGCACCAAGACCCGCTCGTACGGCAGCACGGCCAGCGTGCGGGCGCCGCTGGGCGCCGGCGTCATCGAGCGCCATGTGGAGCATCGGGTGCGCCCCGGCGACACGCTGCAGGGCATCGCGCTCAAGTACGGAGTCTCGGTGAGCAGTGCTGGTGGCTGCGGGCGGGGGCGCAGCGAGTATCGGGGCGTAGGGGAGGTAGCCAGACGTCTCCTGGCGGCTCGGCCCCGAGCGCTTGCCCAGCGCGCGCTGCCGGGACAGCTACGGTCGCCAGAGCCTGTCCTGCAGCCAGAGGGGCGGGCCGCCAAGGCTCCCTCCCCGGGTGGGTGCATCCAGTTCTCGATGCCCTGCCTGTACTCAGACCGGATCTGCCGCGTGAGGAAGGAAGGTCAAAGAGGACCAGGGCGTTGGCACCCTGGGAGCCAAATTCGCCCGATTTTGAGTCCCGGTCGTACTGCTATATATTTCCTGAAAGCCGAACTGAGGTGCGGACTTGGGCAGAGAATTTTGTTTTCTGGGTAAACAATCGCTGTGATGAGTCAGGAAGGGTACAGTTGTTCCCGCAGGATGGTTCTGTTTCTATTGATTATGCTTCTTTATTTAGAAGTGAAATTACACCCCTGGGCTCACTGGCAACTGTGAATGTGACTCCTGTCGCTAAGCAGCGGCCAAGAATGTGGTCTAGGTGAGCTGCAGAGCTGTGTTTATTATAAATTTATAAGTGTGTGTGTCTTGGGCCTATTGCATTACACCTCTGGGAAGAACATGGAAAGCTGAGGGAACATACTGTTTCATTAAAATTACTTATAATTAACTCTGAACTATGTGATGGTCTTTTTACATTTGAGCTCTATATCAGTTTTCAATGTTCCTTCCTGAAGCACCCTAGACAGCAATGGGAAGAAAGGTGATCTTATCTTTATCGTTCTCTTTAAGTGAAACTCCTTCTGACCCTTCACCAGTGACAGAGACTGAGTCATCTCCTTTGCACACCCATGCTGGTATGTGTTTACCTGGCAGGTCCTTCTATCCTTTCAACATTTTGAGAGCAGGGATCTTGCTGTGCAGGCATGTACTGGAGACTTCATGCCATGGTTAGTCCTATTCCGCCCTCTTGGGAGTTTCTAAAAGTGAACATAGAACTTCAATTCTTGTATTTGCATTCATGGGGCCTGGTTTGAGTCAGAGCCAGAGGAAAGCAGCGTTGGGAAGTATCAGCAGCTACTCTTTCTGCTGAATGCCTGTTGTGTGCCAGGCATTGCATTTGTCTTGTTTCATCTTGTTCTTATTCAGTTTGATTTTCCTAGTAAGTCTTGGAGATAGGTGTAATTAATCTCCTTTTTACAGATGTGAAGGTGGATGAGAGGTAAGGATATTTTCCAAGTATGCTTATTCATTGAGACCAGCTTGAATCATCACAGTGACAAAGCATTTGCTTGGCCCTAGGTATTACTTCTGATTTCCATCCTTATTTATTTATTTATTTTTTTGCGGTACATGGGCCTCTCACTGTTGTGGCCTCTCCCGTTGCGGAGCACAGGCTCTGGACGCGCAGGCTCAGCGGCCGTGGCTCACGGGCCTAGCTGCTCCGCGGCATGTGGGTCTTCCCGGACTGGGGCACGAACCCGTGTCTCCTGCATCGGCAGGCGGACTCTCAACCACTGCGCCACCAGGGAAGCCCTCCATCCTTACTTTTATCCTAGTCTTATCAAGAGCTCTCTTAGCATCTTGATTACTGAAGAAGGGAGGGCTTCTCTGTCTGGTTTCTGTGCATCTTATCTACTAGGCTAGGCTGACTGCACCTAGGAATCCATGATACCCAGAGAAGTGTTGTTTCCCTGGTCCCTACCCACAGCAATCTCTCTGCATCCCACTGCCCTCCATGACTTCATTTGGGTTGCTCAGAGCTCCTGAACATCTGCTCACTGCGGTTCTCCACCTTTGATCAAATGCTTTCTTTCTTTTTTTAAAAGATAAATTTATTTATTTAATTTATTTTTGGCTGCGTTGTTTCTTCATTGCTGAGTGCGGGCTTTCTCTAGTTGTGGCGAGTGGGAGCTATGCTTCGTTGCAGTGCTCGGGTTTCTCACTGTGGTGGCTTCTCTTGTTGCGGAGCACAGGCTCTAGGCGTGCAGGCTTCAGTAGTTGTGGCTCACAGACTCAGTAGTTGTGGCTCGAAGGCTCTAGAGTGCAGGCTCAGTAGCTCTAGAGCACAGGCTTAGTAGTTGTGGCACAGGGGCTTAGTTGCTCTGTGGCATGTGGGATCTTCCCAGACCAGGGCTCAAATCTGTGTCGCCTGCATTGGCAGGCGGATTCTTAACCACTGCGCCATCAGGTAAGTCCTGATCAAATGCTTTCTAATTCCTGTTTTCACTGATGTAGATCCTGTTACTTATAAATTTATCCCTTTTCATTAAAGCATAAATCAGGTTTTTCATTACCTTTATAAAGACTTGATTTTAAGATGTTAAGCTCAAGTGTAATGAATTGGGAACTATAATCTGTAGCCGCAGACAGTCTGTTTCAGGGTTTCTCAACTGCAGCCCTATTGATACTATGGACTGGATAATCCTTTGTCTTGGGGGGCTGTTCTGTGCATTGTAGGATGTTTAGCAGCATCTCTGGCCTCTGCCCACTAGATAGCAGTAGCACTGCCCCCCTCCCCCGCATCCAGAAATAGCCAGATATTCCCTGAGAAGCACTCACTGTTGGTTGAGAATCACTGGTTCTCATTTACTTTGGACCCTGAACTCTAGTTGATGAAATTGTTAGAGACTCTTTCCACTGGTTCTGTAGAACTAGTGAAAGTGAAGATAATCACCATAACAGTGAACTGATATTCTTGCAGATATTAACTACAGACATTAATCGGATTTACTCATTGAAATTGATATTTCAGGTGGAAGTTAAAAAGGCAGAAAGGTTTTTTTCATTCCCCGACTGAACAGAGAGAAGTTGAGTGAGTTAAGTTTCTAATATTGACTGCCAAGATCACCCACATCGTATTTAGACTGTTTTTGGTTTTTTTTTTTTTGGCTGCGCGGCATGGGGATACTAGTCCCCCCTCCCAGCCCCAGGGATCCAACCCACACCACCTGCTGTGGAAGCTCAGAGTCCCAACCACTAGACCACCAGGGCAGTCCCACCCACATTGTATTTAAATTAGTGTTTAAAGGAGTAGGTGATGAGATGTTGGAAATTTAGAGCCTACCTTGAACCTGCTGGATCAGAATATCCAGTAAAGGAGCCCAGGAATGTTCCTGTTTTACAAGCAGGGTCTCTTTGCTCTTTCCCAATGCTGTCCCTTCTTGGGGTCTTTGCCCTTGCTGTTCCATCCATCTGTTGGGAACACTTTGCCTGACAGCTGCATGCAGGGCCACAGGTACGTGCAGATGTGGGACCTGTGTAGTCACATAGGCCCCATGTCGAGAAGAGCCCTGCACTTAATGCTCTGCTGTTACTGTTGACATTTTTAATAATTTGTGAACAAATGCCCCACATTTTCACTTTTCTCTGGGACCTACAAATCACGTAGCTGATATTGGCTGTGTGACTTGCTCCCTCACTGCCTTCAAGTCTGCATAAATGTCTCCTCCCTGAGGCCTTCCTGACCACTCCATGTCATACTGCAACCCTCCCTCATCCCAGTGCCCCTCCCCCCTTTCCTGTTTTGTTTTCTCAACAGTGTTTATCATTCATCTGATTTTTCTTTCCTCTTTTTTCCCAGCTTCTACCTTTCTGGTGATACCTTAGTGAATAAATAAAAATCCATGCCCTCATGGAGCTTATATTTTAGTCAGTGGAGACAGTTAGTAAGTAAACAAAATATGTTATATATCAGGTGTTGATAAGCAAAATGAAAAAAAAATTAATCAGGGAAAGGAGACAGGGCTGCTGGAGGTAGCTGCAATTTCAAATGGTATGGCGGTGGAAGACCTCACAGAGAGAAACTGAAACTGCTGGGGATCAATTGAGAAACTATTCAGTGTAATTCAAATCTCAGACACAGACTTGCTTGGGCTGGAATTTCCTGGGCTTTGCTCATCTCCACTGAGACATTAAGTCTCCTCCCCCAACCCAGTCTTTTGTGGTGATCCCAGCTCCTTTCAGTTGGAGGCAAGCCTCTGGAGGGAACTGACCAGCTCCAGGCAGCTGCTGTGAACTTTTTGTTAGGAAGCCCTGTATATAAACTGAAAGTGGGTGAGAGGCAGTGAGGGAAACTGTTATTTTCACAAACTTTTTCTTCATCTTTTTGTTACCCCCTGGAAACTTCCCTGTCCTCTACCCTCTCCAGACCATTGCCCCCCATATCCTGAGTCATTTCCTATCCAATTTTATTCCCGGGTCTTCTCTTTCTCCTCCAATGAGCTGCTAAGCCCACTTGCTTCTTCACACTTCTCCTATCAGATGTCACCTTGCTGAGAAAAGGTGAAATGATTATCATTTTAGGGGGAACAAGTGCGGTGAGTTACAAATATAAGTGTATATAAAACTTTTGTGTTTATAACTTTAGCTCCTGCTCTTGCTGGAAATTGTTGACCTTTGCTGGTCAAAGGAAAGAGAACCATAACTAAATAGTGCCACCTGTTGTAAGAAGTATGGTAAAGTAGCCCTTAGTAGTTTTAGGTTTTAATAGATTCTCATGCATTCTTTGTTTAAAAACAGCTTTATTGATACATAATTTACATATTACAAAATTCACCCATCTTAAGTGTACAATTCAAGGACTTTTAGTAAATTTACAGAGTTGTGCAACCCTCACCACAATCCAGTTTTAGAACAGTTCCATCACCCCGAAAAGATCCCTTACTCCCCATTCTCTTCTATTGTCCCAGATAACCATGAATCAGCTTTCTAATCTATAGATTTGCCTTTTCTGGACATTTCATAAATGGAATCTCATATATTCTTCTGAGATAGCATGGAGAAGAAAAAATCCTTTCCCTTATTATTAGCACCTGGCAATGGAGGCGGCTGATAGCCACCAACACCTAGCACTTAATAGGAGACAGCGGAGTGAGGAGGTTGAATCCAGCACTTACTAGAACATGATCTTGAGAGAATGCTTTAATGTTTAAGTCTTTTCCTCTATAATGATGATAATAATCAACTGAGAGTTGTGTGTATATGGAAATATTCCATAAGCAACACAGTGCTGTGTAAATGTTAGTTATCATGGGTCCTGAAATGTTTTCAGAACAGTTTGTCTTTTAAGGAATGGAGAGGAAGAAAAAGAAGCTTTGAATGTTGCATTCCCAGTTAGGCAGGTGGCCTAATGAAGCTGATGGAAAGTAGCCTTTGGGGAGAGTTCTTGATCATGCCCAGCGGCAGCTGTTGAGATAACTTGGGGGCGGGGATGTTTTGTGAGTTCCCTCCCCAGTGAATTCACCTTTACAAATGTATTTACAGGGGAATCATTTTAAACAAGTTGTTGATGGTATTTGTTCTACCGGATTTCACCAGGGTAGACCTTGTGGCCATCCTGTCAGCTCTTAACTTGATTATTCCATAAATTGTTTCTTAGTAAGCAGATGGTAAATTTCACTGAATCATGCTACTCCATCCTGATTAGGAGACAGTTTTAAAATGAAAGCATTTGGTTGCTGTATCTCCCCCACTAGTCATTTGCTCTCAAGAAACTGAGGGTAGTTCTGCATCACTTTGAAAAGGTCACACTTTCTATTCTCAGCGTTCACTGGGTAGTAGGAGGTATTGAACAGAGGGCAGGTGGTAAAGCTGTAGAGTTTTTCAGCTCTTCCTTGTATTGGATCATGACTTTTCTTAGTTTAATGTGAGGTGAAATTCCCAGAACATTAGACGCATCCAAGTTCAGATAAAAGCATAAAACATTCCAAAGCAAATTAAAATATCATTTCACTGTTTGGGATTATTTATATTTCTTATCTGTGCTATTGCAGTTTCTTCCATAACTGAGCTTCCTGTTTCCACTAATGCCTCTTTCTTACCAATCCATTTTCCATAAAGCTGCTGGAGTGATATTCAAATCATGTCACTCCCTTCCTTTACCCTCCAATGGTTTCCCATCACATTTAAAGTAAAATCCAAATTTTATTTATTATATGAGTGGCCTGCAGCTTGCTCATTACTCCCTATTTCAGCCACACCACTTTTTCCTGCTCTGGGGCCTTGTAACTACTCTTTCTGGAAGGACTCCTTTTTTGTTTTTCTCCCTGGCTTTTTGTGTGGCTGGTTTCATTCCTTAACTTCACTACTGGTAATAGAATTTGGAGCCTGTGGTTGTAAAGGAGAACAAGTTAATATCAAATTAAATACCTTATGAAAAAAAAAACGCTCAGACCTCAGGGCAGTGACAGTATATTATGTTATTCATCTGGGATTGTTTATATGAAATTTTCTTACATGTTTTTACTTTGTGGGATAATTTTTTTTTTTTTTTTTTTTTTTGCGGTACGCGGGCCTCTCACTGTTGTGGCCTCTCCTGCTGCGGAGCACAGGCTCTGGACGCGCAGGCCCAGTGGCCATGGCTCACGGGCCCAGCCGCTCCGTGGCATGTGGGATCCTCCCAGACCGGGGCTCGAACCCGTGTCATCCCCTGAATCGGCAGGCGGACTCTCAACCACTGCGCCACCAGGGAAGCCCAGAAATATTTTTTATGGAGAGAAAATTCCTACCTCCTTCCTCCTTATTTGCTGAATACATGTTAGGATCTGCCTTTACTTGTTGCTTTCTCACTTTTAACCAAGTTTAATGATAGTTGCTAACATTTTTGTGTGCTTCCTGTGTGCCATGCATTGTTCTAAGTGTTTTACATGAATTAACTCATTTAATTCTCATAATAATCATATTGTGTGGAAAGTACTATTTTCCTTACTTTACAGAAAAGAAAATAGACATAGGGGATGATTAGAAAGTGGTAAAGCCAGGATTTGAACCTGGAAAGTATGGCCCCAGAGCCCTTGTTTCTAAGTACTACCTTATATTAACCTCTTTTATCTGTTTTCACCTTCAGTTTCAAATCTGCCCATCCTTAGATTGGTTCCCACCTTGATGCTAACTATGTCTGGACATCCCTGATGTCCTTGATGCTGGCAACCATGTGTCATCTTAGAGTCTAGACCATAATGGTCAACATACACCTTAAATGCTTGCTGGCAATGCTGAGATGGAGAAGAAGCAGTTCCTGACATTGGGAAGCTCATAGACTTGTTAAAAGAGGCAGTTCTATTGGTGAATCAATGGTAGAATGGCATGCATGAGAGCTAGGAGAGCCCTGCCCTTCACTCCCTGTGGACTCCCTGACTACACGCAGCCTTTTACTCAGTCCATTTGTCTTGTGCTTCCTGTCTTCGGCCCCTTGCCTGGCTATGATGGCCTGTCTTGCTCTGAGTGATGGATGTATCAGTGTCCCCACAGAATACATTTAGCGCACTCCAAGGGTGTGGCCAGAGAGGGTTTAATGCAGGGACATTTATAGAAGTGTGAATAGGATTAAGAGAACCAGGAAGGGATGATGCAGCACCCGAGAGCAGCAACAGCAGGGAGACATTACCGCTAGGCCTGAGGGCCAGGGGAAGGAGTGGGGTACCCGACACCAAGGAGAACGGGAGGAGTGGACAAGGGGCTGCCTGGTAGGAGCTCTGCTGTAGAGGGATGCTGTAGAGGCACCAGAGTCATGGTGTGGTTGTTCTGCTGGTGACTTCCTTGGGAACACTGACTGGAATTCCAAGAACAAGGGGGTTTGGGGAGTGCAGTTCTGAAGAGGTCAGCCTCCTGCAGTTAGAACAAGTTCAAGAAGACTGGGGGATGGATTGGGAGGTGAGGGTGGGTTTAAAGGGAGAATAACCAACAAAACAGATAACTTACCACCCCTTCCTGGTTACTTCTCTGGGTTCATCTTTTATGCCTGTTTCTCTGACCTGTATTAATTATTAATTAATTAATTAATCCATCCATCCTAAGCACTTAGTGTGCATAAGATCTTTGTTAAACCTGGGAGGCTCTAGAAATAACCGGTCTTGACCTGAGGGAATTCACAGTTAACGGCTGATGTTCCCAGCCCAGCTTCAGCAATCAGATCCCGGTGTTCCTGGCTGTTTCTGTCTTCCATCATTATTCCCAGGAAACAGTGTCTGTTAGCAGTTGTAGGCCCCTGTCAGTAAGTATTTCAAGGGTACTGTATCAGTGCGGGTTCTTTCATTTACAAGTGACAGAAAACTCAAGTTGGCCTAAGCAATAAAAACAAAACAGAGTGGCATTTACTGGCTCATTACTGGGACTGAAGGGTGCGAGGGTATTCTGGCTTCAGGCTTTGATTCAGAGGTCTGATCGCTCTCCTTCAAGGTGGCATTGTTGTTAGGTTCCTTGTGGTGGAAGGATGGCTGCCAGCAGCTCCAGGCCCGTCTCTTTCTCACAGAAAAAATAGAGGTCCTTCACCTCCCAGACTCAGCAGAAGTCTCCTTGCATCTCTGAACTGTTCCGAGACGGGACTGTGACCTTTCAGGAGCCGGGGCACTGTGATGCTTCAGGGGGCAGGAATGAATCATGTGCTCATCCTGGAGCCAGGGGAGGACTCAGTGCCCCTGGAAGCCCTTATACTAAGAGAGATGGAGGGCGTGGATGCTAGGTGGTGAAAACAAGAGGTACTAAAGGCAGATTAGGATATACCTGAACCTGCTATGGGTAAGTTTTCAAGTTCTTTAATTTGCTCACATCTAAGCCTAAACTAGACCAGAGACACTTAGGATTTTTAGATGTTAATTCTGTCTCTAAAAGTGTACCTGCCTATTCATGTTCTTTCTCACCCTTGCCTTCTCTCTTTTAACTAGAAACTAGAACATAAAAGACCACCCTACACAAAAGATACTTTAAAGTAGTATCTTTAAATGAAAAAAGAAAGCATTGAATGTACTATTTGTGTGGATTCACCTTAGAGCTAGAAAGCAGGAGGAGCAGGGCCCATCTTATTCAACCATTATTTTTTCAGGCTCTTTGAAGTGGAAATCTAATTTTTTCACTCAGTCAATTTGGCATTAAAGGATCCCAGAATTGGGTTCCATTAGTCATGCACTTTAATCTTGGTGTTGTACATATGGACTTTAGAGTCAGACGGAAATTCTGGCTCATCCAGTTGCGGAGCCATATGCACTTGGTCAAATCAGTCATCTCTTGTGTGCCTTAATTTCTTCATGGGAAAATGGACAGTAAGTACCATTTACTGCTAAACTGTCTCTCCCTTTCACACCTATATCTTTACACCTACATCCATATCCTCTATGCATATACATGTATAAACTCTCATTTAATCCTTCCAACAACCCTGTGAGGGGTAGATGATACCTGTCTTACACATGAGGAAATAGGCTCAATGAGAGAAGTAACACGCTTATGTTCAGACAGTTCGTGTTGGTGGAGCTGGGATTTGAAATTAGCTCTGTCACATTCCCAAGCCTGTGTGCTTCGCTGTTGTACCAAGCTGTCTTGGTGACAATACCTCACAAGAAAATTAGATGGTACAGTGCATGTAAAGAACCTAGCATGGTGCGAGTTCCCAGGCTAGTTGGGTGGAGAAGTCTGCAGATGCATGATAGTCAGGTGTGATGAACATGAGGGTAGGTATTTCTCCGACAGCTCTGCAAGAGTCCTGTCTGCACTCACCCACATTTGTGGACTTAGGCATGCCACTTAACTCCCTTGAGTCTCCCTTTCTTCATCTGTAAAAAGGAGGTGATAATATCTAGCTTGCAGTTCTGTTAGCAAAGTTAAATGAGGTAACATACGTAAATTCCATTCCCCCTTTCACCCCTACCTGCTATCCCCATTTCTTTGGTTTGGAGGAATTCACAGGGTATGAAAGAGTTTGAAGTTTTGAAACCTGTATTAAATTCTGTCTTCTTCATCTGCTAGTTGTATGATGATTCCATGGTACATAATCTCCTTGAGTTTTGTTTCTTTTATTTGAAAAGTGGATCTTCAGATACCTAATCTGTAAGGTAGAAAAAATAAGATACTCTATGTAAAGTGCTCCCTACCTGTTTTCCTTACCTGTCCCACTTCTACCCATTCTTCAAGGTCCGTCTAAAGTCAAAAGAATCAAAATCAGAACCCCACCTTCTCCGTGAGGGCTTTCTTAATGACTGCAGCCCCAGCCTACACCATTCTTCCTAATTCTCGTTGTACTTTTTTCTTTACCACCTCCTGTATCCATTAAATTTACCAAACGCAATTCTAGAGATGGGAAGCACTCCATAAGGAAAATCACAGCACTAAGAATTTTGTTTTTTTAAATCAGATAATAGAAATGTTAAAATAAGATTGAAGTGTATTAAATAAGTGCTAAATATCCTACATTTTTTAACTTCAGGGATTTAAGGCTGCTTGGTAAAAGCTGCCTTGTAGGGGAAATAATATAGCAGGGGAAAAACTAGTCTTTCTTCTTATAAAATTGTGAAAGAGAATTTTCTGGCACCTCTTGAAATAACTGGGGGTATCTGGAGAGGTGACTAACCCCGAATTAAGAATTTCAGATCCAGAGATAGCATTGCACACATTTTGCTTATGAATATTTTATTTTGTGTTGTATAATAAACCCTACTCTTGGATTTATTTATATGTAACTCTGTTGCTTTTTTAAAATATTTTAGATGGAGCAGATTAAAAGGGCAAATAAACTGTTTACCAATGATTGTATATTTCTGAAGAAAACTTTGAACATCCCAGTTATATCAGAGAAGCCTTTGCTGTTTAATGGACTTAACTCAACAGATTCTCCAGAAAATGAAACAGTTGATAGTTTTTCTCATGAAGAAGACCTGGTAGCGGCTGGGGAAGACCTTTCCTCTCCCAGTCCTCAAGAATCTGATGCTCAGCCCATGCAGCCCGAGGAAGTGTCAGCCAGAGATTTCCTGCAAAGGCTGGACTTGCAGATTAAGTTATCAACACAGGCAGCCAAGAAACTGAAGGAAGAGAGCAGGTAAAAATATGCTGGAAAAATGTCAGAGGCTGAACAAACTACTCTTAAGATGTCCTTGCTTGGTCAAATTCTCTTTTCTTTTTTTGCTTTAAAAGGTAGATTTTCATTCTAGACGGGCTTTTTTTTTTTTTTGGCGGTACGCGGGCCTCTCACTGCCGCGGCCTCTCCCGTTGCGGAACACAGGCTCCGGACGCGCAGGCTCAGCGGCCATGGCTCACGGGCCCAGCCGCTCTGCGGCATGTGGGATCTTCCCGGACCGGGGCACAAACCCGTGTCCCCTGCATCGGCAGGCGGACTCTCAACCACTGCGCCACCAGGGAAGCCCTAGACAGGCATTTTTAATGTATAAAGTCTAAACAGAGCTACTGCATTCTGCATAAAGCTTTATCTGTTGCAATGCTTTTGTTTTTGTTACTTCGTATAAAAAGTTTACTTCTTTGCTTTAATAGCATAACTGTCCCGCTAGTAGTTCTGGAGAGCATCCAAGTAGACATCTAGTTGACACCGTCAGAGGAAGCAGTGCCCTATAGATTACTTGTAAAATACTGTTCTTTATAAAACTTGCCAGACAGTTATTACTTGTTACCAGGTGTTTCCTATATAAGATCTCATGTGAACTTTTTTTCTTTGTTCTTTAATTTGGTACTAGGGCAAAACTTTCTCTCTCCTATAGAATTGGTTTCCTTCTTCCTTTATCATTCCAAGAATGGCACAACCTATTGTGTTTTCTTTTTTGCCCTGGCTACCAGGAAGCTCGCAGCCAAAACTGGTCCTCAGTTCAACTACTACAATATTGCTGATGGTTAATATATTTGTATCCTTCTCCTTCCCTTAGTCGTGATTTTTAATTTCTATTTTATTCATAGTATATGTATGCCTTTTGTTGTAGGTACCTCAAATCCTTTTGAGAAAGAGGTAGAATATTAAAAATACAGACAAATATAAATATGAATATAATTAATTTATAATTTAATATAAACTTATATAATATAAACAAATACAAATATATAACAAGTACCATTCTTTATTCCAATAACTGAGACACCAGTAAAATGGGGACAATGAAATATTCCTTAGTGAGTGTTTGCATTTTGTACAACTTTCAAGGCATGCATGATATTATAAGTTGATATAACTCCTGCCCTTCTTTGGCAAGTGGATATTAAGTTGTATAATGAATATGTGTGTTCGTTTTCTGAGTACAGTTTTTAAACACTGATTTATGCTGTGTTTCTTTTTTTCAGAGATGAAGAAAGTCTCTTTGCAGCTTCCCTCTATCACAGTTAGATGATCAGGGGGCATAATCTAACCTGGGTTAAGAGATGGTTAGATCATAAAGAAACCAACAACTGATGATTCAAAAGCATCCCTTTTGGATTCTCATAGCATACATCTTTAAATCACAATTAAGTAGTTCCACCTACAGCAATTGCACTGAAGTGACTAGCTCCCTCTGGCTTTCCATGATTTTCAGTCTTTATTATGGCATGACAGCAAAATTGTATCTTAAAGCTCATCACTTTTGCAAGCGGTGGTAGTTTTTAGACTAGCTTTTGTAAATAATAGTTGACATAAAGCCACAAAGACTGTTTACATATTCAAGGTAAAAATGTTTATTTCCTGAGAAATCCTAATTATGTGAAAAACATGGTTGCTGTTTAAGTGATGCTGATTTTGCTATGTGTTTATAACTTAAGTGCTATATATATATATATTTCGATATGTATTACATATTCTGTATTACTATAAAGAAACAGATTTTGTCTGCTATTTTGTAAAAATAAACTCCAAAAGTCTGAATGAGAAAATAAACTATGTTTTCATATTTTAGTCTTCAGTTTTTTTCAACAAATGGGAATATTAAATTGATTTTTAAATTATAGTTTTAAATGGTGACAGCTTCTCCTCTACTTTAATGGTCTTTATTATTATTACTGTAGTTTTGAAAAAGGTTTCAATAATCTAAAAGCAAATACATTTCAATTACTAGTAACCTTTGCATTTAAATAATATCTGACTTGGTGTGTTTCAGATATAGTGAAAATATGAAGTATATCAAAAGAAGAAGTAAACAACACCATGACTGGACACACTGGTGAATTTTAGCTTAGATTTCATTGATAAGTCACTTTATAGAATGTTTTACAGCATTTTACAGTCAAATGCTCATTTGAATTGAAGGGTTAGGTTTTTATTCACATAATTTGTCTTAGTTTTTTATATGTACAGGTTACAGCAGTAAAGTTTAAGAAATGTATTATTTGCAATTAAATTTTTTTGATCTCCATTTCTATTCAAGTATCAGGTTAAGTAAATCTTTAAGCTTCCACAAAAATTCCTTGTATTTATCCCTCACCAACATCCCAAAAGGAGTCTGCGTCCTGTGGGGCAAGAAGGACATTGTTTCCCTTCTCTTCTCCCTTTTCTTTTTCCTCATTATCTTCTCCCTGCCTTGCTCCTCCAAGTCTTCCATTAAGCAGGAAACAAGTGCCCTTAGATGTTGGTGCAGCAGAACTTGTTGAACCAGAACTGCATATATCCACCCCTTGAGACTAACAGGGACATGAATGGGAAAACAGTAGCTGTTTGCCCATGTCTTGAATTTCTTGTTTGTTCATAACGTCCACAATCCCTTGTATTTTGGGGTTTTTTCCTCATTATTTTTTCTCATGATAACCTCTGTTTTTATTTCTCATGTTTCTTTTTCCTAACGTTATTATCATCTTTGCTGTAGGGTGATCTCCTTGTCATGCTTTGCTATTTTCTTGTATCCATCGCTACCTGAACTATGGGGAGGTTGTTGGAAAAGCAGAAAGCTAAAAGAAAAAAATAAAGGAAGGGAAACAGTTGTGTATGTAAGAAAAGGTCAAGGCCTCTAAAAAAAAGTCCAGGGATTTTTTTTTAATGTTAATAGTTTTTATGCTATTTAACATAAAATAATCTGAAATTTTAGAGTAATGCAAAAGACACAAATCCAAAAACACTATCCAAAAGACATAAGTTCAAATTTGAAATGAAGACCACAATCTCAAAAACATTTTTCTGAGTCTTTTATTTTTGCCTAAGGTCTCTCTTAGCAATTCCTAGCCAAAACATCTCTTCCCTCATCTTCAAGTTACTAAAAACTGATTTCACTGAGACCACAGTTGAAACGTCCTGGACTAGAGTTCTTTAGTCGCTGCCTTGCACACGGAAGTGCTGTGGAGGAGGGAACTAAGACAAGCACCTGGGTTCTAATCCTGGCTTTACCACTTCTTGGCCATCAGAGTTTGAGCATGTCCAGTGCTCTCTTTTTTTTTTTTTTTTTGTGGTACGCGGGCCTCTCACTGTTGTGGCCTCTCCTGTTGTGGAGCACCGGCTCCGGGCGCGCAGGCTCAGCGGCCATGGCTCACGGGCCCAGCCGCTCTGCGGCACGTGGGATCCTCCCAGACCGGGGCACGAACCCGCGTTCCCTGCATCGGCAGGCAGACTCTCAACCACTGCGCCACCAGGGAAGCCCCCAGTGCTCTTTTTGTGAACCTCATGTATGAAACAGGACTGAAGAGCTCCCTCTGTCCTGCTTATTAGTAGGAGCTAAGGAATGTCAATGTGCTCTGAAAGCTACAATGAACTCCCTTAGTAAATGTCTTATTTTTAAAAATACTGCATAGATATTTAGATAAACTATAGAAAAGTGAATGGATAAAATGCTTGAGTCATAATCATCTAATTCTGTCTAATGCAGAAGCAGCGTGTTTGGACTACAGGCCATGATGAAGTCGAGTCAGCCATGTTATCAAAGATGACTCATGCAAACAGTCTGACTCATTGTGCTTTGGCAAGTATAGTTCCGGCAAAGACGTTTTTAGTTCCCTCTCACCATTCACCAACGTGTATGGGCTTCTCTAGAACATACTGAGTTTTGTTTCTGTGTGTGTCAGGCTGTGGTTTTTGTTTTTGCAATTCTAGAGAGAGTAGGGAAGAGCAGCAGTGGTCTCCTCCCTGTGAAAACAGCCTCTTGTAGCTTTCCTGTATGTTCCCCGGTCCTCACCAAAAACTGAATATGAGGTAGAGACGTTCAAGACAGGTGTCAGAAGCCATCTGAAGTAGTGCCAGCTGATATACATAGTATTAAGTTATTTTTATGATTTTCAACTGAAATGTGTAGAAAAATATTTATGTACTTAATTTATACTGAATAATACATTTTCAAAGCATTAACATTTCCGGAGGACCTTGGGTCACTGTGTGTTGTTTCCAGGACTGTGTTGGTGGTGGTGGCTGAGGAAGAGGGGTTGCAGGGATCTGACATTCTTTAACCTTGTCCTCTAGGGGAACTCGTCTACCAGCTTTGGTTCACAGGGGAGGGAATGATTTTTATCTCTATATCTACCCTACTTCCTGGCCCTCTTGCTCTCTGTTGAGAAACCTTGGCTTGGATCAAATTCCGTTTAGATAACTCAGACCTGGCATCAATTTTTATCTTGCTTTATGTAGCGTTTATGACCTCACTTGTCTTGGAAAGTACATAGGTAGTATCCCTCTTAAGAGAAAAACTCAATGTCTGAAAACTCACTAATAGAAAATGTTGAGAGTGGGGGGGAATTGTTAATAAATCCAGCAAATCCTATGCCCATTTTTCAGGTTCCTTTCTGTGCCATTGGGCCTGATAAAGAGCCAGCAGGAGCAGGCAAAAAAGCAGATGGCTGTACTTTAAGCTATAGAGGCTATGAGGAAATGTGAATTTATTTAAACTCCCAAAAGGAAAGAGGTATGGAAATGACATCTTATAACAGAGATATCCTACGAGGTGCTTTGGTACCCGGCATGCCTTGAAAACAGAACCCCCTAATTCTTCAGGGGGTGCTTATATGTGTGACACAGTGGGATGAGCGTTCAGTTTTAAGTTCAGTCCATTACAGGCTTTTCCAAAGCAACATAGATCTGCTTATAAAATGTATATCTATAAGGAAATAAGGATTCTATATACAAAATCTCAGCTTACATACAACTTTACTTTTTGGATAGTTTTATGGCAAGAAAGCTATGTTTTAACCACTTCTAACAGATTAACTACTGTAAATTCAGCACTTTCTAATAATCCTTGGGTCAAAATAACTTTAATCACAGAATTAGAAGTGTTTTAAGCTACACTATGTTTCCTGAAACAGTTAAAAGACTCTTGGGTCATTTGCCATTTTTACAGGGTGCTGTAAATACGCTTAATGGCGTCGGCTTCTTCTTTATCAAGGATGCCTTTCTCCACATAAGCATCAGCTTGTTGGTTGATGAAGTCCTTCATCTTTGAAAGGTCATAATCTGGAAAATATCATTAGAGTATCATGAGCAAAGATAAGGAAAGCACAGCCCATTACAGTGATTACCATTAACGAAGAAGCATTTTGTAGAACATCATTACCATGCCCTGTCTTTCACGTTGGAAGGCATTTTAGTTCTTGGCATTTGTGCTGTAGTTTGCAGCTTCAAATCATGTTTACACGCATTATGTTATCCCACCTGCTCTTCATCACAACTTTTCGAGGTGTTCAGATGGGGAGAACAGCTCTCATTTGACCAGAGAGGGAACAGGCTCATAAACCAGGCCTTGGCAGACTTTAATATTTATACCAATCACCTGGGGCTTTTGGAAAGTTGCAAATGTGTATTCAGTAGGCCTGAGGTGGTGCCCCAGATTCTGCATTTTAAACAAGGTCCAGGAGATGTTGATGCTGCTGGCTCAGGAAACACACTTGGGGTTACAAGACCCTAAAGCTAAAGTGCCTTATTCAAGGTCACGCCGCTAGTAAAAGTTATATATATATAAAAGTTATAATCAGAACCAGGTGTTCTGACTTGAACTTGTTACACTGGTTAAGCCCATGTTGCCATGACAACCCACTTTTTTTTCCGCATTAAGAATTACCTCGATTTTCATGTTGTTTGAATTACATGCATGGAGTGAAAAACGAAACCATAACCTCTTTGTGGTTCCTCTGTCCGACTTAAACAAAAAAGTTAGGTAAACCATTGAACCGTCCACAAAAAACCAAGAGATCCTCAACCAAGTAAGGAGGGGGCTGGTGGCATCTTTCTGAAGGCTTGAAAAAAAAACCCACATCTTCCCTTGATTCTTTAAGTGTTATATGCTTATTGTTTTAAAATATGGAAAATACAGAAACATGAAAATAAAATTGAAATCACCTGAATTCTATTAATCATTGATAACCAGAGTGGATATTTTGTTCTGTTTCCTTTTAGCTTTTGGATGTATCTTTCTCAACACAGTTATGATCACAGCGTACATTCAACCTTATACCTAATTCCTTTCACTCAGTTTACACAGTGAGCATTGATATTCCTCAGAAACACCATTTTTAGTGGCTGCATACAATACATCCTATGGAGGAGAAAGGAGAGAGGGGGATACAAAAGCTCAGAGCATTCTATGGCCACCTTTAGCTACCCTGAGTAGAAGCTGAACCTGGGTCACTCGGGCATCTTTAAGCCCCTGCATGAAAGGAAAACCAGACTTGAAGGACCTCTGTACAAGCACCAGGTGTTTATCATACCGTGGTGAGCTGAGGCTCAGAGAGAGATTGTTTTCTCTCCACCCAGGAGGGCATTTGCTCCTTTCAGTTTGGGCTCGGCCATGAGGATCGAAGTGAGAACTCCCAGCCCTGGACACTTTACAGCCATCATCTTATTTGCTCCCCACAAAACCCCATGAGGAAAGCATTACTGTCCCCGTTTCAGAGATGAAGAAACAGGACAGAGGAGGTAAGTCACTTGCTCGGGTCATAATAGAGTCAGGTTCTGAATTCAGGTCTGTCTGTAGTCACTGCCTTGACCACTCTACGGCCTTGAGGTAGTGAATATGAAGCATCTAACACGTGCAGAACATTCAATAAGTGTTTGAAGGCTCAGTTTTGTTTTGGTTGTTGACTTTCCCTTTCTCTCAGGCGCGAGTTAGAGAATCAAGCTGAGTGTACATTCTGTGTGCACCTCCCGAGCTGATTCCTGACTGACTCGTAGGGCACAAAGAGGCACTTTTTTTTTGCGGTACGCGGGCCTCTCACTGTTGTGGCCTCTCCCGTTGCGGAGCACAGGCTCCGGACGCGCAGGCTCAGTGGCCATGGCTCACGGGCCCAGCCGCTCCGCGGCATGTGGGATCTTCCCGGACCGGGGCACGAACCCATGTCCCCTGCATCGGCAGGCGGACTCTCAACCACTGCGCCACCAGGGAAGCCCAAGAGACACCTTTTAATCATCACTGGTTCTTCAGAATCGGTTCTGGGTCAATATCTTTAGTGGGACAAAAGGCAGACTCCCCCAAACAGCTGTGAAGTGGTCCAGGTGATTTGAATGGACAAACGGGAAAATATTGGGCTTTCTTTTGAAATGGAAAAATGGTCTCTTGATGGCATGGCTGTCACTGTGTGCCATGGGAAAACTGGCACGGTGCAGAGGAAAGGCCATTGGAGTCCATCCCAGCTCTGCCCTAGCTGGCTGTTAGAGTACACTAGGAGTAGCTAACTTGCTACTTAAAGGAGGTTTGAAGGCTGTAAGGCTCAAAAGAGATAAGGGCTGTAATTCACTTTTCTAAAAGTACAAACTTTCTTTTTAAGGCTCCATAAGATTTCATCATCTTCCTCACTGTCACATCACATGGACTTCCCTTTCCTGGATTTGGGAAGGAGATTCAGGTCACCCAGGCCCCTGTCAAGCAAAGGGCATC
The DNA here is from genome assembly GCF_949987515.2 of Delphinus delphis. Taxonomy (NCBI): domain Eukaryota; kingdom Metazoa; phylum Chordata; class Mammalia; order Artiodactyla; family Delphinidae; genus Delphinus; species Delphinus delphis. The sequence goes on from NC_082684.1 coordinate 150,289,081, forward strand.
TGCAGAGGTTAAGGAAGGTCAGAACTAATAGTAAGACTTCCTGCTCCCACAGCTGCAGAAGCTGTATGGTTCTAGGACTGGGTCCCCACAGGCTTTGAGAGATTGCCCAAGTCAGGCAGAGCACATACGAAGGCAGTGGAAGAAGAGCTCTCTGTTTCTGCCTTCAGAAGGGTGAACTGCATGTCACCCTCACTTCCTGGAGGCAGAAGGGAGCCTCATACCCACCACTGTCATTCGGAAGCTTGCTCACAGAGCCTTCAATATGCATGCACTAGGGTTCCATGATTTACTAGGTTGGTCGTTTCTGGAAATGGAAGACTGAATTGCAGGATGTTGCAGATTAGGACCAGGAGTCAGATTCATGTGTTAGTAAGTGAAAGAAATAACATAAATACTCTAAATGGTTGGTCCCTACAATTTACATTGGTTTCAGAATGTATTTTGGTACATACTGTATTACACTGATTCTAAGATAAACTTTAAAAAATGTTTAAAGCCTTTGCCATAATTGATGGCATGTTCTAATTTTTCTTCTGTAGTGGTACATGAAACAATGGTGCATTTTTCAGTCAATGACAGATTTGATGAAATATGGTTCATGTGAACTTTAATGGAGCTGATAGCGCAGAAATTCGTATCATTTTGAACCAAATAAAGTGTGTGTGAAGACCTGATAATTGTTTCCATCTCACTCAACTTGTATGATCACAGGCTAAAGGGGTGCTGAAAATACATACCTCTTGCTCCCACTGTGTTCTATCTCATTGGTTTTCAAACTTGGTTGCACAGTGGAATCATGAAAGTTTAAAAAATACTGATGCCTGGGTCCTGCCCCTCAAGTTTGATTTAGTGGTCTTGTGGGCATTAGGATATTTGGAAGCTCCAAAGGTGATTTGAATGAATTTTCAAGTTTGAAAAGCAATGCTAATCTCATTTTAAAAGCATCACTTCGCAACTGCTCTGGCCAGACACCTGGGAATCATACTAGAATCCTCTCTCCACATAGCTCTTGAGCCTCTCCCTTCTTCTTTATTTCTTCTGCTTTGCCTTGGTTTAAGCCGCATTACATCTGCTCCAGATCCTTACTTCCTATCTCTCACCTGGCTTCTGGGGTTTTATTTTTTTTTTATTCTTATTTTTATTTTTTTGCTGTACGCGGGCCTCTCACTGCTGTGGCCTCTCCCGTTGCAGGGCACAGGCTCCGGACGTGTAGGCTCAGCGGCCGTGGCTTACAGGCCCAGCCGCTCTGCGGCATGTGGGATCTTCCCGGACCAGGGCATGAACCTGTGTCCCCTGCATCAGCAGGCGGACTCTCAACCACTGCAGCACCAGAGAAGCCCTGGGGTTTTATTTTTTCAATCTGTAACCATACTGCTGCCAGAGAGATTTCTCAGTCCTTAACCTAATTAAGCCCTAATTTTAAGCCCTTGGGCTAAAATTAACCTTCTTTGCAGGGTGCACAAGCCTCCTCCTGACTTGGCCGCTGCCCACCTCCCCAGCCCTGTCTGCAGACCTCAGTGCTCCTGAAAAACTGGCTGCAGTTCCTGTAATGCATCACTCTGTTTTGTCCCTTCATGTCTTTGCACGAGTGTTCCCTCTGCCTCTATCTCTCCTCACTCGTACGTAAATTCTTCCTTGCCTTTCCAGCAAAGGCTTTCCTGCAGCTCTTTCTCCCAATGTAAGGAGATGTGCCCCCTCCTCTCACCTCCTTTGCACCACCATGTTATCTGTGTTAGCCCTGAGCAGTGCCCACCGGAGGTTTATTGATGGTGTGAGCAACCTGGCAGGGGGTGAGGGGCTGCATCTTATGGTCCTTCACATCTCTTACACTCAGAACGGAGTCTGGTTCTGTGTTTTGTTTTAACTAAGTGAGCGACTACCTTCGTGACTGCAGGGTGCACCTAATACGTGCTCAGGAAACGTCTTTGTTTAAGATACTCCAAGAGAAGGGGGGCAGGTGGGTACACAAAACAAGATTGGCAAAATGTTGATAATTATTGAAGGTGGGTGATGGATGCATGGTAATTCATTATACTGTTCTCTGCTCCTGTTCGACATTTTTTATAATAAAATGGAAAAGAAAAGAAAATGCCTTTGCCTGAAAGGCTGATTTGAAAAATAAGAGAAATGGAGGTCTATTCCCTTCCGCATCTGAGAAGCACCTAGAGTCTTTTGGGCCCCGAGAGGGGACGTTAGCCTAATTTGATTGTGGGAATCTTTTTTTTTTTTTTTTTTTTTGTGGTACGCGGGCCTCTCACTGTTGTGGCCTCTCCCATTGCGGAGCACAGGCTCCGGACGCGCAGGCTCAGCGGCCATGACTCACGGGCCCAGCCGCTCCGCAGCATGTGGGATCTTCCCGGACCGGGGCACGAACCCGTGTACCCTGCATCGGCAGGCGGACTCTCAACCACTGTGCCACCACGGAAGCCCAATTGTGGGAATCTTTAATAAGAGCTCTTGGGAATTCCCTGGCAGTCTAGTGGTTAGGACTCCATGCTTTCACTGCTGTGGGCTGGGGTTCAATCCCTGGTCGGGGAACTAAGATCCCACAAGCTGCTCGGCCAAAATAAAATAAAATAAAAAAATAAAAAATAAGAGCTCCTGACAAATTGGAGAACTTTGCAATTTATAACAACACTAATTCCTTACCTTCTTTATTTTCTTTTTTGTTGTGTTTCTTCAACCATTCAATATTTTTTCTAATGGCTTCCAAATAGGCTTCTGTTTTCCCTGGAAAAGGCAAGAGAAACCATATTAAACACTCATAAAAATATCACTGCATCCCTTTTTAAAGACCACACTTATGTTTGAGACCATGAACAAATATTGGACTTATCAAGCACTTGGAGGGGACCATCCCTAAGGAGGTGGTGTGCATATTTCTGTGGGTGGGTGGGATAAGAGTCCAGGAGGCAGGTCCAGGCTGGCAATGTCAAGAGGCCATTATCCCCCAACACAAATAAATACAGTTTGATGTCCTGGCAGAGAAGAGTTTTGATTCAGTTCACTGGATGGGTGGGTCCCTACCAGTCTCAGATTGGGTCATTTCCAGTTAGGGATGGTTCTTTCAAACTGAAGAGTATTATCAAGTCAAGAACTGAATCAGAGTGGCAGATACTTAAGACTCCATCACCAAATAAATGAGAAGTCAGTCCAAGTTTGTGGCTTTGTGTAAGCTGCTATACAGGTCTTCTGCCCAATCTGTTAGGGAGTATGTAAAAACTCAGATGAAGAAGAGACCTGGACCTCATTTCAAGGCCGGATAGTGAAACTTAGAACCCGTTCTAGTAAAATTCCCCTGGATGTAAACGTTCTCTGATGGGCTTTAAGTGTGTCAGGAGAATACCAGGCATCACTGAAGCAACCGCCCTGTGACACCCTTTAGATGCCTTGTTGTCTGCAAGTGGGTATGATCATTAACTCAGAGATGAGGAAACTAAGGCTCAGAGAAGCTAAGTGATTTGGCTGAGGCCATACAGGAAGTAACAGAGGTGAAATTTGGACTCTAGTCTGGCCAAGTTTCTGTTACCTGCACTGTCTGAAAGATAAGACTTGTATTCAGACATGAGCACTGATGTAGCTTTGTTCTGTCTCAAAGAAATCAACCATCCCCTTAATCAGGTGGGTCCCTAATGCTCAGAGTGTCTGCGCCAAGAGATCAGTTGATCTGGAGAGTACTGGATGGCCTAAGAAAAGAGGCTTTTAAAGTCCAGGGCCTTTGCAGAAGCAATGGCTGTCAGAGCTCAGTGCGGTGACCACCTGTTCTGAACCCCCTTTGAACCCTGTTACCCCTAGTCTACTGCCCAGACCTCTTGGTTGAGCTACCTGTACTGTGTGCTTACTGTGTGCCAGGGGCTGTGTTTTGTGCTCCAAAATACATTCTCTCTTTTATTCTTCACAACAACCTTTTGATGCAGTCCTATTTAATCCCCATTTTAGAGGTGAAGAAACTGAGGCTTAGAGAGAGGAAGTAAGGCTACTACTTATTAGCCTTGATCACAAGGCTAGTAAGTAGTAGAGCCAGGCTTGAACCTGGGTACATCTGACTATAGTCCATGAACAGTAATATTGCCTTAAGATTTGCTGACGTTCCAATTTCCACCACAACATTTACTTAAGTGACTTCCTGAGCATCTTTCTTCCTGATCTTGTGAGCTCACTCTTACGTCACCACTGGGGTTCCATGTTACCTGGTCTCCAATGAAGCACACAGAAACTCCTTTGCAAAAAGGGGTAAGTGGACAAAAGAAGAGAGCCACAATTTCCAGCCCCTATTCAGTTCAATTGCCTGTGTAAATGATTTTAATTCTTTGCTTTTAATGTTAGAGCACGTGAAAGACCAATGTCCTCCTGACTGATGTTATAACATTGCAGCACAATGAATGTAAAGATTTTCATTGTCTGTTGCCCATTTGCTACGAAGGTCATCAGATTTGGTAACAACAACAAAACAAACAAAAAGCAAAACCAAAAAACACAGCAGTATTTCAAATTAATTCAGTTTGAAGAAGGAAAGAAATCTTAGACTATTTCTAAAGAATGCAACTTCATTATTTTTAAAGAATTTAAATCACATTAGTGGTTCTCATAGGGCTTGCTTTAATGAATAGATAATAATGATTTGTCATTAGCACATCAGGTAATTAGGGCTTCTGAAACTTTTGAGGATGTGTGAAAATAGTCTTGCTCTAAAGACGCAGATGGCAGATGCAGACGTAGAGAATGGACTTGAGGACACGGGGGGCGGGAAGGGTAAGCTGGGACAAAGTGAGAGAGTGGCATGGACATATATACACTACCAAATGTAAAATAGATAGCTAGTGGGAAGCAGCCGCATAGCACAGGGATATCAGCTCGGCGCTTTGTGACCACCTAGAGTGGTGGGATAGGGAGGGTGGGAGGGAGACGCAAGAGGGAGGAGATATGGGGATATATGTATATGTACAGCTGATTCACTCTGTTATAAAGCAGAAACTAACCGTTGTAAAGCAATTATACTCCAATAAAGATGTTTAAAAAAAAGTAAGTCTTGCTCTTTGAATAACTTTAAGCATTCTTCCCACAATCTTACCTATGATATTATATCCTAATATGGAGAGCTTATTTCTTAAAATAAATTTATTTATTTTTATTTTTGGCTGCATTGGGTCTTCTGCTCCTGCGCGCAGGCTTTCTCTAGTTGCTGCGATCAGGGGCTACACTTCGTTGCAGTGCGTGGGCTTCTCATTGCTGTGCCTTCTCTTGTTGTGGAGCACGGGCTCTAGGTGCACGGACTTCAGTAGTTGTGGCACGTGATCTCAGTAGTTGTGGCTCGCGGGCTGTAGAGTGCAGGCTCAGTAGCTGTGGAGCACGGGCTTAGCTGCTCCACGGCATGTGGGATCTTCCTGGACCAGGGCTCAAACCCCTGTCCCCTGCATTGGCAGGCAGATTCTTAACCCCTGCGCCACCAGGGAAGTCCCCTTATTTTTTTTTAAGTTTTAAAATTTATTTTATTGAAGTATAGTTGATTTACAATGTTGTGTTAATTTGTGCTGTACAGCAGTGATTCAGTTATATATACACACACATATATATACATTCTTTTTCATATTCTTTTCCATTATGGTTTATCACAGGATATTCAATATAGTTCCCTGAGCTGTATAGTAGGACCTTGTTGTTTATCCATCCTATATATAATAGTTTGCATCTGCTAATCCCAAACTCCCGATCCATCCCCTCCCCTGCCACCGGCAACCACAGGTCTGTTTTCTATGTCTATAAGTCTGTTTCTGTTTCATAGATAAGTTCATTTGTGTCATAGTTTAGATTTCACATATAAGTGATATTTGTCTTTCTCTGTCTGACTTACTCCACTTAGTATGATAATCTCTAGGTCCATCCATGTTGCAGCAAATGGCATTCTTTCATTTTTTTAATGGCTGAGTAGTATTCCGTTTACATACCATATCTTTTTTTTTTTATTTAATTAATTAATTAATTTATTTATTTATGGCTGTGTTGGGTCTTTGTTTCTGTGCGAGGGCTTTCTCTAGTTGCGGCAAGCGGAGGCCACTCCTCATCGCGGTGCGCGGGCCTCTCACTATCGCGGCCTCTCTTGTTGCGGAGCACAGGCTCCAGACGCGCAGGCTCAGTAATTGTGGCTTACGGGGCTAGTTGCTCCGCGGCATGTGGGATCTTCCCAGGCCAGGGCTCGAACCCGTGTCCCCTGCATTGGCAGGCAGATTCTGAACCACTGCGCCACCAGGGAGGCCCCCATATCTTTTTTTTTTAAACACCTTTATTGGAGTATAATTGCTTTATATGTTGTGTTGTGTTAGTTTCTGCTTTACAACAAAGTGAATCAGCTTTATGCATACATATATCCCCATATCCCCTCCCTCTTGAGCCTCCCTCCCACCCTCCCTATCCCACCCCTCTAAGTCGTCACTAAGCATCAAGCTGATATCCCTGTGCTATGCGGCTGCTTCCCACTAGCTAGCTATTTTACACTTGGTAGTGTACATATGTCAATGCTACTCTATCACTTTGTCCCAGCTTCCCCTTCCCCCACTGTGTCCTCAAGTCCATTCTCTACATCTGCGTCATTATTCCTGCCCTGACACTAGGTTCATCAGTGCCGTTTTTTAAATTACATATGTATGTTAGCACACGGTATTTGTTTTTCTTTTTCTGACTTACTTCACTCTGTATGACAGACTCTAGTTCCATCCACCTCATTACAAATAACTCAATTTCGTTCCTTTTTATGGCTGAGTGATGTACCACATCTTCTTTATCCATTTATCTGTCGATGGACATTTAGGTTGTTTCCATGTCTTGGCTATTGCAAATAGTGCTGCAGTGAACATTGGGGTGCATGTATCTTTTCGAATTACGGTTTTTTCCGGATGTATGCCCAGTAGTGGGATTGGTGGTCGTATGGTAGTTCTATTTTTAGTTTTTTTTTTTTTTTTTTTTTCCGGTACGCGGGCCTCTCAACTGTTGTGGCCTCTCCCGTTGCAGAGCACAGGCTCCGGACGCGCAGGCTCAGCAGTCATGGCTCACGGGCCCAGCCGCTCCGCGGCATGTGGGATCCTCCCGGACCGGGGCACGAACCCGCGTCCCCTGCATCAGCAGGCGGACTCTCAACCACTGTGCCACCAGGGAAGCCCTATTTTTAGTTTTTTAAGGAATCTCCATAGTGTTCTCCATAGTGGCTGCACTTATTTACACTCCCACCAACAACGTAGGAGGGTTCCCTTTTCTCCACACCCTGTGGAGAGCTTATTTGGGAAAAGGAATATCCCAGCTTAGACTCTGTTTAGACACTATGTTAAAAATTCTGAATTAGAGTAAAATATAAATATGAGGTTTTGGCCATAGTGTAGCAGACACTGTTGATTCCCCACCCTCATGCTTCCCGTATTCTAGATATGCTAACAGAGGAGCCCGCAGCCAGTGATGGACAGGATTGGCAGATATACACCCCAGCTTCCTCACTCCTCGGGCTCGGTCCACATGGTCCCCAGAGGTCCTCACGGGACTGAGCCCCACACCCACAGCTGAAGTCTGCTCATTTACACACCACAGTGGCTTCTTTCCCTTCCCTGTCTCATGGACCTGTCCCGCAGTAGAGCTTCCTGGGGTCACCTGCCAATTAAAAACGCCACCTCAAATCCTCCTCTCAGTCTGCTTTGGAGGGAACCCAACCTAAGACAATTGGAAGTAGGGGACTCAGCGTCATCTTGTCAGGTTGCCTTTTGCTCAGTGACCAATTACCTATAAAAATGGTGTTGAATTTTTAAAAGTATGAAATGCATGAAAAATAATTTCACCATATTAACATTATCATCCCACAAAAAAGACTTAGTTTACTGCAGCTTAAAGAAAGCTAGACTGTAATCCATTAAAAGACTACTATCTTGTGGATCATAACATACATGATTAGGGCTGTTTCTCTAACTTAAAATATAGAATCCCCCCGCCCCCATCACCCTCATTCCCATTTTCTGCTTTATTTTTATCCATAGTATGTATCACTCTCTACCGTATCACATAGTTTATTTATTAACCTTATTATTTGTCTTCCTCCCTTAGAAATATTTCTTGTTTGCTGATGTACTCCCACGCCTAGAATAAAGCCTAATACAAAATAGGCACTCAGTAAATATTTGTTGAGTGAGTAAATGGATGAAGGCTTCTTATATAGAAGCTAATCATAATCAGGAGATTGTTTGGTGAGCATGGCATCCAAACTAGGGAAACTACAATTTTTAAAAAGAAATGGTATAAGTCTGTCTTCCTTCCTTCCTTCCTTCCTTCCTTCCTTCCACCCTCCCTCCTTCCCTCCCTCCTCAAAAAATGAATTGTTTATTTACAAGACTTGAAATTCAATGGATTCTGAATTTAAATGATAATTACATCAGAAACAATTTAAAACACCTATGAGGGCTTCCCTGGTGGCGCATTGGCAGGCGGATTCTGCATTGGCAGAATCCGCCTGCCAATGCAGGGGACACGGGTTTGAGCCCTGGTCCAGGAAAATCCCACGTGCCGCAGAGCAGGTAAGCCCGTGAGCCACAGCTGCTGAGCCCACATGCCACAACTACTGAAGCCCAAGCACCCAGAGCCCATGCTCCACAGCAAGAAGCCACCACAATGGGAAGCCTGTGCACGGCAACGAAGAGTAGCCACTGCTAGCCGCTACTAGAGAAAGCCCGCGGGCAGCAACGAAGACCCAATGAAGGCAAAAATAAATAAATAAATAAATAAACAAATAAATAAAACATCTACCAAAGTGCTAAACATACTATATCCATGTGTCACTTAATCTTCACAGAGCTCTATGAAATAAGCATTATTGTTCCCATTTTACTCATGAGGAAACTCAGGCTCAGAGAGGCTAAGTGATGGGCCCAAGCAGACAGCTGAGTAAGGGTCAGAGCCTGATCTTGAACCAGAATGAATCTGGAACCTCTAATGAGTGGAACTGGGTAAAATTCACCTTTTCGACTAGAGATTTAGTGACTGTTGTTGTCATTACCAAACTGTCCAACAGGCAGTGGTTCTCAAACTTGGCTGCACATTGGAATCACTTGGGGGAGCTTTTAAAAATCCTGATGCCTGGGTAACTCCTCATACCAAATAGATCAGAATATCTGGAGGAGGGACTAAGTATCAGGATTTTTTTAAAGCAATCCTGAGATGATTCGAATGTGGGGCAAAATCTGGGAACCACTGCCACCAGCATTGGGACCTCCGCACATTTGCTGGGGCCCTGGAAACAACGGGAATAAAAGCAGGTGTTCATCTGCTCTTAGAGACAAGCAGCTGGTTCCTGTTTACATTTTCTCTTCTCGGGAGCTGTAAAGCAAATCTTTTATTTACACAGTGTGCATTAAAAGCCCATGAGAGTCCACTTTGGAAAACTGGCCTATTTTTTTCAAATTAATTTCAGCTTCCTTTGGAAAAAAATAGCTCATGGCTGAGGTAATATGGCACAAGCCTTAAAACGTATGCTGAAGCAGATGGGAAGAGGGCCAGAGTCAAGATGCAGCCCTGTTTTTCTGGCTGTTCTGGTTCTCAGCCCTGCAAGAGAAATATCCTTTATTATACATGAATTTGTCCTGATCCTGATATGCTCCCCTGATCTGCAAACATCCCCTCAAAAAAACCAAAGCAAACCAAGACAAAACAAACAACTCTGTAGAAATCAATAGCTTTAACCTACTGAATATTGGCTATACTGAAGATATTAAATGTTTGAAAAGAGTGCTTATGAAAATTGTTTGATACAATGCTTAAAATTCCATATAGTAAAGATTATATGATTATAGGTTTGAACAAAGCAACTGATACTGGTATCGTGGATGTCAAGGTGGGCCCCAGAGCCATTCAATTAAAGAATTTTTGTGGGAATTCCCTGGTGGTCCAGTGGTTAAGACTTGGCGCTTTCATTGCCGAGGGCCTGGGTTCAATCCCTGGTCAGGGAAATAAGATCTCACAAGCTGGGCTTCCCTGGTGGCACAGTGGTTAAGAATACGCCTGCTAATGCAGGGGACACGGGTTCGAGCCCTGGTCCAGGAAGATCCCACATGCCGCAGAGCAACTAAACCCGTGCGCCACAACTACTGAGCCTGTGCTCTAGAGCCTGAGAGCCACAACTACTGAGCCCGCGTGCCACAACTGCTGAAGCCCGCAAGCCTAGAGCCCATGCTCTGCAACAAGAGAAGCCACAGTAATGAGAAGCTCGTGCACTGCAACAATGAGTAGCTCCCGCTCGCACAACTAGAGAAAGCCCACGCGTAGCAACAAAAACCCAACGCAGCCCCCCACCCCAAAATAATAATAACGATCCCACAAGCTGAATGGCACTGCCCAAAAGAAAAAGAACTTGTGCAAAGTGATGCCATTTGACATGCCTGCAAGATGCAGCATGGGATGCTGGGATGACCACTGGTGGGAGTCAAGGGACAGAAGTTCAAGCCCCAGCTCTGCCACTCTTTGCCTATGAGCTCTTGGGCGAGACTGTTCATCTTCTAAGGCTTGGTTTACTTATTTGTAAATTAAAGAGTGAATTCTGAAAAGAAGATCTGTGGTTTCTGTATATGGGGAGAAATTCTCCTTTGCTGTCCTGGAAAATCCTGTGTTGGTGGTAGGTCTCTGGCCTGCCTTAGCTCCTGGCACACTTGCTGACTCATAGGGAAGAAGACAGCCTCACTATTTTTGGACATTTCCAACAGAATGCCTTGGCGCTTGAATAAAGACACGAATTTTCCCCTGCTGTGTTGCTTTAAAAATAAAAGCATCCCCGTGAGTTAGTCAGCTTATTATCAATTTATTAATTAAATAAGCTGCTTTCTCTTTTCTGGCTTCTGTAAAGAAGATATGGGGGGACTTCCCTGGCGGTGCAGTGGTTAAGAATCCACCTGTCAGTGCAGGGGACACGGGTTTAAGCCCTGGTCTCGGAAGATCCCACATGCCGAAGAGCAACTAAGTCTGTGCGCCACAACTACTGAGCCTATGCTCTAGAGTCCGCAAGCCACAACTAGTGAGTCTGCGTGCCTGGAGCCCGTGCTCCACAAGAGAAGCCACTGCTATGAGAAGCCACACATTGCAATGAAGAGTAGCCCCTGCTTGCTGCAACTAGAGAAAGCTCACATGCAGCAACAAAGACCCAACACAGTCCAAAATAAATAAATAAATATTTTAAAAGATTAAAAAAAAAACATAGGGGGATGATAGGATATTTAGGGGAAAGTTATCTTAGAGATGACCTTTTCATCTTAATTCCATTATCTAGTCATAAACTTGACAAATGATAGCATTGGAATGAGTTTATGGGTATTGTAATGCTTATTTCACCCCTTGGATGAGTGTTTTAAAAGATTTTCAGTGACTCATAGAGCAGAAGTGAATGTGTAAACATCAAACTGGCAAAAAGAGCCCCACTTAGCTCATGGAATAAAACTTTAAAGTTCTTCGGTCTCCAGAGAGCAATTTATTTGAAAAATTAAGCACCATTATAGATATGGTTGAAATTGGAGTAAATTTGACTTCATTGGCATATCCCTATATTTAGGAATAATTATCAAATCATTCAAATAACTGTACCAACTAGAAATCGATATCTTAAAATATTATTCTTAGTGTGAGTCCCTGTAGAAAGCAAGGATTTAAATAGTCTAAAATATTTTCAAAGGTGAACGTGTCATTTTTCATCACTGGTAATTAAATTGGAATTTTTACATTTAGCCTGAAGTGAGATGCATGTAAACTTGCTTTGTAAGTTGAGGAGTGACATAAATGTAGTCTGTTGTTGTTATTCCTGTTGTTGTTATTCCTCCCAGGCCTCAGCATATGCTTGGCATGGTTAATCAATATTTGCTTTTGTTGGATGGGGCCATCACTTCACATCACAAGACCAAAACAGACTCCCTACAGATATTCCTGCCAATGTGTCCTGCTTCTAATTATTTCCTTAAGTGGTTTTAGCTATTACCTCATCTCTTGCTCTGCTCTGTAATGTCCTCCAGCTTCCTCTCTGAAGGGAGCCTGTTCTACATGCTGCTGACTCATCAGTAAGGGAGAGACATATGTGGCTTGTGTTGTATTTGCCTACATATGACTTAAGGCCTATTCTTAGGTCATTTCAGAGCTTGCCTGAGTCCTCAAAGGCAGGCATTGGTCCTTAAATTCCTTCTGTAGCTTTCTGAGCACAGTGCCAGACATGCCATTGGAATAAATGTTTATTTATTGCTGAATAAATGTCTCAAGAAACCCAGCCAACCCTGCCTTCACCCATGTAGATTCTTTTATTTTTCTGCCTAGAGACAACAGGTGTTTTCTCCCTGGGTTTTATAACAAAGAAGCAAAATAGCCTTTGAGAAAAGTGCAAATAAAGCAACTGTGAATACAAAGATATATGTCATAATATGTCCTTTTGGGCATTAATTACATGTTTTCCAAGAAATGTTGGCCCTTGGCTTAAGCTCAGTTTGGTGTTTTCTAAACCATACTAGAATCAGTTTTTCTTATCCCAGAGTAAATAGGATCGGGGTAGCATGAGTAAATTAAGTCTCTAAATAATGGGGGGGGGGGACTAATTTTAGCCCCAAATCCCTACCCTTTTCCTAATGTTTCAGGAGAGCCATTACAAAGATTAACACTGGGCTTCCCTGGTGGTGCAGTGGTTGAGAGTCTGCCTGCCGATGCAAGGGACACGGGTTCGTGGCCCGGTCCGGGAAGATCCCACATGCCGCGGAGCGGCTGGGCCCGTGAGCCATGGCTGCTGAGCCTGCGCATCCGGAGCCTGTGCTCCGCAACAGTGAGAGGCCCGCATACCGGTAAAAAAAAAAAAAAAAAAGATTAACACTAACTGGATGGAGTTTTACTCTTCTCTCTCCCCATTATTACCTGATGGAAATCCTAATGAGAAATCTAACCTCATCATTAGTCTCCACACACTCACACCCTAAACAGGAAGTAGTGGGCTACCAAGAATCAACTCCTTCGTATTCCTTTTTTACATAATGCTTTCCTAAAACAAGTACGAGACCGGCTAGCACCCATTCCTAGGGATATTTGCACGGCGATATAAGGTGTTGTCCTAAGCAATGAGCATACTGCCTCAGAGAGTCAGCTGACCTAGGTAGATATGGCTTGCTCTGTTCTAGGGAAGGATGGTCATCACATGTGGATTGCTCCCAGAGGAGATGATCCAGGCACGCTGAGCTGTAGTCCTTTGTGCTGCCCAATTCCTAGCTCTCTATCTCAGGCCACAGGACCACTCTTTTCCTGCTTAGCTGTCTTTCAAAAGTTTACCACTCATCCTCCACCTCACATCCATTAGGATGGCCACCATAAAAACAAAACAAAACAAAAAAACACCAGAAAATAAAAGTGTTGGTGAGGATATGGAGAAACTGGAACTTCTGCACACTGTTGGTGGGAATGTAAAAGGGTGAAACCACTATGGAAAACACTGGTTTCTCAAAAAATTAAAAATAGAATTATCGTATGATCTAGAAATTCCACTTCTAGGAATATTCCCCCTGCCCAAATTGAATATTTTTTAGTCTTGAGATGTTTGTTCAGAGCAGCATTATTTACAATAGCCAAGATGTGGAAGCAACACAAGTGTCCATAGGCAAACAGATGGATAAACAAAATGTGGTATATACATTCAATGGGCTATTAGCCTGAAAAAGGAAGGAAATTCTGACGCTCGTTACAGCATAGATGAAGCTTGAGGACGTTATGTTAAGTGAAATAAGCTGGTAGCAAAAGAACAAATGCTGCATGATTCCACTTACCTGAAGTACCTAGAGTAGTCAAACTTCTAGAGACAGAAAGTAGAATGGTGGTTGCCAGGGGCTGAAGACGGAGGGGGAATGGGGAGTTACTATTTAATGAGTTTAGAGTTTCAATTTTGCAAGATGAAAAGAGTTCTGGAAATGGATGGTGGTGATGGTAGCACAATGATATGAATGTACTTAATGCCACTGAACTGTACACTTAAAAATGCTACAATGGGGGCTTCCCTGGTGGCGCAGTGGTTGGGAGTCCGCCTGCCGATGCAGAGGACACGGGTTCGTGCCCCGGTCCGGGAAGACCCCACATGCCGTGGAGCGGCTGGGCCCGTGAGCCATGGCCGCTGAGCCTGCGCATCCGGAGCCTATGCTCCGCAACGGGAGAGGCCACAACAGTGAGAGGCCCGCGTACAGGAAAAAAAAAAAAAAAAAATGCTACAATGGTAAATTTTATGTTATGTATATTTTACTATAATTTTAAAAAGATATTAAAAAAAAGTTTACCACTCATCCAAAGTGGGCCTAGGGTTGACTGGAAACATCAAGGCAGCATGACTGGCCAGCAAAAGTGACACATATATCACCAATTCCCCGTTTCCATGCCCATGACAAACATTATTAATTAATCATCGCAACATTCTTTCCTCCTGAGTCCAGATGCAACCTTATAACCTTTCCCAACATAGGCTACCACCAAACAATTAGAGTTCATATGTCAGTAATGTCAATATAGGAGAAAATTGTGGTGGTCTATGAAATCCATCCTAGAGAGAAGAGGGGTGTAATAATCTAAAACCTCATGAGATAGGAAAAATCGACATGAACTTGATATATTAAGAAAAAATTTCTTTTTCGGTCCTGTGTCAAAAAGTCCCAATAACTGGAATACAACATTACCTTTGGCCAACATCACCACTCATTTGAACCCATGTAACTCAGGTTGGATTTTCTATATTTTCTACATAAAGGAACCAGAACTCTTTGAAGGAAAATTGATTTCAAGTTTTTTTTTTGGGGGGGGGAACAGGAAAATTCAGAGTAGGTCTAGAATAGCCTGTTTAGGAGTTTGGGATTAACAGATGCACACTGTTATATATAAATAAACAACATGGACCTACTGTATAGCACAGGGAACTATATTCAATATCTTGTAATAACCTATAATGGAAAAGTATCTGAAAAAAATATATATATATTTCTGTATACCTAAAACTAATATAACATTTTTCTATAGTTCAATTAAAAAAAAATAGTCTGTTGTTGCCAGAGAGCATAGATGCTTTAAAAACCACTGGGTACAGGGCAAAAAGGACAAAGGAGAAACTTGGTGCCCAAGCTACACCAATTTAAACAGAAAAATCATCATCGTTGTCATTATCATCATTAACTGGAACAACTTACATAAATGGAGAAATTTAATATAAAGTGTTAACAAAGAGAGTAGTAATATAAGAGAGAAACAGTTTGTACTTGTTATTAAGTTACAAGGTATTAAATACATAGCTAGCTTCTTTCTTTCCTACTTAATACATAGACACTGTTAAGCATGGGTCTATTATCAAGTATGAATGTGAACCTGTTTCTATCTGTATGAGCAAGAGAGATTGAGAACTTGTATGAGGGCCAAGCAGTCTCTTCAAAATTAAGAGCTATACCATAAACATGACCAGCTTTTGTGGTCTCCTATCATATTACAGCAAGGAATAAGGGAAGTCCCTCAGTTCATTGCCACTAATGATTATATGTAATAAACAATGAAAAGGGAGCCCAAAGGTGTATTTCCAGATGATAAATTAGCTGAATGTCACACTTGCTACCCCCTCTCCCAAGAGAGCAGTGACCCATTCCCTCAGCTTCCAGGGAAGGAAACCTCAAGATGACCCTACTAATGAGATACAGAAAAAGATATAAATAGGGTTCCAGTTATACCAAAGAGTTCAATATATCATGACAAAAAATAAAGTAGGTTTAAGCCATCTGTTCACAGCTTCTGGTAAAGACACTGAGTTTCAGAAAAAGAATATCTATCTGAGATACAGACATAAATTTTCTATGATGTAACCAGCACACTTTGTAATTAAAGGGGCTTGAAACATTGGACTGTGCAACCAGACCCCGCATCCTGACCTGAAATCAGAGGGTTAATGACTTTGAACTTGCAACTTCATAGGGTCTTTTTCTTTGGGTACAGTTAAGTTTCTCAAACCTTGGAAGATGTGAATTTATATCATATAGACTTACTAGAGCTGAGTAAAAATTTGACCCCAGGAATGTGTAAGAATAAGGATAAAAACAAGTTTTATAATTACTGGGCTAGTTTAGTGTTTGCTTTTTTAAGGTATTTAGGTTATTTAAGGAAATGTAATATATTTGATTTATGATTTTTAATCAAGTCTTTGAAAGTGTCAGATTGCAATCAGTATAAATGATTAAGAAAATTTGCTTTGTTAAATCCATAAATTTTGATGACTTTGTTAAATAAGTAGTATGTGACTATTAAGAGGAGTGTCAATTACGTTTAAATGAATATTGCTTAATAAATTCATAAGATCATAAATTGGACATTGAACAATGCACAAATGGTCATGAGTGTTCCTCCCAAAGTGCAAAAGCCCATTGGACGGTAAAGTCCATCAAAAGATGAAACCAGTTTGCCATTCCAGAAGACTCAAGACCATTAAAAAAAATTGCTATTCAAATAAAGGTACCACGTGCTGAATCTTCTGTATACAGATGATGTTAATTTCTCCGATTTGGTGGGGCTTGACTTGTGGATGACCCTTCAAGTGAAAGTTTTTGCTTCCCCAATTTCATTGTCAACGTAGAGCTGTCAATTCCATACCTTTTGGCTCATCTGTCTTTCCTCTTGGGTTGGAGTCCTCATCTTTTGTGGAATCCTTCAAGGTTCCGTATTCCTTTTCCATCTTAGCAGCTTCTTCCTTGGTGCTGTCTGTTTCTTCATGACTCTTCTCTGATGGCACTGTAATCAGATTGTGCACTATTATAACCCTATTTCCTATCTATTAATGAATTCCTAGTGTAGAAATAAATTTTATTAAAAAGGTGTAGTTTGAGGTCAGATCATTTTTTGAGCTGAAAGAGATCTTAGTGATTATCTAGTGTGACTCCTCCCTCCCCACCATTTCACAGAAGAGGAAACTGAGGCCCAAAGCGGGGAGAGATGTGCCCAAGGCCACCCGTTGAGTTAGCAGAAGAGCTGGGCCAACACCCCCCACCCCCAGCTTTCTGGATTCTGGTTGCGTTTTTTCTGTTCTGCAACACTGTGATATTAGAGTGTAGATTATTCTCCTTATTTTAATCAGTGTTGGCATTCAAGTGGGATAGGTCAGTTTCCAAAGTAAATTTGAGTCTTGATTCCAAATGAAAATAACTCTGTAGTTGCCCCATCTCTCCTTGATGTTGTTTTTGAAGAACAGTCTGTTACTCAGAGTAGCACCTAAGGGTTTGGGGCTATGGCTGGACTTCTCTCCTGCCTCTTTCTTCATACTCCCTTATCCCTGGTCACCCTAATGCAAAGAAGAGTATTGAACCCTTGCTGTCAATAATAACGCTTGCTCACTTCTCACTTAAAAATAACTATACTTCCTTCTAGAAATCCTATATTGAATTAAAGAATCATAAAACTTGAAGTAGGTAACCCCTTGAAAACAATGGTAATGCATCCCTGTAGTCAGTAAAATAGGGAATGTCAAGCAGTCTAATGATAAGCTTTTTTCTTTTTTCAGTAAAAGGTTTATTACTACAGAAAAATAGGAAAAAAGAAAAATCAGTTATTGTCTCCTTAAACATCCACTACTAGTGTTGTAGTATATATATATACTTTTTTGATGCATTTTTTTCATACTTGTGGCACAATTTTGTTCCTTGCTTTTGTCATTAGCATCATTATGGAAGAATGTTTCCATGTTATTAAAAACTGCTTGAAAACATCATTTTAAAGGGCTGTATATTCTATCAAACATAGGTACATAATTTCTGTGATAGGGACACAAAATTAAAGTATAAGAGTTTGTGATCTTGGGCTTCCCTGGTGACGCAGTGGTTGAGAGTCCGCCTGCCGATGCAGGGGACACGGGTTCGTGCCCCGGTCCGTGAAGATCCCACATGCCGTGGAGCGGCTGGGCCTGTGAGCCATGGCCGCTGAGCCTGCGCGTCCGGAGCCTGTGCTCCGCAACGGGAGAGGCCACAGCAGTGAGAGGCCCGCGTACCAAAAAAAAAAAAAAAAAAAAGAGTTGGTGATCTTTTCTCTTTTTGCGCCTTCCTCATCCCTGAAATTCTCCTTTGTACGGCTCTGCTCCGTGGTGTTCGCCATGCTAAGCAGGGTGATGAGTAGAGATGCAGAAGTGAGGAAACCAAGAGAAGGGCATAAATCATACCACACGGGGGCACAGACTGTCCCAGAGGAGAAAGAAGAGCTGGGAGGGGAGAGTATGGGAGGGAGCAGCAGGAGGGGACGGAGGGTAAGGGACAGTGGTGATCTGGGGAGAGAAAAAGATACCTAAAGGAGAATTTTAGGAAGGATTGCTCAACTTGGGATATAGCTCTCACCTTTGCCCACCAGCCACCGCTTCAGTAAAGTCCTCATTTCTTTTCAATGCTTCTTGGGATTAAATTTCTGTGCTGACTGGCCAAGGTTATCGCTACTTAATCCCATGGTTGGATTTCAGGTTTTCAAACTTTTTGAAATCTGTAATTCTTTATCAATGTTTATTGAAGTTCATGGTTTACCACTCAAAAGGGTTATTTTGCTAAAAGTCGGGGGAAAAATACTAAAATAAATCATACCTGGGAAAAGCTTGCTCTTATTGTCAGTAACATTTTTTTCTAGTTTGTTCTTGGTCTGAAGAGCAATTGTTTCATCCAAGTTTTCTGGAGGGGGGAGGAGAAGAAATAAAATTTTATGTCCTAAAAGACCATTTCAAAGTTTTCCTAAAAATGTTTAAATCTCACCAGAAATAGCCAAACAGCAATTCCACAATATTAGCACTGCTAGTAAGGGGCTTTGATATGGATTATATTTCATTGACTCTCAAGATGGAAAGGCATACAATTTGAGATCCTCAAGTTCAGCTTCCTACTCAGTTAACTGCAGAAGTCCCTTCCACATTTCTGTGACCACTGTGATTGAGCCCTATAATGGACAACTGTGGTTTGGGCCTACTCAACGCCTTCTGGTAACTACACCTTGATCTTCCTTTGGAGAACCCAGACCTCTCCCACTCTCAGCAAATTTGCTCCACTGGTGGCTGAATAACCCAGGCCTGGCTGCTCCAGCCCTCAGGCTATGGTGATTGGTTCAAGGAGGAGCACATGACTCAAGCCAGGCCAGTGAGATTCAATGCTAAGAGAAAGAGGCTCTCTTTCCACTAGGATTGCTCTACTGTGCGGATGTGAGATTGGAGCTGTACCAGCCATCTTGTTTCCAGAATGGAGCAGTTTATCTGGAATCAATCAACATACAAAAAGTCAGTGAGATGGGGAGGGATAGATTCCTCACACTGTGGTGGGCTTCACAAACCTGAAGCCAGACTACCCCCACCCCTGGACTTTTCAGTTACATGAGGAAATAAATTCCCTTGTCGCTTAAGCCAAACAGTTGGATTTCTGTCATTCAGGGCTCTCACTAATTCACGAGGCAGCCAGTTCTATTGTTAGTCTTAAAAAATATTTTTTTCACTAAGATAGAACATTGTGTAAGTTTAAGGTATAGTACAACATACTGATTTGATACACTTATATTCTGCAAAATGATTACCACGGTTAGCTAACACCTCCTTCATGTTAGATGTCTTAAGGGCGAGAATTTCTCTATTCATATTAAGCTGAAATCTGTATTCTTGTCTTTGTCCTAATTCTGCTCTTTGGAGTAACATCTTGTAGGTGTTACCAGATAGGAATCTAGACTGTGACCACCTCAAGGCAGTCAATGAATTAGAATCCACAACCCTGGTATTCAGTTATTTAACCAGTCATATATCCATCTTACTAATAGGACAGGGCTATTTGCAAACAAGCAGTTCTTTGCAATTTGTCTATAAAGAGTCCATTATTACTTTGTATTATTTCTCCCCAAGAAAATTCTTCCTTCTACCCTACCCCACCCCTTTTTGAGAAGAAAATCAGTATATCCTATTATGTGACACATTCTGCTGCTTTCTTCTTTGAGATAGCGACCACAGCTGGCAAACTTCGTAGTCACCATACATTGTTGGGACCAGAACAGAAGGGTAGATCACTGATCATTGTTTGTCACATGCTGAGATGGAGGAGAGGAGATTAGTTAATCCTCTCTCTTCTACCCATGCTGCCCCTGAGCCCTTCAGGGTCTGAGGGTGTACCTTCATGGCAGCGACAGTCAAAAGCCAACATGCTTGTACAGAAAAATTCTCTACATACAACTCATTTTCTGATTGTAAAAGTTATATACGAAAATGAACAGAAAATTGTAAGGAAAAAATAACACTTACTATGCCCAGATAATGTTTTGGTATATTTCTTTCTAACTTTTTTTTTTCCCAACTTTCTTTCTTTATGCATATCCATTTTTTAACACCAAAATTAAGGTCATATTCTAAATGGCTTTAAGCATTCAATAATATATCATGGACATTTCCCCCATCATTAGTCTTTATAAACAATATTTATTTATTTATTGTTTATAAACACTATGATTATTAAAAGTAGTTTATAACATATTGTTTGTAAACAATATTTAAAACACAATTTATAAACATACAATTATTAAAAACGCAAACATTAAAAAATAAAATTTAGTCTAAATAAGAATTAATAATTTATATAGTCTCCTCTTGTGGGGTAGCAAGTTTATTTCTATTGTTTTGTTTCTATAAGCCAGTGCTGTCCAATAGAACTTTCTGCAACGATGGAAATACTCATTTCTGTGCTGTTCAATATGGTAGCCACAAGCTACCTGTGGCAAGTGAGCACTTGAAATATGCCTAGAGCAACTGAGAAACCAGATTTTTTATTTTGCTTAATTTTAATTACTGTTAATGTAAATAGCAACATGTGACTATCACACTGGACAGCACAGCTATAAATAATAGTGGAAATACCTGGTTTGCACACAAGCCTTTGCGGCATCTCTAATTTATTTCCATAGAATAAATGACTTACGTGCGAAATATGAGTCACAGGGTATTGATATGAAACAATGATTGATTTGAAACAATGTTTTAGATCTATTAAGTGGGTAAAGTAGGCCACAAAGCATGGTGTGTAACTAGAGCCCATTTTTTGTTAAATAAGATAAAAGAAAAAAAATGACATAGGTATGTATGTGTATGTGTGCATACATTATTATGTATTATATACATAATATATATATTATGAGTGATTTTTTCACTGTCTTTTTAATATCTTTTTGCATTGACTGATTTTTTTAAATAAATATGTTCTTTTATAATCAGAAAAAAAACAGTAAAACTAGTTTTCATGTAGGAAAAAATGGCATTTATACAGAACAACTCTGGATTACTCTATCCTATGAGATTTTCTCTTCCATTTAATTCTCCCTCCCGCATCAGTGATCAGAGTAAGGGGCCATGAGTTCATCTTGCCCAAAGGACTTCTGAGATGAATGGTATTTGGTGATTAACTAAACCAAGCAGGAAAACAAAAGGCTTTTCTTCTTTTAACAACTTGCATGCAGAATCAAAGATTAAGCTTATCTATAAAGTTCAAGGAATCAAAGGTTGCCAACTTTTTCTATAAAGGGCCAGTTAGTAAGTATTTTTGGCTTTGACAGCCATATGCAGCTACTCAGTGTTGTCATGGTAGCATGTAAGTAGCCACGGACAACACTAAAACAAAGAAGCACAGCTGTGTTCCAATAAGACTTGATTATGGATGCAGAAATCTGAATTTTATGTAGTTTTCTCATGTCACAAAACACTATTATTTTTATTTTTTTTCAACCATTTAAAAATGGAAAAGCTGTTTTTAGCTTGTGTGCTATACAAAGATAGGTGATGGGACAGACTGGCCCATGGCCAGTAGTTTACCAGCCCCGGTTAGAGGTAACAGAGTCCTTTATTTCACAGATACAGAAACTGAGGTCCAGAAAGGTGAGTGCCTTCCCCAGCATGACAGACCTGGTCTGAGGCAGAGCTGGGACCAGGAAGCAGAACTTCTGATGCCTAGTCCAGTGCTCCTTCCTCCTCACCACACACACACAGGCCGCACTGGTTAAAATCAAGACTCTTTTTGTCCCAAACCATGCAAACACAATTGGGAAAAAAAAAAGTCAAATTTTAATAATATTATCTCTGGCGAGATTATTAGAAAATGTTAATAAGACAAAATATAACAAAGGTGAAATGTCTGTATTTGAACTGGATCTGTAAATATAAAGAGCTGAAAACATCTAGTTAATTTTCTTTGTATGCGTTGTCAAGCTGGGCAATTCTGATTACCCAGATGATTCAGGCTACTTTGGCATAAATTATCAAATTAGTAAAATAATTGTTGCCAAATCCCTCATTCATTTTGGACAATGAAAACTAACCACTGTGAAAACAAAAGAGGTAGGACTCTCACCAAGGTAGGAAACACCCTCTTCTGGAGATATGGTGCCATATTTTACCATCATCTTCACAAAGTCAATCAACGTTTTCATGATAGTAATCAAGGTTTCTTTCTCTTTTGCCTCTTTTTCTATATAAAAGGACAAAATAATTTTTTAAAGACTAGTGGAGTATAGCTTCATCTTTCAATGTTCATTTATGAAATACAGCATCTTATTGAAATAGTTCTCTCTACATATATAGCTAGACCATTTATAGCTAAAATATATTTAATTTCTGAAAAGCCCAAGACTTGATTGGTAATACAGAACAATGTACAGGTATACTGAACTTTTGCAGAAATGGGTAATTATAACTTCTCCAAAACGGTTTACCTTAATCTAAAATATTTTATTGATAGAGTAGATGATAGAGACAGTTTGCAACCTGAGATAATATAAACTCAAAAGGAAAGTTAGAAGACTGGTAACCCAACAACCTTTCTCTACTCTGGTTGTATGTTTTGGAGGGAAGGAATGACCTGTTTTCATTAATGAAGCTTAATATTTGAAATAGGGACACACATGTTTCTTTATTTTTTAAATGCAATTTTGACTTTTTAACAGTAGTATATATTGCTTTCTAACATTTATTTCATTTGAAGGAATAAACGCATATAGTGAAAATATTCCAGTGGTACAGAAGTAAACAGTGAAAGCAATATTCTCTTCCTCTCCCTCCCCACAACTCCTACTTCCTATAAGCAACCACTACTAACAGTTTCTTGGAAACTTCATATGTGACATACTGTTCTGTATCCTGATAGAACAAGATGGCCAATGACTCCATAATAGTTCGGTGGCTATATTAATTCTAAAATCAGAAAAAAAAAAAGCTATTTCCATTTTTGAAGGAAAGAAAAACTAAGTTGCTAGAGAACTGTTTCCCTATTCTTTCAGCTGCCAGGAAGGATTTTCTCTACATACTTCTAGCCTTTCCCCCCATTTTTTCATCCTCCTCACAGATGAGGTTGGTAGCCAACAGCCATTAGTCTACTTTTCTTGAAGGATGGGGATTTGGAATCTGTCTTCTTTCCGTTCCCCTGGAACAGTGGAAGGCAGGGAACTGAAAAATGTGCCTGCTGTGCAGACTCAAACTCTTCCAGGATTGGCTGTTCCAAGAGCTAGACTGGGGGTAGGGAGTAGACAAGCCCACTGCTGGCTCTCACACCAAGCTACATTCTACAACCCGGTCTGTATCAGTAGCAAAGATACTTCGGTTTTCTCAATTGGTTCAGACCCTGGGTAAAAAAGATGGGTACTATCAAAGACCTCAGTGTAAGTATTTAAATTAAAAGTCTATAAAAACAAAGGCAATAAGGAATGGGGTCAAGGAAACTGAAAGATAAAAACACACAAAATAAAGAATATTCCATACAGTGGAATCTTAAAAATACCACAAAAGTCACAAAGTTGGGAGAGAGGAAGGTGGGAGAAGAGGTGCGGGAGAGAAATCCTGGAAAAGGGCAGGTAAATAATAACTTCAGCAATCACATTATTTGCTCAAGGTCACATCCATATAAATATTTGGTATTATGCTGATACACTTCACTGACAAGAAGTGATTCACCAGGATGACAGAGGTTCTGAGCTGGGTATCTGCCAACCAGTGGGGCAAGAATAGACCCTCAAGATGTACAAGCCCTGCAGACACCAGCAGGGGGGCTGGTGCCATCTGGCCAATGTCTGGGATTGAAGGACAAAAGGATGTTCCCCAGAAATGAAGTCTACTCTAAGGTCACTTCTTGGGGAAAGATGTTACAATTACAGAAGTCTTTATTACAAATGTTCAAACTGGCGATGAATCTTTAAACAGGAAGAAGAAAAGCTATAAGGCAGTGCAGGGCAGCTATATGGACAATAACAACAGAAAATTGGCACATTATTATCCTCCTTGCAGATTAACCAAAAATAAACATGAACTGAAATCTTCAGTCAACTTATTTTGGTGCACATAAAAAAGAAAAGAGAGCAACACATTAAGGACTTTTTTTTTAAAAAAAAGCAGAACATTTCCCAAGCGTGTTTTGGGCTCCTGACCTTCATTAGTCCAATGTTTAGTTCAATTCATTTGAAGACAAGTTGAAAATATCTAAAAAGCAAAATTCTGAATCATTTAAAAATAATAAATTATGTTCCATACACTGTTCTTACTAAGAGAGGAAAATAAAGCCTTTTTGAAAAGAGACTTGCAATAAAAGTTGAGGCTGAACTGGGTCAGGCCAGGAACACTCTGATTCATCCCTATATCGGTACAAGGTTCACTACAATCCCAGGAACACAGCATGTGTTCAATACCTGTTTATTGAACAAATAAATGAACCCTCTGTTAACATGGAGATTAAATTATCCAGAAATTCCACCTTTCCTGATTACCCTTTCCTAAATATTTCCATGGCTAGTACACTTCTTTTGAAAAAAATCAATGTGAACTATTTTCCCTGAGGCCATAATATACGTCATTGATGGCTGAATTTAGAAATTGAAAACAGGAAGAAAAAAACCCCACCCACACATTTCCTGGAATTACTGTTTCTGTTCCACATGGTCAGAAAACAATGTTTACCTGAATCAATACTTTTCAGTAGTGCATAGAAGTTTGGGAAATACTGGAGTTCCTCAAAGTTGTCTTCACTGTAGGTTTTAGTTCTCCTTTCCAAGCCATTTGTCAAGGTTAAGGTGTTAGACACTGTTTCATCATTTTCTCCATTAGTAAAACCATCCTGAATTGCTGCCATTGGAGTCTACAGTGGGGGAAAAATCAATACAAAATAAACATTTTTGTTAGAACTGATGACAATCCAGGATGATTCTTTCCTCTGTGACGCGCTTGAATTGAAGTGCAAGAATATCTCTTCCTTTGTAAGCTCCTGCAGGATCAAACTCTTTTGCAGGCGTGTGGGCATCTAGTTACATGGGAAGATCATTGGGATTTAGAGACAGGTGCTTTACCTGAAGACCCTGGCTCCTGCTCAGGGGAGAATAGACAGGTTCCTGCCCTGGCCAAGTTTCCCTCCACTAGTTCTCATGAGTGTTTCTTCATAAAACTGCCTTTCACCAAGGAGGGGAGCTTTGAGTTTATAGAATCTACCAAGAGGGATGGTGCCAAGATACAGGAAAGCCTGTCACAATGTCTAATGCTAGCAGAGCAATCATACCTTAGTGATTCCTGGGTGACATTTTAAACGCTGGCTGGGAGGGTACACAAGACGCTTTTTCCCAAACCTGATGTGTGTCCAGTGTTCCCTATCTTAATGATCCATTCTCCACTGAGTGAACTAGACAGAAATGTAAGAGCCTTTCTTGCCTCTTCATTTCCCTGCATTCGATCCATCAGTAGCCTTATTGGCCATACTGTCTAAATTTATCCCAAATTTGTACATTTCTCACTTTCTCCACTACTCCACTCTAGTCCAAGCTACCTTCACTTCTTACTTTTTAACTGGTACACCACCCACCTTCCAATCTATTCCCAACCCTGCATTTTCCACGTTGTAGCCAGTTATCTTTTTAAAAATATGATCATGTAAGTCCTTTGCTTAAAATCCTTCAGTGTTTTCCCATTGCTCTTATGATAAAGATCAGAATCTGTACATGGCTGATAAGACCCTGCTGATCTGGCCTGGGTCCACCTCCCCAGTCTCATCTCTCATTGCTCTCTCTGTGTGGCAGCCACACTGTCCTTGTTTCAGTTACTTGGGTACTCCACACATCCTTCTCTACATATTGCCTATCATATTCACAAGTTAACTCCTATTCAGCCTTCAGTTTTTGGCTCAAGTCACCTCCTCTGGGAAGCCTTCCCCAAGCCTAAGTCCAAGACAGGTTCCTTTTTTATGAGGTCTAGTAGAACCATGTTTCTTTTCTCAGAGTACTTAATGCAGTCACAATTAAAATACATGACTGGGCTTCCCTGGTGGTGCAGTAGTTAAGAATCTGCCTGCCAATGCAGGGGATACGAGTTTGAGCCCTGGTCCGGGAAGATCCCACATGCCGCAGAGCAACTAAGCCTGTGTGCTACAACTACTGAGCCTGAGCTCTAGAGCCTGCGAGCCACAACTACTGAGCCCACGTACCACAACTACTGAAGCCCGTGCACCTAGAGCCCATGCTCTGCAACAAGAGACGCCACCGCAATGAGAAGCCCGCGCACCGCAACGAAGAGGAGCCTCCACTCGCTACAACTAGAGAAAACCTGCGCGCAGCAACGAAGACCCAACACAGCCAAAAATAAATAAATAAATTTATTAAAAAAATAAAATAAAATAAAATACGTGACTATTTGAAGACCATCTACCTCTTCCCTTAGACCTTAAGCATAATGAGAGCAGGGATTGTATCTTTTTAAATGAGCATTTTATCCCCAGTGTTTGGTACATAGGTGGTACCTCAATAAACATTTACTGAAAGAATATTTTGTTTGCATTTATGCATTTAGATAATAGGAGTGAGCAGGTCAAGTATATGGACATTTTAGAGATGGGAAGTAAGGAGTATATAATGGGAGTGAAGGATCATGAAAATTGCTATGTCAGTTTTGGTTCAGATTGGTAAGTTTGAGTAAAAGCCATGGGTTCTGTGATAAATCTAGATAGTTTTTTTTTAGGGTGGGTGGATCTTGAAAAGCTGTTTTTCAAAATGGCAGATGGTGGGGATTGGAAGTAGGGAGAACAAAGGAGAATTTTTGGCTAGCAGTAAAAAACAAAACAAAAACAATCCATACCAGTTTCTGTTTTCTAGCCTTCCCTAAAATAGGACCATAGGTCTATATACCCTTTTTCCTTGTATTTGGGATAGGATGTTGGAGAGCCATGCATGGGGTATGGGAGCTCTGGTGGAGAAAATGAAAGGAGAGGTGAGGAGTTTGATATCCTCCTATATCCTCCTATAGTTAGCTCCATCTAGAAATTTAAAAAGGAATTCAAGGAGGAGAGAATGATTTTAGTAGTTTGGCTGAGGCCAAAGAGAAGATGAAGAGGCAAGGAGTCCAGCAAGGACAAGGACAAGTGAATGGCAAGTCTAAGTAAAGGATGACAGACAGACCTCTGAGCCAATGGAAAGAGGAAGGAGCAGGTGGGAGGACACAGGGTAGACAGAGAGGCAGCATGAGGCAACTAGCTCTGAGGAATATAAAAGCTGGTGTGGAAAAGGATCAAATCAGCCCAAGTTTCTTTTTTGGGGTTTTGGGAGCAGATGATGACATCCACTGTGAACAGAAGTTGGATACCAACTTCTGTTGTGAAATACTTGGATCCAGTGCACTGTGATTATATGAATTGTTATGTGAAATAACCGTTTCACATAATATTATGTGTTATTTTACTCTGGGGTATAAGGCATAATCTTTACTATGTAATATAACATGCATCTTTATACTATTTTCAAAGTGGAGTTCATTTATATCTTTTAACTCATTGGTATTTCATTAATGTATATATTTTAAGTGGGCTAAAAAATGTCACATACCCCAATTCTTATTTGGCACAAACTGAAGTACTAATTATACACAGATTGTATTAACTATATACAAATACAAGTATACACACACATCCATGCACATGCATATACACATACATAATAGATGCATATACATTTGCATATACATACCACTTTCTCTGGTATTTTTCCAGCCTGACTCTCAGTCCTGTTCATTGGCTTATTGAGTTCCTCTTCATAACTGTTGGCTTCCTTAGAGATCAGTTTTTGTAAAACCTCTGCAACTTCATCTTCCAGTGTGTGTGCCTGGCTTTCTGTGATCTGTTATAAAGAGTCAAAACATATAACTGTTATTCCCATTTTTGTGATTTAAAAAAAATTCTAGACTGAACTCTTTAGTTGAACACATAGTTTTAGAAGACTAGAGAATGTTCTGGTCCCTCTTCTGAACATCCCTTGATTATGCCTCTACTACATGCTGGCCTTCACAGTAACTGCTCAGCACTCCTGGGAAGAAGTGTCTTTGGGCCCATTGTGCAAGCGTCAGTCCTATCTGTTGGAACCCACAGAATACTTAATTTGAGAAACAACTTGAGGGTTGTTTCTCAGTCCTCAGCTGCAGGTCATAGTAGGTAACCTTTGAAACCTGCAAATTTAGTGCTCTCCTAAAGCCTGCCAGGCCTGTGTTAGTATCTGGGAGCCAAGCTGGGGCAGGGTCAGTTTGAATTGCTTAGGGCTTCCCAATCATTGTGTGGCTTTGCACATCTTATTTCCTTCTCATCTAACACATTTTTTTTTAAACTTCTGCTGGTTAAATCCCAACCATCCTTCTAAGCTCACTTCAAACACCTCCTCCTCTGAAGCTTTTCCTTATTGCATAACTGGATATAATCCACCCTCTGGCACACTGAACCACTCAGATGGTTCTTATGCACCTTGCATCATGAGCACTTGCGTACTTGTCTAGTGCCTCTGATAAACCATCAATTCCTAGAGGGAAAGAGTGGTGTCTTACTTGTCCTCGAGACCCATGGTGACTGGTATAAAGTAGATGCGTTATAAACATTTGGCTCTTTGAATGAAGTGGCTTGGCTTCTCAGCATATTCCAACCTAAGGTTTGGTTTATTCTCATGCATATGACTTACTAGGCCAAGATTCAGCAGTTTAGAAACGATCTTGTCAAATACTCCTCTGTCATTTTCCTCATAAATCCTGGTAGCAATTTTCTGGACAATGTCTTCAGCAGTTAAAGAAGTTCCATCTAGTTGATGAAGGCCATCTGGATCATCTAGACAGAGCAATCACAACTTCACGTTGTGGTGGTCACAGACCTATTTCTTGGATTACATTAGATTTATAATCTATATCTTGTACACTCAAATATGTTTGGAATATGTTAAAGGTGGTGCTTAGTTCATGTAAACTCTTGGTTTAAAATAAAATTTGACTTCAAGTTAAGAACCTGGGATGATAAAGGAAGTTCTGAAAGCTTCTTATGTGATTATAGGAGGAAGATCTGAAAATAACACAAAAGGCCTCTCCGTTTTTAGCACTAATAGTACAAAAAGTAAAATACTGTTAGATAGTATGCAGTATTGTTCAAAGCACCCTTCTATATATTATATAATTTGATATTCCATTTCCCCACAAGAGTAGATTGGTATTACCTGCACATGTACTCCCTTTGCAGGCAAATTCCTGGGCTGGGGGTGGGGAAACCTGCCTTACACCCAGAATCAGAGAGTATGTACTGAAGATTTTATGACTTACCTGGAATAACTGTTTACTTCTGAGTATGTGTCAGGGCACCTTTATGTAAGGCAGCTTAATGTGACAAGCCTCTTTCTCCAGAGAATGGGGAACTTATTTTATGTGCCTGGAATTTAAGCTTTTGAAATGTGATCACAGGTTTGCACAAAGCAATATGTAAATCCATGTAAATCTCAGCAGAGAAGCTCGCAGATATGTATCCTTGGCTTTCCTGGGAATACATTTGGCAGCACTACTCCAAACTAAAGCAAGGGCCCTTCCTGAGGGAAAGGAAGGATACAGTAGGGTTGGTGGCAAGGAAGCTTTGCACTATGTCCACAGAGCACTCCCAGGAATTAATTGGTCTTTTCCAATCTATACCACATGGAACAGTATATTCATATATGCAAGTTTACAAGGCACTTAACCTGTCACTTCTAGGCAGCTTGGAAAGATCAGAAATTTAGCTCCAGTGATCCCTCTTGTTATCTATATATCCTTGGACCACTGTAAAGGAAGTTAATAAGAGTATCTATTTCATGGGATTGTGAGGATCACATGGAATAAGATGTAAAAGCACCTTTTAAATTGCAAAGTATCGTATGAAAGTTAACGTAGTTTTATGAACCGTAGATTTGTACCTGAAATAAGGGAACTACAATTATCTTCTAGAGAAAATAGACATTGCATCCCTAGCCAAATCCTACCCTAATAATTCTGATATTCACTCAAAGAAAGAAGAACCTAGTACATATTTCTATTCTGATTCTCTCCTTTTCTTCCATAGCTCCTGGAGATTCATAGACTTCTTCTAGACTCTATGAAGCTGGAAGTATGCGCAGCCTCAGGCAGAATATCCTCTTCTTGCTGTTTGGAAAGAAGCTTAGGAAAATGAGCAGGGTGAGTACACACAGAGGGCTGGAAGTTCTCTGACAGTATATGATTGCTGAGTTGTTGGCCAACCCATGAGCTGTGAGCCCTTTGAGTCCTGTGTACCAGCGTGACGAATGAGCAGAAAAGTCCCTTAGAAAACCCTGTAAAATCAGTTCCCCTCCTGGCTGACTGAAAATTGGGCTCATCACCCATGTTTTTCAGGAGCAGAGACTCACTATCACTTAGGTCTGATTTTTCCATTTGTGGGTTGCAAGACAGACTCTCGGGAATATGTGGAGCAGACACTTCCCTGGGTCTAGGCAGAGGTGGAAGCATTTATTTCCCTTCCCACTTATCCCTCGGGATCTGAAAAAGGAAGAAGAGTGGTTGCCTGCTGAAGCTGGAAAATAAATGAGATGACTGTTTTTCAGTTCATTTACTTCACAACAGGAAGAACATTAGCAACACTCTGAAGAAATAGCTTCCTCCTCTGCAATGCTGTATTCTCTTGAGCCAGGAACTTCAGGCTCCCCTAGCAGAGCTTCGCTAGATGGGGTTGATAGTTGAGCAGGTGGGCAATGCTCCTTGCCTTCCAGTGATTTCCCCTGCTCCTCTACAATGGACAGAATTACTCAGAATGGTTTCTCTACTGCTCGTGAAGGGGTGTTTCACCCTCCTATACAGACCTCAGAGGGAAACCAGACATGAGTTCAATATTTATAAGTTTTTAAAGCATTTACAACTCTAAGTGGATGCGAAAGGGCCTTGTTCAAAGTTGTCATCTGCTCAGTTACATTTGAATCTCCAGGCATCTAATATGGCACTTGGCCTTCATGTATTCAATATATTTGTATTAAAGTCTTAATATGGGCCAGGACTGGAAAGAGAGTGATAAGGAGTTTAGATGTGGTCCCTAACTGCACAGAGCTTACTGTCTAGCTCATAGACTGATACATAGTAATTGCTCAATGAATATTTGTTTGGTGAGTGCACACAGGAGCCACAAAGCACTATTTCCTAAAAGAAACTTACAAAAATCCTGAATCATACATACTGTAGAAAACACTGAGACGGAGAATTGGTGGGTCCTATAGCACAAGCCCATTTAGAGGTTTCCTAAAGGTATAAAAGCACCCTGCAGCAGTTAGGCCCCTTGCCCTCCCTTCTGGGATGTAAGTCTGCATACCTCTGAGGTTCTAGTCACCTGAGTGGTCCCAAACCTTCTGGTTCCAGCATTACCAGGGTATGAGAGAAAATCAGCAATTCACTCATATCATTCTCTCCAAGAATCTTTTTTGTATACTCAAGTGGACTTAAAATGACCCCTAGGGTAAACCTGGAACCATCAAAACTAGCACTTGGTAGTTCTGAACCTATTTGCATGTTAATAAAATGTTGAACAATTTAAACATAAGTTGCTCAAGTTAGTGATCAGATCACAAACAGATCTGCCTCTGTTTGCATGTACAGCCCATCTGACCAAAAAATGCAGTCAAACAAACTTTAGACTATTTTTTTATTGTATTAAATCAAATGGTCGATTCAATCAAAGTGGTTAAATCTATTTTTCATGGGGCTATGCCCAGTGCCTATTTATTTCTAGCCCAAATGTCTTAGTTTAAAAAGTAGAATTCAAAAAAAAAATGTCCCTGGGAATTCCCTTGTGGTCCAGTGGTTAGGACTCATCGCTTCCACTCCCATGGGTCCGCGTTCAATCCCTGGTCGGGGAACTAATATCCCGCAAGCCATGCACAGCACAGCCAAAACAAAACAACAACAACAAAAACAAAAACAAAACCCTCACACAAAAAAACCCCCAAAACATTTCCCTGAATAGTATACAATATGAAATGTGTCAAAATATAGACCATCTCCCCCACGCCATCTATATAAAACACACTTCTGAATTCTCCTCAGGCTACAATAGCCTATAAAAGTCAAATTTAATTGGCAGTCGTTTTCTGACAGAGATAATCAGTATAATTCTCTTGTGGTCCGTGGAAAAGAATTAAGACACATAAGAAAATCTGTAGTCACTCCTAAGCACCAGTACTCAGAATAGAAGACACACTGAGGAAGACCTCAATGCCTAGGTACAATAGTTAATTTACTCCCTCATGTATTCTTTTATTTGTGCATTTGTTCATTTATCAATCCATGCAACAAATTCACGAGCTCCAGACACTTGGACTACACCGTCTCTGTTCTCATGGAGTTTTCAGTTGAGTTTAGGAGAAAAAGATAAATCAGAAGTAGTCACATTCAAGGATGTAAAATTACAAACTGCAGTAAGTGCCATGAAGGAAGGAAATAAGGTTTCTATCAGATCATGTGCGCTGGATGAACCTAGAGAAGTAGACAGCCCATGTAGGACTGTAGAAGTCACGTTAAGGATTTGGGGTTTTATCCTAAGAGAAATGGGAATCTATTAACAGGTTTTAAGCAAAACAGAGACATGCTCATGTTTGTGTGTTGAAAAGATCACTCTGGCTGCTACATGAAGGATAAGATGGAGAGGGTCAGAGCGAATGCTAGAAGATCCATTGGAAGATTTTGCTCTAGTTCAAATGAGACATGATTGGAGCTTGGAAAAAGATGGAGGTGATTGGGAATAGAGAAAAAGATTTTGAGAGATACATAGGAGATAAAATTGCTAAGACTGGTGGATTAGAATTTGAGAGGTAAAGAAAAAAAGAAATAGTTTGACTCATAGATTTGTCTTGAAAAGCTGTATGTATAGTAGTGCCTTTCCTAGAGGAAAGAGGGCTAAGTTGTAAGGTGTACAGAAATTATGAATTTAATCTTAGACATATTAAGTTTGAGGTGCATCTGAGACTTCCAAGGGAAGATAAGTCGGTAGTTAGCTAGATATAGGTCTATAGTTCAGAGCATTCTGGGCTAGTGATATGAAACATCAGGATATAGATGGTAACGGAAACCGAGGAAAGGTTAGAATGACCTAGGGAGAAAGGATATAGCTAGGAAGAGAACACTGAAAAGGGAGTGACGAATATTCCTCTTGGGGAGGGGGGTATTTTGTTGATTTAATTGTTTGAGAATTATGATATTTTGCTTGTACTAATAGTTAAATTGGAATGTTAAAATGAATTCAATAACATAAAATAGAGAGAGTAGATTTAAATGTTTTTCAAAGCATCAGTAAAGGAAGCTTTAAAGAGAAAATAAAATCTGGGCTTCTGTGGAGCTGGAGCTTTGCACATTATCAGTAAGTTTGGGCTTTATCTCAATTTTGGACATGACTAATAAAGGATTGTAAGTGTGTAAGAGATATTTTTAAAATATAGAACTTTCTCTTAACCCATAATGGGAAACTCCAAATTAGAGAAAATAGGTAGCAAAACTTCTTTTTCTTCATTTACCTTGAAATTTATGATCCAGTCCACTCTTAGTAGAATCATAATCATCAATCAGTCTTCGATTCTTGGTTGAATCAACATCTTCCAGGTTCAATTTATTATCATTTGGAGAACTTTTTATGGACTGTCTTTCCTTGTCATTCTTTTCCTTTTCTGTTATAGCCTTTAGCAGGTTCAAGTTATCAACAAAGGAATAATTGCTCTCACCTGGCTTGTTTTCTGGAAGAAAAGCCCCCAAACCAGGCACATCCGTTTTAGTTAAGCTTCTCATAGCCTACATTATTTAAATTAACATCAATGTAATTTCTTATTACCTGAAGGGTATGTTTTTTTAATCTTGT
Source organism: Delphinus delphis (assembly GCF_949987515.2). NCBI lineage: Eukaryota > Metazoa > Chordata > Mammalia > Artiodactyla > Delphinidae > Delphinus > Delphinus delphis. The sequence continues at coordinate 150,323,256 of NC_082684.1, forward strand.
CTGCTTCTGCTTCAGCAATCTGTGAAAGAAACAGGAGATAGACCTGGTTTTAAATCATTACTCCACCACTTACCACATATGACAGCTCAATAATTCAATCTCCATGGGATTTAGCTTTCTTGTTTGTAAGATGTAGTTAATAATTTCTATCTCAAAGTATGTCATAAGGATTAAATGAGATAAAATAAAGGGCAGATGGTCTATAAATATTAATTCCCTCTCTGATAATATTGGTAAAAGATAAATCTCTGATAAAGAAATCTTACAATAGAACAGATGTGATGTTGCGCTTACTGGCTTATTATGCAGGCAGCTCTTTGCATTACACTGAACTCTCTATATTTAACTGTTGGGACATAAAAATTACCAAAATTATATTTCCCATCATAATTTCAGTGTTTATTATTAAGCTCCTGAGGTTTGTGAATTCAAAATGGCTAAAAATTCGCGGCATAGTTACATTAAATAATGATAACTAAAATAAAATGGAATAGCATTTATAATTTTACTTCCGACCTACCTGCTCATTCAAAGGTCTTTCTGCACTTAATTCTCTATTATGTAGGGGTTTGTCTAGAATAAACACACACAAATACAAATTTAATTGTTCATTGGAAAGACAATATGTCTCATTAAATAAAATTTTCAAAATAAAAGGAGAAATATTTTTGGATGACTGTGAAACAAATATATATATTAACAGAGATTATCAAGATTATCCAATAACGATGATTATCAGTGTTGCCTTGCTTATTATCTTGGTGTATTTCCTGAGTTAATAGAATTACACTTTTTCTTTTTTTTTTTTGACCAGAAATCTAACATATTGTTCTAACACTTGGTTTACCAGCTGTTTTCAACTAGACAGAGCATAGTCTGGATTGGTATTATTGGCACATTAAAAGCTTTCTTCATACACTGCACGTTTTATGAATAGAATATCTGAGAATGGTTGTAAGATGACTAGGAAAAAAACAAACAAAAAAACCAAGCCATATATTAGGCGGGAAAGCCACCCCCTCCCAATTTCAAAATAAGATCTTTCAAAACAACTTATATTATTGTTCTATCATGTAAAAAGTGAGGGAGGAAAATCTGTCTTCTGGCTCTAAATTCGAACTGATTTCTCTGTCAATATGCACGGATATGACGTGATCAGAAAATGAGGCAAGGTGATTTACAGCTCGCGGATTACACCAAGCTTTACCTTTTCATGGCGAAATAAAAGGGAGGTGGGCAGAAAAGTGTCCACGTACCTTGGCTGCCTGCCGGTTTGGGGAAAGCTTGAATTGGGCTGCTGTGGAGCACCAACACCACAATCCAAGTGCCGGTCCAAAGGAACCCCATTCTTCCACGCTTGGCTTCAGAAACAGCCTGGCGCCGGGCTCCCGGAGCTATAGCTTTTGTTATGAATGAAAAGGAGGAGTAAAAACAGGAAGAGCTAGGAGGGCGGGCGCAGGGAGGGCGAGTGGCGGGGGCTCGGAGCTGGTGGAGCTCTCTGCGGCTCCGGAGTAAAGGGATGAGAAAGACTCTGGGCGCTCGGGACTCAGGTCTTCAGGTGGAGGAAAGCGCTGTCCGCCCCGTGGGTGCTGAAGTTCCTGTGACGCGGAGCGGTCAGTGGGTCGGCTAGGGCGTCACCTTATTCTCGCTCCCTCCTTGAGAGGAAGTGAGGATGGAAGCGCATGCTCCCTGCGAGCCAGAGGCGGGAAGGGGTGGTGTCAGCGCCTCGGAAGCTGCTCCAATCCCCACAGCGAGTGGAAGCGGGGAGGACGATAGACCAGCTAGCATATTTTCGGTGCCGCAGTCCTAGGGGTGCTCCTGCGCTCACGGTCACCTGGATTGCTGTAAACGTGCACATCGTTGTCGTAACCTCCCAAGTAAACGTTACCTCAGGGACCAAATGCTTTCTCTGCCCGTGCACCCGTCAAGGAAAGCTGGATAACCTTGTGCAAGGGGTTCTGCTTAGAGATTATTCTGGGATACCGTCTCCAAAAAGCCCTTCTTTCCATTCCACCTTCTGTACCTAAAAGGTAGATATAATTCTTATATTCTTAGAAAAGCCGTGCCTTTTGTGATTTGGGTTGACGTACCAGGGCTCCCTTGGTGCTCTTATTTGGGTCTCAGCTCTATGGAGTCCTTTGAATTGGGATATTTAAGGAACATTCTTTCAAATAGATTGCTGCAGCACACTCTCACTCTCCTAGATGAGGAAACAGAACAACAACAACAAAAATCATCGTTGGTTCCCCTAAGGGTGAATATCCTCATCAGTCCAGGGTAGGTGAGCAATAGGGGCCAGTTTCAATAAAAAATTTCCCCTTCCTCACCATGGGAAACCCCTCTTCAAAGCAAGAAAGGAAAAAAAGAAAAAGAAAAAAAAAAAGCAGCACTTTTGTAAAATTCTTCCCTAGGATTCAATTATGCCTAAGGACTTAGTTGTTCCAGCATTCCTTGAAGAGAGTGGGTAGTCATGAAAAGCATTTTTCATCATAACTAGGTCAGGGAGGTTCTTCCTATATTTTGAGAATATTCCCAGAAGCCTAAGATTATTGCATAAAAGGAGCTATCAAAAGACTTTAAAATGATGAATACAAGCAATACTAATGTGAGCAGGGTGCTGAGTAAGCTGTTTAGTCTCTGATTTTTAAACAGAGCTTGGACCCTTTCCTTTGGACTGTGGCATGCTGGGAACTAGTCTGAATAATGACCAAAGAGAAGAATTCAGCACAATCAGGCCTTTGATTTCTGCACCCCGGCTTTTCAAGGAGCAAGTTAGTTGTTCAAGTACCTAAAAATAAACAGATGCATCTCCCTCATTCTGGAGGTCTTTGAATTTGGATATCACTCAAATACTTTCTTTAAGAATCTAAAGAGCACTTTTGATCTAACACCTACTTCGAAACAAATAGTTGTTTCTTGGCAGTGATGACATAGCATTAATATCCCAGTAGGCTGCATGAAAAATATTGTCTCCCAATTTAAAATCCCAGCCAAATGAAGGGCAAATTTCCTCTTCTTTAAAACAGAGGTGGCAGGCTCTGTTTACCTTACAGTGTAATTGTGGAGAACAATTGAGTACATGTCTGGATCAAATCATTTTGATGCCAGGAATATTTTGACACAGCCTAAAAAATAAGTTATGAAGTGTTTTCAGCTTTTCATAAACATTACCAAATATTAGGTGAAATAGTCAGTCACTGAGATTTACTCTGTCGCCTCAGCCTCACTGCGTCCTTTGTCCTGTCCTTAACTTACCTCTCCCCACAATGTATGTTTGCAGCTGGGAGGGACTCAGGATGGAATTAAGGGAAGGGATGGCTATTGAGCACGATGCATTGCTTGCCAAAAATGAAAAAGGTATTTGACTTTTCTCCGCCATTTGTACTCTAAGTGACTGTGTTAAATCTAAGAACATGTTCTGTTGCTGACCAAATGAGCTGTGGAGCACTGAGTAAACTGTAAGGCACGGAGTCATTTACATTCCTCAGTCTTACGGATGTTTCTGCCAAACGTAGTATCGGTCTATGAGTGGAGTAATCCTAAGTTTCATTTATTCATTCATTCATTTAAGAGATAAAGTTTCATTTATTCATTCATTCATTTAAGAGATATTTATTGAGTACTCAAAATGTACCAGGTATTGAGATAATTGCTGGGTATACAAAGATAAGGTATGGTCACTGCTGGTCTTATAGGCTGAAAGAAAGGACTGTGATTATAACAAGCACCACCACAACTATTTACTGAATAGGTTTCATGTGTTACACATTGATCTCACTTAAATGTAAGTGAACAAATAAACATGAGAGTGTGTTATGGGTTCCCTGTTGTATGTGCAGAGTTCGGGTGGGGTGCAAATAATGGAGTGAATGATCAGGAAAGATTTCAAAGAGAAGATCTCTTTCCTTAATAATAAAAAATTAAAATATTTGATTATTGTGTGTAAGCACACTATAAACATTGAATAATATAAAAATATATGTTGAAGTTGCAAGACAAGTGTCATTGACACAGATCAGGTGATCATGAAATAGACAACATACAATGCACAGTGACTTTGTCAGTGCTGTTTGTATATGTGTGAACACACACATGGTTTGATTGTTGTATGCTCATTCACTGGTATAGAAGATGCCTTTTGTGCTGAGTCTTGAAGATAGAGATATTTGAACTTGTTTATATTTATTAGAGGAAAAATTTTTTATTAATTATTATTGCATATTATATTACAGAAAATTTCAGACAAACACAAAAGGAGTAAAAATACTGAAACAAACTCCTTGAATTCATTACCTAACTTCAATAATCATTAACTCATGACCACTGTTTTTTTTGCGGTACGCGGGCCTCACTGTTGTGGCCTCTCGTGTTGTGGAGCACAGGCTCCGGGCGCGCAGGCCCAGCGGTCATGGCTCACAGGCCCAGCCGCTCCGCGGCATGTGGGATCCTCCCAGACCGGGGCACGAACCCGTTTCCCCTGCATCCGCAGGTGGACTCTCAACCACTGTGCCACCAGGGAAGCCCATGACCACTGTTTTTATTTTATATTCCCAACCAATGGATGATTTATGTGTAAAAATCCCAAACTTCGTATCATTTCATCCACAAGTATGTCAGTATGTTTACCTAAAGGATTAGGTTCTTTTTTGTCCTAGCATTACTGTAATACCTTTATCATATCTCATAATAATAATATTCCTTTTGTATCATCACATATCTAGTTAGAGTTCAAATTTCCCCACTTGCCTTATAAATATTTTTACAGATGGTTTGCTTACACCAGAATCCAAATAAGGCCATATGTTGCATTTGGTTGGCACGTGAGAGACCCATATTAGTATAAGATATTGCAAGGTTTTCTTTCCCTTCCCCAGACAAGTTAGTTGCTTCCTTAGAATACTGTGCACACTTCCAGTGTAGCATGTATCCCATTGTGCTGCTTTTTGTACATGATTTTTTTCTCTTCATTTCAAAAATAATAAATATACACTGAAGGAAAAATTCTGAAAAGACAGGAAGTAAAAAGGAGAAAAATTATCTGATAGAGACAACCACTGCTAACTTTGGGCATATTTCCTTTTGGTGCATGTTTTTCTAAGAAAATATACACATATTTATAAAATCGTATCTCTCACTGTAATTATCGCCTTACATATTTAGCTGTCTATCCCACTAAATTGTGAACTCTTTAAGGGAAAGGATCTTATCTTGCTTACCCTTCACTTCTCAGCCCTTCTTACAGCATCTGGAAATCCATTTGCTTAAGTAAATGAATGAAGTGATGAAGGGTTGCCTGTTTACCTTTGGTCTTCAAATGCTGAGACCATGATGGCTGTCCCACATTGGAGGATCATGACAGTCTTGCAGGGCCAGGAGCTGCCAGTTCCTTCAAGAGCTGTTAGTCACTCTGTCAGCATGATCATCCACTCAGCATTTTCTTTACCAAAGAGTAGGCTTGCAGAAGAGTATTCATGAAAGGCCTAAAAATAGAGATCCAGAGCTGGCAAAGGCTCACACAGATACAGAGCTATAGGAATGGATCCATTGCTGTTGAAAAGACTGACACAGAATGCCAACACTAGAGATGGCTACTGGTGTAGCTCAAAAGAGAAATGTGGAATCTGGAAATTCACCATCAGAGGAAAGTTGAAGTAACAAAGGATGATGGAAATGAGCAAATAGAAAGACGAAAACAAGGAAAGTAAAAACATGGAAATGCAAAGAGTATATGAATAGAGAAAATGGGCCCAAATGACAAGATGTGATAGGCCACCTACAGAGTGCAAAGTGCCAACACTGAATCTGAGAGTGGGAAGGAGGAGAAGGCAGCTGGGTGGCAAAGAGTTTTGTTGTTCACTTACCTCATTTGTACCATGATTGAACCAGATTGTGTCAATCTCTTGCTCCAGAGGTCATGGGAGGAATGTGTGAGTCATACAAGGGCTCTCTCCAGAGATACAAGTGTAGAGCAGTTTCCCAGAAGGAATCAGGGTGAGGGTGTAAGGCAAACAAAAACAACAGATGCTCACTACACTGGAGAATGTAGTATTGATATTTAAGATAGATTAAACATTATTGAGTAAAAAAATCAAGTGGCCTATTAGCGGTATGATTCCTATTATAAAAATTGTGTGTGTGTGCCTGTGTGTGATCGTAAATAGTGATCTGAAAATTTTATTTCCCATAATGTTTACAGTGGTTGCCAGGCTAGGACTTTTTTTCTTTGTTAATTAGGCAGTTCAGAATTCCTTGAATTTTCAACATGCATATGTACTTGTTTAATAATCAGGAAAAAAACTCAATAAAGCAATATAATCTATATTTAATTCAATAATTCAATTTTATATACTAAAAACATATTCTATTATGTTTCAGACAATTGTAATGAATTATCTCCTTCTGGGATATGAGAACAGATTGTGATAAGGTCAGCAGAGGGTAAATTAAAATCTAGTACAAGGGTTGTTTTGTTTTTTATGACATTCTGCTACTATTTGAATGCCATTCTAAACAATTTTTACAGTGCCCGGTCATTGTTTTTATTTCCTTTTTATTGTGACCTCCTTGAGGGGAGGGGCTGGTCAGGATTCATGTTTTTATCTTGGTGCCTAGTATATTATAAGGAAGTCAGTAAATTTTTGTCGAATGGAATTTTATCACCTTATGAATCTATCCATAGCAGTTCTCTTACATGAGGTTTGACACCTTTTCCCAAGGCGCAGGTGTACCTCAAGTAGCCAAACTATGCCGGACACCATCCCTCTCTATCATCCCTACCCATACCCTCCCTTTCCAGGGGCAAAGCTGCTAGATGGTCTGGGGCATGCTTGAGGTGGGCTAAGGCTTCCCAAGGACCCATCCTACACCCTCCCAGGCTCTACAGCTGGCCTCTGTGGCACTGGGAATTAGGAATAGGGGATTATTCCAGGTTTTTTTTTCCCTGTTTTGTAGTACAGGTTTCGGGGTTGTGGGGAAGGAAGATAACGCATACAACCTGGGATTCCTTTCAGTAGGGTGTGTTCTAGGAGGATTTGCTAAATTACTGAGGGCATGTGTTTCCTTGTGGATCTTCACAAGGTACTTGTTGCAAGATGTGCTCAGCTTGCATGAAGTCCAGGCCATTCTTGACTTCCTCAAACACAGCAGGCCTACTTCTGCCTCAGGGCCTTTGCACTTGCTGTTTTCTCTTCTTGGAATGTTCTTCCAGATAGTCTCAGGGCTTAATCCCTTACACAGATCATATTTTTGCTAAGAAGTCACAGTCTTAGGAAAGCCTACTGTCTCAGGTCGAGTTCCCTGGGAAACAGACTCTGAAATGGAGATGAGCAGACAGGAAGTTTTTAGGGTATTCTCTTGAATCAATACCTATGGAAGGGAAAAGATGGGAAGGATTTACCAGCAGGAGAAATTGAGCCACAATACAATATCGGTGGAGGCTTTAGCCAACCCTACAAGGAGGTCTAAAGATGAAACGATCCTGGGTTTCCCTGGTGGCGCAGTGGTTGAGAGTCCGCCTGCCGATGCAGGGGACACGGGTTCATGCCCCGGTCCGGGAAGATCCCACATGCAGCGGAGCGGCTGGGCCCGTGAGCCATGGCCGCTGAGCCTGCGCATCCGGAGCCTGGGCTCTGCAACAGGAGAAGCCACAACACTGAGAGGCCTGCGTACCGCAAAAAAAAAAAAAAAAAAAAAAAAAAAAAAGAGATGATCCTTCAGAGCTGTCTTGAGTTGGAGCAAAAAAGTAGGCCTTTATACTTTTGCATAGATCAGTCATTGGGTGTAAGCCTTCCCAGGAAGAAGTCAGAACCTTGGATGAGGTGTTTTTTTGGTGTGTGTGTGGTATGCGGGCCTCTCACTGTTGTGGCCTCTCCCGCTGCGGAGCACAGGCTCCGGACGCGCAGGCTCAGCGGCCATGGCTCACGGGCCCAGCCGCTCCGCGGCATGTGGGATCTTCCCGGACCGAGGCACGAACCCGTGTCCCCTGCATCGGCAGGCGAACTCTCAACCACTGCGCCACCGGTTCTTTTGTAGCTAGGGGAATAAGATTTTCAGACCTGAAGTGGCTGGCATATGAGCAGTGCATCCCAACCTTTACCACACATACCCTGACCCCCTTATTTAAAGTTGTACCCCCTGTCCTTACATGCTCCCTCCCCCTTCTCTGCCTTATATTTCCCCATTGCACTAACCATCTAACATACCATATAATTCACTTGTTGATTTTATTTCTCTTTCTCCCGCAACTAGACTGTGAGATTCTTGTGGATAGGGATTTTGTGTATATACTTTTTCTTTCACTGCTGAATTTCAAGCATCTAGAATAGTGTCTGACATATAGTAAGTGCACAATACATATTGATGCCTGGAATATGCTTTAAAACCCCAAGACTATGCTTTAAATTTCGAGGAATGGGAATTCCCTGGTGGTCCAGTCGTTAGGACTCTGTGCTTTCACTGCCGAGGGCCTGGGTTCAATCCCTGGTTGGGGACCTAAGATCCGGCAAGCCACTTGGGGCACCACCCCCAACCAAAAAAACCAAAAACCGAAAACCAAAAAAAAAAAAAAAAAAAAACCAGGAAAAAAAATATAGCTAGCTAGATAAATAGAAAAAATAAGATTGGCCATTAGTTGATCATCATTGAAAATCTGGGTAATGAGTACATGTACACAGATTCAGTATACTATCCTCTGTAATTTTGTATAAGCTTGAAAATCTTCGTAATAAAAAGCTTTAAAAGAAAAGGTTTATTTTAAATTTACTGCTCACCAGTAGAGACAGCAGTAAGAGAGACTGTTTTTCTTTCTTCTTTCTCCCTAAGGTGTATCCGAAAATACAATTAAACAACTTTCTCAGTGGAACAGAAAATCAATAGTTTTGCTCTGGTGCTCCAAAACCCGTCGTCCAGTCATCCCTGTAGGCATGCTGCTGCCATGGGGACCCCAGATGACTTAGCTGCCAATGCCCCTGCAGGATTAGTGGTACAATTTCAGTTTTCTTCTCCTAGGATGTCAACATTTTACAGACATCAGAGAATGAAGCCAGCATTTCTTGCTAGACACTGCGTAGATACAATTAGATGCATTCTGAGAAACTAAGAATGATTGCTGGATTTCCCCTCCCATCTGTCACAGAACAGTGGACAGGAGGAGGCTGTGTGAGAGTGCTCACCTCTCCACAAAGTGGAGGGTAGGTTGACCCACAAAGAAAAGGAGTACCCTCTTCTCTGCCTTCTCTACCCCAAACAAATCCCTAAGAAAGGCCCTGCATGGTATGACTCCTGTAGCCTCTCTGACCTCATTCCCTTCCACTCACCCCCAGGCCTCTGAGCTCTAGCTACCCCAGCCTCTGCTTTTCCAGGCATGGTCAGACTAGCCCTCGCATTGGTTGTTTTACAGTGACTTCCTCCTCTGCCTGGAACAGTCTCCACATGGCTCATTTCTTCACCTCATCCATATCTTGGCTCGTGTCAAGTTCTCCATGATGGATTATTTAAAATTGTATCACTTCTGCCACCCCGTACTGCCTACCCTTCTACCTTGCTCTACTTCTTCATTATTCTTTGCCAATTTTCTCTTTCAACATATGATGTAAATTTTAATCTATCTGTCCCAAGTGCCGATAATAGTGCCCAGAACATAGTTATTGAAGACACTGGATGAACGAATGGAGCTCAGAGTCCTGTGTTTTTCAGCCAGTGACCATACATTCAAGATTTTCAAGTCAGTCCTGGTTTTAACTCTGTTCCTGTCAATATCTCTCTGCTTCCCTTCCTCTTGCCCTATTATCTCCATCCCCCCAGTTCATACTTTAAAGCAACCAGAGTGATCTTTAAAAAGTGGAAGTCTGATCAAGGGTAAGGATGGAGCTTGAGCAAAGCACCATAGAGAGGTGCAGTACCCTGTGCCTGGTCACAGGTGGGAGACATTACCACCCAAGGCCTGAGCCTGGTATGAGCTGTGTAAGAGGGCCAGCTTTCAGGACTGTGGCCTTCAGTAGAGGATGCAGCCAACAGGAGACAATCTAACAAGGAGGGAGCCAAGGAAATAAATCTGCTACCACTCTCCTCTCTTCCAGTCATCTCCTACAAGTGGACCCCAGTGGCTGAACTCAACTAGAAACCAGAAGGCAAGGGAGTCACTGAGACAGTCCTTAGAAGTTAGCCTTCTTGGACACAGGGCAGGGTGAACAGTGAATCTGGGGTAGGGGCAGGGGAGGGGAGAAGATCGAAAATACCCACTTTTTCTCTTCTTTCATGCTGCTCCACTCGCATGGCCCTTTATATCATTCCCAGAATATGACAAGATTTCCCTCAACACAGGACTTTTGCACTTGCTTCTGCCTGGAGTGCTCCTTCACAGACCCAGCTCCTTCTCATTCTGGTAGATGTCCCTTCCTCACTCAGTTATCTTCTGCTGCATCATTCTATTTCTTTCTTTCTTAGCATTTATTACAACCTTTAATAAATTTGTTTCATTGTCCATCTCCTCCTCCAGGCTATGAAAGCTCTCTAAAGGCAGGAACTTTGTCTTCTTTTAAATTCCAACACCTGGAACAGAGTCTGGCATCTAGTAGGTGCTCAATAAATATTTTTTAAATGAATGAACAGATAAATAACCAAGAAAATTCTAAAAGAAAACAAAGGGAAATTTCTTACAGATATTAAATTATAAAGCTACAGTAATGAGAACATTTTGACCCTGACACAGCAATGGAATACCATAGTCCAGAGATAGAATCACTGCAATAGCTTCCTGACTGTTTTCCCTGCAATATGGTGATTCATTGTATGATAAAAGTGGCACTTAAAAATCAGTGGGGAAAAGATAATTCATAAATGATTTTGGGATAACTGACTAGCAGTTTTTTAAATGATAGATGTTTTCCTTACACCTTAATTGAAATAAGTTGTGTATAGATCAAAGATTTAAATATGAAAACATGAAAAATTGTGTGAATACTTTTATGATCTTGAGAAGAGAAATGCTATTCTAAATATTATAGACAAAACAGAAAACATAAAGGAAAAGAATGATACATTAACTATGTAAAATTTATTTTTTATAAAATATGTTATAACAAGTTTGGAAAATACTTGCAAAAATAAATTTACATAATATATAAAAAGCTCTTAATAGTCAATAATAAAATAGAGTAGTCCAAAAGAAAAATGGGCAAAGGACATAAACAGGAGCCAGCTTGAAGAAATCCCCAATTACAAACTCAGAACAATTTTATCATCAAAATAATGACACAGGATAACTGAAAGTAACACACAGGAAAAATAATCCATGGGTCCATAATGGATACTTAGAAAGGGGTGGGGGTAGTTGAAGTCCTTCTTCTTTACAGAAGAATGCAAACTAACACCTTAGAAAAGAATACTAGAACTAGAAAACCACCACTTTGCAACCTCATATTGCAAGAATTATCAATGAATTCACCTAAAACCATGAGGTGAAAAATTTGCCAAGTTTCTAAAATATTACCCGACAAATTACTTGCTAATGCAAAGAAGACATGTACCTTTAAGATGGAGTTATTTGGTAGTCACCAGTTTAATTTGGTGATGAAACTTAGCATCACTCATTATGGGACTTGACATTATGTGCCTCTTGAAGGGATGTAAAATTAAGTACACAAGCATCACTATCAAGTGTTCATACTGTTTCCAAAGATGCTGATTTATCTGGCCTGGAGTAGAACCTGAACATTGGCATTGCAAGTGTTTAAAAGTTCCCTAGGTAATTCTAGTGTGCAATTAAGTTAGGGAGCAAATCACTAATTTAAATATTTGACAGGTAACTATCGATACCTCTATGAATTATTTTGGAATTACATGTGAGAGTCCTAATGAAATGATCTGAAGAAGAACACAAGTGCAATGAAAAATCATCTTCCTGATTTTGTCAGTCTCTCAGCCAATTTATCTTTTCCAAAGGTCGTCTCTCTCCTGTTTCACACTATCATAAATTTTTAAATGAATATGTATCTTTAAATCATGTCATAATGAGAAATTGCCAGTTTGATGGAACAGGAAATTCTACAGATCAAAGATAAATGTTACTTAAGGATTTTTGACATAATATTTTAATTTTAAAAATGTGTGTATCTGTCCTCTCACTGCCTAATATGAACACTACTAGAAAAGGAGATTTCACTATTTAAGTAACTTTTGACCTGACAGATTACTTGCTAGTCATGAGGAAAGGAAGGATGCAATTGTACAATGCAAGAATCAGGATGTCACCACATACTGTGTGACTCTATTTACATGAAACGTCTAGAATAGACAAATTTATAGAGACAAAGTAGATTAGTGTTTGCCTAGGGCTGGGGGCTGGTGGTGGTTGGGAATTGGGGGGGTGACTACCATTAAGTATGGGTTATCTTCTGGGGGTAATAAAATTTTTCTAAAAGTGATTATGGTAATGGTTCCACAACTCTGAATATACTAAAAACCACTGAATTATACACTTTAAGTAGATAAACCGTATGGTATGTGAATTATATTTCAATAAAGCTATTATATTAAAAAAAAAAAGAATCAGGCTGTCATTATCCAAATCTAGGAATCAATCTTAGCATTACAAACAGTGGAGCAACCAGGCATATGAATATCCTCTTACGATGCAATTTGAAGCACCTCTGAAGTAGTCTCAATTAAAAAATGTTTATTTGAATCTAATTAAGGTTTTAGACCTAAATTCTAGGAATAACTTCTATGTTTCCATGAAGAAGCAATGAGACAAATCCAGAGGGTGAAAAGCTCTAGCAGACTCTTCTAGCCTCCTCAGCAAGTCATTGTAATGGAAGGAAAAGTGTGGATGGAAACAGTTCCAGATTTCACAAGACTTAAGAGATGTAACAAATGCAACGTGCGGGCCTTCGCTGGATGCTATTTTGAGCAAACCAACTAGAAAGGACATTTTTGATACAATTGGAAAATTTAGAAATAGAATGGGTATTTTATGATATAAAAGAATATTGTTAAATTTGTTAGGGATTATGGTTATATATACTTAATTTTTACAGATGTCCATTGTAATATTTAGGGAGTGAAATGTCATGATGTCTGTAATTTACTTTTTTAAAAAATCAGAAAAGGGACTTCCCTGTTGGCGCAGTGGTTAGGAATCCACCTGCCAATGCAGGGGACACGTGTTCAAGCCCTGGTCCGGGAAGATCCCACATGCCGCGGAGCAAATAAGCCCGTGCGCCACAGCTACTGAGCCTGCGCTCTAGAGCCTGCGAGCCACAACTACTGAGGCCACGTGCCACAGCTACTGAAGCCCGCGCGCCTAGAGCCAGTGCTGCATAACAAGAGAAGCCACTGCAATGAGAAGCCTGCACACCGCAACGAAGAGTAGCCCCCGCTCACCGCAACTAGAGAAAGCCCGCGCGCAGCAACGAAGACCCAAGGCAGCCAAAAATAAATAAATTTATATAAAAAAAGAAAGAAATATGCAAGTGTGTATCATTAATGCAACGGAATTGTGATACTTCTAACAAAGTTAATCTAAGAGGATAAAATTAGGAAATATGTCTTCAATCTAAACATCTTTAAACAGCTAAGTGAAGTCACATCAATGGTGGAAACAGTGAAGACCTTCTTTGTTTAAAAATGCCTTTTGAATAATAATGTTGAAAAATGAATTATTAGTAGACCAAAAGGAGAGCTCCAAAGTAGCTTTTCAACTATGTATCTAATAAAAATAAGGCCACATGGTGGCACTATACCACCATCTTTCAAAACAGCAAAGACTTAAAATTACATAAATGAACAAATGTAAGAATTTTGAAAGGCATTCTGGATTTATGACACAGTGTGCAGTTGGTTGTAGTTCAGAAACTTGTCTAATCTGAATGGAAAAGATGACCTCATCACACAGGTTCACATAATATATGCTCAAAATCGACAGACAAGAGAGACAGGCAAAGAAAATAATGCTTATTACTATTTGATAGGTTGTGTAGTGCAGTAAGTAAATGATGTTTATGTAGTTTTGGGGACAGCTATTAAATGGCAAAAAGGGAAAAAAAAGATTTTTCCAAGAGATGTTTGAATAAATGAAGAAGTATAAATAATTTTTAGCAATTCTGAGTTCTATGTTAAAGTACAGGTGCTGTACCAACTTCTGCAGTAGACATGTGCATGACAAAATAACAACACAAATATTATTGAATTTTGTATTGTATTTCATAAAATGCTGTTCTTTTTTAAGTAAAGGGAATTTAAAATATATATAATTATTTAATTTTTATACCTACGTAAAACTTTCATGCACATAAATTCACAAACCAGGAAAAGTCTTTATCATATTTTGATCCCTACATTGGGATCAAAAAAACAGCAATTTTAACCATATGTTAAAAGTTAGAAACATTGTATTCTTAAAATTCCAATAGAAGTAAACAGACAACAGTAAGAAAAAAGAAACTTGTTAATTTCCTGATATGCTGATCTAGCATTCCATAGTCCAGTTGCCTCCCCTGTGCTGTCCACCCAAAGATTTCTGTCTCATTTCTGGTATTTCTTTTTTTTTTAATTTACTTTTTAGTTTTGGCCACGTTGCACAGTGGCTTGTGGGATCTTAGTTCCCTCACCAGGGATTGAACCCGAATCCTGGCAGTGAAAGCACCGAGTCCTAACTACTGCACCGCTTAGGAATTCCCCATTTTTGCTATTTCTTATCGTTCAGGTGATCTGGGGAAGAAGAGGTACATAGATTCTCTCAATAGGGTCAATGGCAAATCAAAAACGAATAGCTATTTTATCCTACTTCTAGTCAAGCCATTGTTAGCTACCCTCAAGGACAGATTCACTGTGAAGCTAATGAAGCATGCTTAAGCTTGTACAAGCCCCTTCCAAGTCCCAGGGAAAAGCCCTAGCTTTTGTTCATATAGCTATATATTTTTGTAAAATTTAAATAAGTTTTAAAACACAATTGGTTTAGACCTTTGTACTCCAACTTCCCACCAAACTTCCCCTCAGGTTGGATGTTGGGTCAATGGTCATGGGTATTTCTGGAAGCCGGATTAATGTTCAGTAAGAAATAATATCGATAATTCCTTAATGTCATCCAATACAGTGCTGCACAAAACGTGATGCATGGATCGTTATGCTGGCCTATAAACTGCTACCTGTCTGTGAAGAAATACGTAAAGACCTTTTTTGTTGGTACATCTTTCTTTCACTTCATTTTTCAAATAATTAAATTATTTTATTTTACAAATGTAATGGTCTGCAATAAATTGGGCAAAAAAACCTTTTTCCCCTGAAGAAACACTGATTAATACCCAGCCTATATTTAAATTTTCCCAGTATGTTTTGTTTTTGTTTTTTTGCGGTACGCGGGCCTCTCATTGTTACGGCCTCTCCCTTTGCGGAGCACAGGCTCCGGACGCGCAGGCTCAGCGGCTGTGGCTCACGGGCCCAGCAGCTCCGCGGCATGTGGTATCTACCCGGACCGGGAACGAACCCGTGTCCCCTAGCATCGGGAGGCGGACCCTCAACCACTGGGCCACCAGGGAAGCCCTGGCCTTACTTCTTAAAGTGGACATGGATAAACAAGAACTCATGTAAGGATAGTGAAGAACTTAAATGGAAATTTTAGATTGGAGAATTTTTTTTTAACTTAAGACTTACTCTTTAATAACTAAATTTAAATATTGGAAGCGTTGCCACATAGACTTACTTTGTCTAGATTCTAGAAGACAAAATGACCCAAGTCATACAGAGACATAATTTGAGACCATATAACTGCAGGCATTTTAATGATTAGAGCTGTTGAATGATAAGAGCTCTTGTGAGAGAGAGAACTCCCTGTCCTTGGAGGTGTTCAAACAGCGGATGGTTGTCTTGCTATGAGGAATATTGTAGTGAAATGGAAAATTACAGGAGATGACCACTAGGATGGCTTCAACTTTGAGATGCTCAGCTTCAGAGTAATTTTGCAGCTCCAACTCCATGCTGTGAGAGGCACAGGGCTATTTCAGGCTTCGTGTGACTGTTTTATTCTAGGTGCAGAGATGACCTGGCTACAACATCTCTCAGCTGCTTTTAATCATCAGGGTGATGAATTCTGTAAAATGACGGAGTCAGAGCAGGTGTCCTCCGAGTTACTTTCAGCTGTAGCTTCCATTGGTAACATTAATATTCACTTCTAAACAGTGAATATTACTGCTAAACAGTGAATATTACTCAGAGAGCAAGAGTAGATTACCGGTTTGTCATGAAAGGATATAACTCAGGAACAGCCAGATGGAAGAGATGCAGAGGGCAAGGTATGGGGGAAGAGTGTGAAGCTTTCGTGCTCTGTGAGTGCACCACTGTCCCCAAATCTCCATGTGTTCACCAAACCAGAAACTCCTATAACCTCATTTTTAATGTCTAATAATTGAGTAGACATACGGTGGGTATATCATTTTTTAAAGGATTCGTTTCCTTGGTAGATTTCTAGGAGGGAATTTACTGAATCAAAGAATATGAATATTTTTATGGCTCCTGTTTATATTGCCAAATTTCTTTCCAAAGAGTTTGCATCAGACAACCTGTACACTGTCTTGACAAAAAATGCAAATTAATTTAGGCTAACATTTCTGATTTAAAAGGAAAGCAAATAATACCATATTTTTCATAAATAACATGATTGTTTATATAGAAAAACCAAAGGATTCTACTTTTTAAAAGTGCAATAAGTGAACTTAGCAAAGTTGTAGAATACAAGGTCAATAGTTAAGACAGTTAAAACTCTATTGTATTTCTACATACTTGCAACAACTAGAAAATGATTTTTTTTGGCCATTCTCATACTTGTACATACCCTTTATTCAAGTCACTTAAGTCATCCAAATATTATTCTTAGCTTTGGAGACGGTCTTTTAAACACTGAGACATCTTTTACACCAAAAGATCATTTTAGAGAAAGAGGAGCCTGTTGTGCTTGAAGCTGGTACAGTGGGTTCAGCTGCACGTGGACTTCTGTGATATAGAGGTGGACCTTTCAAGCACCAAAGCCTGTGTCTTTCATCCTTTCTCACAGCATGAAGTGACAGGGTACATTTACTCAAGTCAGCACTGAATGTGTGTGTGTTCCTCGCCAGATACTGCTGCAATTTTGGTTACAATAATTCCGCAAAAGGTGGTTATTCTGCAAAACACTTTCTTCAGAGGAACTAGAAATGAACAATTAAAGGTCTTTTGTTGTTGTAGTAAATGACCTAGACCATTCTAAACAGTAAAATCCATATCCGGTTGTTGGCTCAAAGTAGAGCTGTAACCTCCCAGCAGGATTTGTTTGGTTTTATTTATTTATGATATAATTGACATGTAACATTATATTAGTTTCAGGTGTACAATATAATGATTCAATATTTGTATACATGGCAAAATGATTACCACAATAAGACTAGTTAATATTCATCACCATACATAATTACAGAACTTTTTTTTTCTTATAATGAGAACTTTTAAGATTCACTATCTTAACAACTTTCAAATATGCAGTATAGTATTATTAATTATAGTCACCATGTTGTACATTACATCCTCATGAGTTATTTATTTTGTAACTGGAAGTTTGTACCTTTTGACTCCCTTCACCCATTTTACCCACCCCACCCCCTGCCTCTGGCAACTACCATTCTGTTCTCTGTATCTATGAGCTTGGTTGAGGTTGTTGTTGTTGTTTTTAGATTCCACATATAAGTGAGATCACACCATATTTGTCTTTCTCTGTCTAACTTACTTCCCTTAGCATAATGCCCTCAAGGTCCATCCATGTTATCACAAATGGCAAGATTTAATTCTTCTTTTATGGCTGAATAATATTCCAATGTATATATATACTACATCTTCTTTATCCATTCATCTGTGGATGGACACTTAGGTGGTTTCCATTGTCTTGGCTGTTGTAAGCAGTGCTGCAAGGAATACATCTTTTCAAGTTAGTGTTTCTGTTTTCTTCAGAGAAATACTCAGGAGTAGAATGCTGGATCATATGGTAGTTCTATTTTTAATTTTTTAAGGAACCTCCATACTGTTTTCCATAGTGGCTGCACCAGTTTGCATTCCCACCAACAGTGCACAAGGGTTCCCTTGGCTCCACATCCTCACCAATACTTGCTTTTTAATAATAGCCATTCTAGGGCTTCCCTGGTGGCCCAGTGGTTGAGAGTCTGCCTGCCGATGCAGGGGACACGGGTTCGTGCCCCAGTCCGGGAAGAATCCACATGCCGCGAAGCGGTTGGGCACGTGAGCCATGGCTGCTGGGCCTGCGCGTCCGGAGCCTGTGCTCCGCAACGGGAGAGGCCACAACAGTGAGAGGCCCGCGTACCGCAAAAAAATAAAAGAAAAGAAAAGAATAGCCATTCTAACAAGTGTAAGGTGATATCTCATTTCTGTTTTGACTTGAATTTCCCTCATGATTGGTAATGTTGATCATTTTTCATGTGCCTGTTGGCCATTTGTTTGTCTTCTTTGGAAAAATGTCTTCAGATCCTCTGCCCACTTTTTAATCAGATTATTTGTTTCTTTGCTATTGAGTTGTATGAGTTCTTCACATATGTTGAATATTAACCGCTTATCAGACATATGATTTGCAAATATTTTCTTCTATTCAGTAGGTTGCTTTTTAATTTTATTGATGGTTCCTTTTGCTGTGCAGAGCTTTTTAGTTTTTAAATTTTTAAATTTAAAACTAAAAAATTTTTACTTTTGTTGCCTTTGCTTTTGGTGTCAAATCCAAAAGATCATCGCCAAGACTGCTGTCAAGGAGGTGACTGCCTATCTTTTCTTCTAGGAGTTTTATGGTTTCAGGTCGTACATTCAAGTCTTTAATCCATTTTGAGTTAATTTTTGTATGTGGCATAATATTGTGGCTCTGTTTCATTCTTTTGCATGTTGCTCTCCAGTTTTCCCAGCACCATTTATTGAAGAGAATATTCTTTCTCCATTGTATATTAATTATTGGCTCAGTTGTCAAAATTAATTGACCATATATGTGTACCTTTTTTTTCTAGGCTCTCTATTCTGTTCCACTGATCTATTGATATGTGTCTGTTTTTATGCCAATCCCATACTGTTTTCGTTGCTATAGTTTGAAATCAGGGAATATCGTGCCTCTAGCTTTATTCTTCTTAAAATTGAAAAACAATTAAATACAATTTATAACAGCATCCAAAAAAATATCAAATATCTAGGAATATATCTAATGAAATGTACAAGATCCCTCTGCTGGAACTTCAATACATTGCAGAGAGAAATTTTAAATGACCTAAATAAATAAGAAAGGCCATGTTCATGTATTAGTATTAGTACTGTTGAAGTATCCATTCTCCCCAAATTGACCAATAGATTCAATGCAGTCCTAATCAGAACCCCAGCAGGCTCTTTTGAAGAAATCAGTAAGCTTAGTTTAAAATTTATTTGGAAATGCAAACGAATTGAATCATCAAAACCATCTTGAAGAAAAAGCAAAGTTGGAGTTCTTACACTACCTGAGTTTGAGACTTACCATAAAGTTATATAATCAAGACAGTGTGATAGTGACTTAAAAATAGATACATATCAATGGAACAGAATAGAGAATCCAGCAAAAGACCCAAGGTGCCAAGTCAATTCAATAGAAAAACGAAAGTCTTTTTTAAAAAGTGGCACTGGAACTGGATATGAGTATCAAAAAAATTAGATCTTAACTCTTATCTCACTTCATACATAAAAAGTTAATTCAAAATGAATAATAGACCGCATGGTAATAACTGGAACTATAAAGCTTTTAGAGCTGCACTGTTCAATACAGCAGCCACTAGCTACATGTGACTATTGAGTACTCAAAATGTGGTTAGTCCAAAATGAGATGTGCTGTAAATGTAAAATACATACTAGATTTCAATGACTCTATATGAAAAATAAGTAAAAATCACAATCAAATTTTGTATTGATTACATAGGTTGTGTGAGAAATATTATTAAAACCAACTTCACTTCTTTTGTTTTACCTTAAAAAAAAAAAAAGGAGACTCTTAGGACATTTAAAATTACATATATGGAGTCTAGAAGCAAAGACACCCTGGTAGCAATGAGCACACCTAATGCTCAAATCTTGGTTTCTAATACCACTCTTTAATAAAAGGATCCAGGGCACCCTAGAGAAGTAGGGATTCTAAAACTGGGGCAGGAAATATACAAGACAAGCTTGGACCATCCCATAGCACTAGGAAGTAAGAAAATGCTCAGAACAAATAAATAAAAACTCTACATTGATGGGATACACCAAAAGGACATGGGAGTCAACTGAAAGAGCTCCCAATGGCCAAAACTGAAACAATTTGAGAAAGAAAAGGTAGTATTGGGTTATAATCCAAAGTATAAAATAACTATCCAAGAGTTCATACTAATATAAATAAATGATTGATTGAATAACTAAATACACGTGAGAGAAGAGACAAGTTCTCCCTTGGAGAAGAATTCAATATAATTTATGCAGATACTCCACCCTCAAGGAGAGGGAGCATCACTCCTTATGCCTTAGATATGGGCTGCACACAGTAACTTACAAAGAGTACATTATTCAGTCATAAGAAGGAGTGAAGTACTGACATAAAACATGGATGAACCTTGAAAATGTTATGCTAAGTGAAAGAAGTCAGACCCAAAAGACCACATATTGTACAATTCCATTGATATGAATTGTCCAGAATAGGTAAATGCATAGAGAAAGAAGGTAGATTAGTGGTTTCCAGGGACTTGGAAGAGGGGGATATTTGGAGTGATTGCTAATAGATACAGGTTTCCTTTGTGGTGATGAAAATGTTCTGGAGTTAGATAGTGCTGATGTGGTACAATTTTGTGAACATACTAAAACACTGAGTTGTACATTTTAAAAGAATGAATCTTATGGTATATGAATTGTATATCAATTTTCTAAAAGTAAAAAGAAACCTGATGCCTGGACCCCCATTTTAGCCAACTGAAAATAATCTTTGGGGGTGGACCCCAGGCATCTGTCTTATTTAAAAGCTCCTTAAGTGACTCTAATGTGTGGTTAAAGATGAGAACTAACAGTTTAGACCAATAATATTCACAATTAGAGCTCCTGGGGTGAAAAAAATTGGGTTTGCCAGCAAAGAGGTTGGTTGAAGAATGGCTGCCAGAAGGCAAGCAACAGTGTCTGCCACAGTGTAATAGCTTGGATTGTGTTTCAGATAGAACTTCTCTCCTCATTGGATACCTGAATATTTATTGAATACCTACTATGTGCTGGTGTTGAGTTTATGGTGGTGAATAAAATATGGTTCCTGCCCTGATGGAGCTTAGCGTCATGGGGGGACTAGCTGTTCTAGTGGAGAGAAGAGTAGCTAAGGTAAGGAGGCAGGAAAAATTCAAGAAATAAGGGAGTTGGGGGTGGGTATATCCAAGGCGTGAAAAAGGGATGGTTTGGGCTTTCATGAGGTTTTAGGACCTTCAGAACACCAGGTCAGGTACATAAGGTAGTCCTGCCTGAGGCAGTAATATAACTCTGATTACAAAATTAAGATCTAACCTTGAAGAGTACTCCTGGACATTATCTTTAATTCCACAGGGAAAAGTTTAATTAAAGGAGTTTTATAGTCTGTGGTTGGTATGCAGAACTCTATATGTTGTGTGTTCTTGTGGGGTCTGCCTGGAATTGGCTTTACAGTCTCTGAGGCTATTCTTTATACTTCAAAACTTTATATCATCATTAAAGAAGACAAAGTAACAAAGATAGGCTTACATTTGGTGAATTCTTGGAAAGTTTTTAATGACAGCTACATACAAAGATAAGATTAGCCATCCTGAGAAATCTCACAGGAGAAAGTCATTTCCTTTGCCATATATTTATTAAGATTCTACAATGGAAACATGGGTAAATATGTAACATACTCTTTATTGATATTATAATACATGGTATAATCTTATTTATATTTCTAGACTTTAAGACCATCTTCTGTCTCTCCATCCCTGACCAATCCCCTGACCTCATTTCTGGATGCCTACTTGCACCTGAATGACCTATAAGTATCTTGGGTACCAGGTGGAACTACTCATTCCCCTTCCACCCTCATTCCTCCTGTATCTCAGAGGATGTTAGCCAACTGTCCACTGAGACACTGAGGGTCATATCTGACACCATCTTAACCCCCCACAGCTCACCAATCATTTTCACTCTGTTTGTCCAATCCATCTCCCTCCTCTCCATCTCCCACACTGCCCTAATTCAGGCCACCATCATTCATACATAGATTAATTCAATATTTTTGAGCATACACCATTCATGTGCCATTCATGTTCTAGGCTTTGAAACAGTCTTAGTAAACAAAAGAGTCAGTGAACATCAGTGAACAAAACTGACAAAGATCCTGCCTTCCTGGAGCTTACATTCAAGTGGAAAGAGAAAATAAATAAAACAGATAAGCAAAATATATATTGTTAGAAAGTAACAGGTGCTTAGGAGAAAAAATAAAGCAGGTAGAGGGATATGATGTTTGGGGTGGGATTGAAAGGCCCCAATGAGAAGGCGACTTTAAAAATTTTTTATATATTTATTTACTTATTTATTATTTGGTTGCACCAGGTCTTAGTTGCAGCAGGCAGTCTCCTTAGTTGCAGCATGTGGGCTCCTTAGTTGTGGTGGGCAGGCTCCTTAGTTGTGGCATGCAGGCTCCTTAGTTGTGGCATGCAGCCTCTTTAGTTGTGGCATGAAAACTCTTAGTTGCGGCACGCATGTGGGATCTAGTTCCCTGACCAGGGATCGAATCCGGGCCCCCTGCATTGGGAGCATGGAGTCTTATCCACTGCGCCACCAGGGAAGTCCTGGCAAGGTGACTTTTGAGTAAACATTTGAGAAGGAAATGAGGAAGCTAGCCCTAGGGATACAGGGGGCACCTCCAGAGGAAAAAGTACATAAAAAGGGTCTGGAATGGGATGGTGCCCAGCCTGCTCCAGGACGGCAAAGAGGCCAGCGTGGCCACAGTAGAGTGAGGAAGTGAGAGAGGAGTAGAAGGGAATGGAATGAAGTTAGAGAGTTAGTAAAGACAAGATCCTGCAGGTCATAGTAAGGAGTTGGGGTTTTGTTGCAAATGATAGGGGAACCATCACAAAGTTTTGAGCAGAGAAATGACAGAATCTGACTCACTATTTTAAAATAAAAGGATCACTTCGGGTGCCATTTTGAGAACAGACTGAAGTGAGGAAAGCATAGAAAGAGGAAGAGAAGTGAGGCTGTTGTAGAACCTAGTCGAGAGCCTGTGGTGGCCTGGACCAGGGTGGTAGCAGTGGAAGTTATGAAAAATGATCACATTCTGGATGTATTTTGAAGGGAGAGCCAACAGAATTTGGTGACTAACACAATGTGAGGTGTGAGAGAGAAGTCAAAGATTACTTAAGCAACTGGAAGGATGGAATTGTCAGTTGAGATGGGAAAACTGCAAGAGAAACGTGTGTGTGTGTGTGTGTGTGTGTGTGTGTGTGTGTGTGTGGTGGTGGTGGTGAGTGACTCTCAGAAACTCAGTTTTAGACATGATAAGCTTGAGATGGGGACTTTCCTGGTGGTCCAGTGGTTAAGAATCCGTCTTCCAATGAAGGGGACGCAGGTTTGAGTCCTGGTAGGGGAACTAAGATCCCACATGCTGCGGGGCAACTAACCCTGCGTGCTCTAGAGCCTGCATGCCACAACTAGAGAGCCTGCGTGCCACAACTACTGAGCCCGTGCACTCTGGAGCCCACACACCACAACTAGAGAGAAGCCCACCACAACGAAAGGCCCCACATACCGCCACGAAGAGCCCACATGCTGCAACTAAGACCCGATGCAGCCAAATAAATAAATATTAAAAAAAAAAAAAAAACTTGAGATGCCTTGCTAGGTATCCAAATGGAGGTGTCCAGCAAGCTTCTGGACATACGGGTTGAGTTCAGAGGAGAAATCTAGGCTGGGGATGTAAATTGGGAAGCTGATTGCATATGGATGGTATTTAAAGCCATGAAGTAGAATGAAATCGTCATCTCAGTGAGTGTAGATTGAAGTGTGACAAGACCTAACTAAGCTCCGAGGCTCTTAAACACTTAAAAGTGAGATAAAGAAGAACCAGAAAAAGAGATTCAGTAGGAGCAGCCAAAATGATAGGAAGAAAGCCAAGCAAGTGGACACCAAGTGCAGAAAGTATTCCAAGGAAGAGAGAGTGATCCACTTAATAAATGTTGCTAGGTCAGATAAGATGAGAAATTAACCTAGGAATTAGTAACACGGAGGGCTCTGGTGACCTTGAGAACAGTCTCAGTTTGAACACTGGAGTCAAACCTGACTAGACAGGTTCAAGGTGGAATGCGGGGAGAGAAATGGGAAACAATGAGTAGAGACATATCTTCCACTGAGTTTTCTTGTAAAGGAAAGAGGAAGGAGTAGGAGCTGAAGAGGGAACTGGGGTCCAGAGTGGCTTTTTTAAAGATGAGGGAAATACAGCATATTTATTTGTAGGTTGATGGGAACAATCTGGTAGAAAGCAAAAAAAAAAAAAAAAATTGACATAGGACAGAGAGGTAAAAATTGCTGGAGCTGTGCTCTTGAATAGGTGAGAGGGTTCAGATCTAGCTAGGGCACAAGCAGACAGGCTGGCCATAGCATGATCTCTTCATCCTCCATAGTAACAGGAGGAAGGCCCAGTGTTTGAGTATAGGTGCTAGGAGATGGGAGATAGTAGGGGGCTTGTGAAAGTCATCTTGTGATTGCTTAAGTTTTCACAGTGGATAGGAAGCAAGGTCATCAACTGAGAGTTGAAATAATGTTGCTATAAACAATTTAGTATGTGCCTTTGGAAACACATTTCTTTGCCTGTCTGTTGTGGATACATCTAGGGGTAGAAATGGTGGATTATATAGGATGCAAATGGAACCAAAGAGAATTTTTTAGGATTAAATTTGTTCTGATTTTAAACGTAGAAAATACAAAAGTTTTAAAGCAGTAAATAACAATCACCTCTCCTAGAAATAAATAGTATTAATATTTTAATATATTAATTTTCAGTATGATTAATCCTAGGAGGAAAGTAGGAGTAAATTTTATGTATAGTTTGATTCCAACTGTAAAAATATACTTAGAGAAAAATGGACCAGAAAGGAATATAGTATGCTAACAGGCTATGTTAATAAAAATATATGTGATTTTTTCTCTATTAAAAAATTTTGCAATCTGATATTTTTAATGAGAAAAATTAACATTATTAGCTTTTAAAAAGAAGCTATTTGTTGAAGCAATCCTCAAAATAAACTTCTAGAAATACCATACCAATGTGCTGACCTAGTAAGCATTTGCTGAAACAATCCTACCTCTTTCCATTCACGTGACACTGGACATCACTTTATAGGATTGGGTTTACATGGAAAGTACTCTTGAAATAACAGAAGGTATTTATTTCCTCCCAGATATTCTACCCAACATTTAGGAAATACTGCCACCCAGTGGATGGTAGGAACTTAGTTTTGGTTCCTGTTGCTTTAATTCTGTATAAAAAGTCAATAGACCAGGCAATGGGTGTGTGTTTCTGGGGAAACTTTGGGGGCTTGGGTTGAACCAGGAGGGTTAACTCAGACAGTTGCTCATGTATTTGTGAGCCAAGGAGGAAAGATGAAATCCCAACTAGGAGGGAGACTGAAGTGGAAATCTTCAAGGGACTGAATTGTACATCTACTATGCTGAGTAATGCATCCTGATTCCAATGTTAGAATCTATCCTAAGGAAATAATCGTGGATGTGCAAAGATTTTGTGTGTGTGTGTGTGTGTGTGTGTGTGTGTGTGGTTTTGTGTGTGTGTGTGTGTGTGTGTGTGTGTCATTTTTGTTTTCTTTTTTTTGGCTGCGTTGGGTCTTTGCTGCTGCATGCCGGCTTTCTCTAGTTGCAGAGAGCGGTGGCTACTCTTCGTTGCGGTGCGCGGGCTTCTAACTGCGGTGGCTTCTCTTGCTGTGGAGCACGGACTCTAGGCGGGCGGGCTTCAGTAGTTGTGGCTCGTGGGCTCTAGAGAACAGGCTCAGTAGTCGTGGCCCACCGACTTAGTTGCTCCGCGGCACGTGGGATCTTCCAGGACCAGGGTTTGAACCCGTGTCCCCTGCATTGGCAGGCGGATTCTAAACCACTGTCCCACCAGGGAAGTCCCGATGTGCAAAGATTTAACGTTGATGTTTATCGTGGTTTTTTAATAACAAGCAAGACAAGAATGTATATGTCCCATAATTGAGGATTAATTGAATAAATAATAATACACCTCTGCAATCAACTATGCTTTGACCATTAAAGTGATATTAAAAATGTGTAGTGACAGGAAGATGTTTAAGATCTATTTTTTAGTGAAAAATGCAGATCAAAAGCAGCATATATCACACACAGCTAAAAGACCACAAATGCATCAACATTTTAATAATGACAATAATAATTAATATATTCAGTGCTTACTAGGTGACAGGTAGATTAAAATAGCTACGTTGGACCCACCTAGTCTTTCCTTCTCTAACTTAATCCTTCTAATGCTTCCCTCTGATTCCATTCCTAACCTTTCTTGGGCCCTAGACCTCTTTGGCAGCCTGATCAAGCATATGGACTCCAAAAGAATGTTTTTAAATGCATAAAATAAAATACATTGCATTAAACAGGAAACAAGTTACTTTGAAATACAATTATTAAAGTATCTAAAGAACAAATTTGTGATATATTGACATGTATATATAATATATATATTATATATTAAATAATATATCTATATTATATATATTTATCAGTACACTAAATAAGTTATAGTAGAAGGTATAGTAATAATTTCTAAGTGGAAATATTAATGTGATATTTCAAGATAATTAAAACAACTGTGATTTGATATGAAAATATTTGTGATTTCTGTTGGTGACAAAGTCATTGTGTTGTGTTGGCTATATTCATAACTGAAGGATATGTTAAATTGCAACTAAAACCTAGTGAAAATAAAGACAGTTTCTTTTTCCTATCCATGCGATGTAGGTTAAGAACTCTGGGCCCTCCAGTCTATTATCCAGCCAGCTGTCAGAACATGTCAGTTTGTTTTCAAACCCCCTAAGTGGCTTCCCATCTCATTTAAAATCTTTACCCTAAGAATAAGTGGCCCACAGTTTCCTTTCTGCTATTATTTCCTGACGTTTCCTACCAGTCCCCTTCTCCTTCCCTGCCTTCCAGCCACACTGTCATCTGTGCAATTCTTTGAATACAAGCCAAGCATAGTCCTAGCCTTTGCTTTTGCTGTTCTCTCTGGCAAAACATTCTTCCTTTACATATTGGCAGGACCTGCTCCCTTAGATGAGGGGTCGACATTTTCCATAAAGGGCCAGAGAGTCAATATTTTTAGGCTTTGTGGTCCATATCATCTCTGTTGCAACTACTCAACGCTGCTGTGACAGTACAAAAGCAATCATAGATAATACATAAATGCATGGGTGTGGATGTGTTCCAATAAATCTTTATTTTTGGACACAAATTTGAATTGCATATGATTTTCATATATGTAATGTTTTTCTTTCGAGAAATTTAAAATCATTTACACATATAAAAAGCATTCTTAGGTCTTGAGCTGTACAAAAACAGGCAGCTAGCTAGTCAAATCTGGCCACAGTCCACAGTTTGCCGACTGCTGCCTTACTTATATCTGCCAGGTCTCTGTTCATATGTCGCTTCTTTGGAGAGGTTTTCTCTGGCCACTTAAACCCAAACAGCCTTCTCCTTCTCTCTCTATTCCTTTACTTTGCTTTATTTTTATTCATTGAACTTCTCCAGAACCAACATATATATATATATATATATATATATATATATATATTTTTTTTTTTTTCGGTACGCGGGCCTCTCACTGCTGTGGCCTCTCCCGTTGCAGAGCACAGGCTCCGGATGCGCAGGCTCAGCGGCCATGGCTCACGGGCCCAGCCGCTCCGCGGCACGTGGGATCCTCCCGGACCGGGGCACGAACCCGCGTCCCCTGCATCGGCAGGCGGACTCTCAACCACTGCGCCACCAGGGAAGCCCCCAACATATATTTTTATTTGCTTATTTCCTATCTTCTTTCTAGAATATAAGGACCATAAGGCAGGACCTTGGCCTTTTTTTTCAGTGCTGTATCCCTGTCAGTATGACAGAAACTGGCACAAAATAAAATACTCAAATACTTCTTGAATGAATAATTTATTGCTGGTGTGATATTGTGATTTATAATAAGAAATAAATATTTAGTCTTTATTTCCTGTTTCTGGCACACAGCTCCTAAAACCTTTGGAATTTCTTAAGTAATGAGAGTGACAAAAGTCTCTCTCTCTTTTTTTTTTTTGGCCATGCCACGCGGCATGCAGGATCTTAGTTCTCTGACCAGTGATGGAACCTGTGCCCTCTGCAGTGGAAGCACGGTGTCCTAACCACTGGACCGCCAGGGAATTACCAAAAGTGTCTTTTATTATGTTAATGAAGTGGCTTTAGGACACAACTAAATATGGGAGTTGGTTGCCAAGAGAACCACGTCATTGAAGGTTGAAACTTTCAGTCCCACACCCCTGACCTGGGGGTAGGAGGGTATGGGGGTGGGAAAGGGGCTAGAGTTTGAATAAACATCAATGGCCAATGATTTACTCAATTGTGTTAATGTAATGAAGCCTCCATAAGCCCCCCAAAAGGACAGTTTTGAGAGCTTCTGGTTTGGCACACACATGGAGATTGCAGAGAGTGGTGATTCTCAAAGGGAGCGTGGAAACTCTATACCCTTTTCCCATACCTTGCTCTATGTTTCTTTTATCTGGCTGTTCCTGAGTTATATCTTTTATGGTAAACTGGTAATCTAGTGAGTAAACTGGGTTCCTAAATTCTGTGAGCTGTTCCAGCAAATTAATAGAACCCAGGGAGGTGGTCATGGGAACCTCTGATTACAACCTGGACTTCTGATTGGCCTCTGAAGAAGCGAGGAAGTGCACTCTTGTAGAACTGAGCACTGAATCTGTGGGGTTTGATGCTACCTCAGGTGGATAGTGTCAAAACTGAGTTGAATTGTAGGACACTCAGCTGGTGTTGGAGAATTGCTTGGTGGTGTGGGAAACCCCCTACACACACACACACACACACACACACACACACACACACACACACACACACACACACACACACACACACACACACACACACACACACACACACAGAGATTTGGGGGCAGAACCTCTTAGCCAGTCATCTCTCTATGATGTTATTTACTAGAATTAGAATTTCTTTTAAATTGTGGTAGACAGAATTGGAAATTATTCCCTACATACAGTCTGAATCAATGCAGAGTAAAATAACATGACGCTTCTATTAATACAGTGGTTTTCTGTAAAACTGTATTCAAATGGGAATTTTGGCAAATCAGGTTTCTCCAAAACTGTACTTGTAGTTGATGTTTTTTGAACCTCTATCTAATTCCCTATACTTATATTATTGGTTTAGTTTTGTATTTTAGTCTGTTTAAATTATTTTGTACTTTGATAGCCCCTGCACCAGCTATCCTGGCCAGGTACAAATTTGACAACATTTAATATCTTCCTTCAAACCTTTCAGAGTAAGGAAGAGAGGGGTACTGACTCCACATGACTTTTCCAGGTGGCTGGAGTGCCATCAACCCACACTTGCAGGATATATCTTGTAGGTTATCCTTTAGGCCAGGGTTACAGGGAAGTCCTCCACACAAGAACTAGGAGTGGAGGGAAGGAGGGACTTCAGATAATTCAACCGAAAATCAACAGCTGAGATATTCAAAGCATATTCTCTTTTTTTTTTTTTTTTTTTGCGGTACGCGGGCCTCTTACTGTTGTGGCCTCTCCCGTTGCGGAGCACAGGCTCCGGACACACAGGCTCAGCGGCCATGGCTCACGGGCCCAGCCGCTCCGCGGCATGTGGGATCTTCCCGGACCGGGGCACGAACCCGTGTTCCCTGCATTGGCAGGCGGATTCTCAACCACTGAGCCACCAGGGAAGCCCTCAAAGCATATTCTCGAAGAGGGAAATGCCTAAGATTAACAGTATGTCTAAAGAGAGGATGTGTCAATCATAAGGGTGTGGCATCAGCTGTGGAGAAATAGAGGCGCATCCCTGAGGCCAGTATCATCCTTACTCATCCAGACTTTTGTCAAGCCTCCTGATACAATACCTCTGTTCAGAGTTGGATATTTGGATCACCTAACAAACTCCCTTTGTTTTATCTGATTCCAGTCTTATACAGACACTTTCTGAAGATTCAGCTTCCTGTGTAATAAATCCACAGGGAGAGAATAGGTTGCTATGATGGACCCCACTGTCTGGGCTTTTTTTCTATGTGTAATACATTTCAGTATAGCACTGTTAAAATAATAAAAAGTGTTTGGTTTTAATCATCAGTTTCTCATGGATTTCGTAAGCATGAAGAGATGGAGTTTCTGAGCAGGCCAGGCTGAAGGTCAGAATCTCAACAATGGTGAATTTACCAAGAGATCTGTCATTTTGCAGAGACCAAGTGGAACCTTGATCAGCATGTATATTTTGGCATGATAAGCCAGTAAGGGTTTTGTCAAATTTCTCTCTGAAACAAAATAAGTTATTTATGGCATTAGTTATGCTACTGAAAAGTAGACATTAAGTCAATTTGACATGATTTGTTCTTAGTGAGCCCCGGCTGATTCCTGATAAATATATTCCTTCAAAGAATTGCCACAAGATATGTTCCATTATCTATTAAAGACTTTTCTAGGTTTACTAGTTTGTAGTTTTTGGTATCTCACTATCCTCTTTAGATAGTTAAGGTAACATTTGCCTGCATTAAACCTTCTGGCATCTCTCACTAAGAAGCAAGTTTGAGTCATGAAATGCATTTGCCTTTTTATGGAATTAGAAGTGTCCTAGAGAAGTTTATTAAGGATCCAAAGAAGATATCTATATATCTATATCAATATCTATACCTATATCTATCTAGATAACTATATATATATACACACACACACACACACACACACACACACACACACATATTTGTTTGTTGTTTTTTGAGGGATGTAATCAAGAACAATGATCAGGTATTTGTTTCCGAGATAGACGGATCTGGTTTGACTCATAGCTCATATATGTGTCACCTTAGGCAGCCATAACCTCTCTAAGCCCCATTTCCTAATCTGTAAAAGGGAATTGCTATGGTGATTACATGAAGAGATTTTTTTTAACTTTATATTGGAGTATAGTTGATTTTACAATGTCGTGTTAGTTTCAAGTGTACAGCAAAGTGATTCAGACATACATACACATGTATCTATTCTTTCTCAAATTCTTTTCCCATTTAGGTTATTACAGAATATCGAGTAGAGTTCCCTGTGCTATATGGTAGGTCCTTGTTGGTTATCTACATGAAGAGATTCTTGTAAAGTGCTTAATATAACACCTGGCATAGTAGCTATCACCATCATCATCATCATCGTCATCATCATCATTGTTAATGGAAATACTAGCTAGCCCCTCATCAATTGGTTTCCCAGGGCAATCAATATCCTGTGAACTGGATTTCCCTGGAGGTCCAGTGGTTAAGACTCTGCATTTCCAATGCAGGGGGCGTGGGTTCGATCCCTGGTCGGAGAACTGAGATCCTACAAGGAGTGCGGTGCAGCCAAAACAAAAAAATCTTGTGAACCACTATAGAGTGCTTCACAGGCCAAAAGCTTGGTTCCTTTCTGTCAACTTTGTGATTGAGTTCAGAAGGAAGAACTCACACAAACACAAGATTCACAAGAAACTGCCTATTTATGTATTCATTTATAATCATACACACGCAAAAACAGCTGCTTCAGTATTCTTTCCTTCTATATAATACAATAGGGAAGTCAAATTATCTATGAAGGTGGTTTACTGGGTATGGGATCATTGTTCCTTCCACTGGAAACACCCCTTCCCCTGTAGGCACCTAACTAGGTTAAGGCTTTAGATATACCAGTAGAGCTGCGCTCGCTGGAGACCACTGGTCACCCATTTAGACCTTAGTGCTTGGTGTGAATGATCTCCACAGATCGTTGATCTCAACTATTGCAGGTACATTTTTATAATTTCATTTTTAGAGGAAACTTTATCTTTAGGCTGTGGAGGCACATCATTATCTTTCATTGTTCATACTTTATTTTTTTAAGTTCTGAGGCTCTAAGCTTTGAAATGCTTCTTGTGAGGCTAAAATCAAAGACCGTATGCCTCTAGGGGCTCTAGAGGAGAATCTGTTCCCAGACTTCTTTGTATTCTAGAGGATGCCCACATTCCTTGGATCCCTCTGCCCCTTGCTTCTATTTTAGCTTCTTTCTGGGCTCTGACACTTCTGCCTCTCTTTTATGCCTGAAAATCTTAAATCATGAAAAAGATACGCAAAAAAAGAAAAAAGAAAAACGGAGGTCACTGGGACTTGACATTCAGAAATAAGCAGCAACATATTTCTACTGACCTATAAATCACCCTCCAGTCTTGAATTTCACCACTACCCTACAAAAGGTTACTGAATTATCTCAACATTTCTCAAACTTGGGACTTCCCTGATGGCACAGTGGTTAAAAATCCGCCTGCCAATGCAGGGGATATGAGTTCGAGCCCTGGTCCGGGAAGATCCCACATGCCATGGAGCAACTAAGCCCGTGCGCCACAACTACTGAGCCTGTGCTGTAGAGCCGGCGAGCCACAACTACTATGCCCACAAGCCACAATTACTAAAGCCCGTGCGCCTAGAGCCCGTGCTCCGCAACAAGAACAGCCACTGCAACGAGAAGCCCGCGCACCACAACAAAGAGTAGCCCCCACCCGCTGCAGCTGGAGAAAGCCCGCGCACAGCAATGAAGACCCGATGGAGCCAAAATAAATTAATTAATTAAAAATTTTTTTCTCAAACTATACAATATATGTAGAGAACAACATGATTGTTTCTGCTGTATCATCTCCTAAAACTAAATTTGGGAAGCAGTGTTAAGGCCAGAATACTTATATTTCATTCCAAAAATCAACTAGGAATATTTATTCCTAACAGTAAAGTGATATGATATTCTGTGGAAAGAAATGTTTGGGTTTAAAAAAAAATAAACTAAATATATAAGGCTACAATATGTCCTTATCTACAAAATAATTTATAGCGTATAGAGTGTCTCAAAATAAGAATATGTATGTGAAGAGCCCCTTTTAAATTTGTCCTGCATTTTGATCCGACATAACCAATGGTGATTTGTTTGCTTTTATTGTTATAGTTCTCCAACAGCCTTTTCTGAATAAATCCAGATGGAAATGTCTCTCTTCTGGCTTTCTGTTACGTATTTGCTGCTACACTTTGCTGCTATGGTGCTAAGATCCATCCCTCATTTTACCCTGGACACCAAGCAACCTTCATTTCTTCACACGCCCTGATCTCTTCACAACAGCTCCACGTGGGAATCTCCGGGTTCCTTCAAACGCATCCAACACTTCTCCTCCTCCTCCTCTACTTTTTCCCATTCTTCCCCCTTCTTCCTTTCTCCTTCTCCTTCTTCTCCCAGCAACCATCAATTTATTCTCTGTATCTATGAGCTTCGGTTTTTGATTTTTAGATTCCACATATAAGAGAGATCATATGGTATTTGTATTTCCCTGTCTGACTTATTTCACTTAGCATAACACCCTCAAGGTCCATCCATATTGTTGATAATGGCAGAATTACTTTCTTTTTTATGGCGGCTGAGTAATAGTCCATTTTGTGTGTGTGTGTGTGTGTGTGTGTGTATGTGTGATATCACATTTTCTTTATCCATTCATCCATTGATGGACACTTAGGTTTTTTCCATATCTTGGCTGTTCAAAAAAATGCTGTAATGAACATAGCAGTGCAGATATCTTTTCTAGCTAGTGTTTTTGGTGTTTTTTCTGTTTTTGTTTGTGTTTTGTTTTGTTTTGATAAATACCCAAAAGTGAAATTTCTGGATCATGTGGTAGTTCTTGTTCATACTTTCTTTAACTGCTTTTAATGATTTCTTACCTGAAGAGTAGCCTTGAAATACCATGCTCTGTACTTGAATAAGAAGGTGGTGAGGGGCTTCCCTGGTGGCACAGTGGTTGGGAATCCACCTGCCAATGCAGTAGACACGGGTTTGAGCACTGGTCCGGGAAGATCCCACGTGCCGTGGAACAACTAAGCCTGCAAGCCACAACTACTGAGCCCGCGAGCCACAGCTACTGAAGCCCGTGTGCCTAGAGCCAGTGCTCCACAACAAGAGAAGCCACCGCAGTGAAAAGCCTGTGCACTGCAATGAAGAGTAGTCCCTGCTCGCTGCAACTAGAGAAAGCCCACATGCAGCAACAAAGACCCAACACAGCCAAAAATAAATAAATAAATATTTTAAAAAAACGAAGGTGGTGAGGGGTGGAAGTAGAAGGATATAACTGTAGTTTTTCTGTTCAACATGTCTTTTTTTTAAAACATTTTTAATAAATTATTTATTTATTTATTTTTGTCTGCGTTGGGCGTTTGTTGCTGTGCGCGGGCTTTCTCTTGTTGCGGCGAGTCGGGGCTACTCTTTGTTCTGGTGCATGGGCTTCTCTTTGTGAGGACTCCTCTTGTTGTGGATCACAGGCTCTAGGCGCACGAGCTTCAGTAGTTACAGCATGTGGGCTCAGTAGTTGTGGCATGCAGGCTCAGTAGTTGTGGCTCACAGGCTCTAGAGTGCATGCACAGTAGTTGTGGCACACGGGCTTAGTTGTTTCGCAGCATGTGGGATCTTCCTGGACAAGGGCTCGAACCCATGTCCCCTGCATTGGCAGGCGGATTCTTAACCACTGCACCACCAGGGAAGTCCCTCTTTGTGTGTTTATATAATGAAAAAAAGTCAGCAAAAAACTTCCAACTACTTTATAGAGGTAGTGTGAGTAAACAGGTAACATGGCTACTTTTACTGAGTGTCTATTGTGTGCTAGATCCTAAACACATATATTTTTATATTTAATTCTTACAATCATGATGAGTCTGGCTAATGGTTTATCAATTTTATCTTCTCAAAGAACCAGCTTTTAGTTTTATTGATCTTTGCTATTGTTTCCTTCATTTCTTTTTCATTTATTTCTGATCTGATCTTTATGATTTCTTTCCTTCTGCTAACTTTGGGGTTTTTTTGTTCTTCTTTCTCTAATTGCTTTAGGTGTAAGGTTAGGTTGTTTATTTGAGATGTTTCTTGTTTCTTAAGGTAGGCTTGTATAGGTATAAACTTCCCTCTTAGAACTGCTTTTGCTGCATCCCATAGGTTTTGGGTCATTGTGTTTTCATTGTCATTCGTTTCTAGGTATTTTTTGATTTCCTCTTTGATTTCTTCAGTGATCTCTTCGTTATTAAGTAGTGTGTTGTTTAGCCTCCATATGTTTGTATTTCTTACAGATTTTTCCTGTAATTGATATCTAGTCTTACAGTGCTGTGGTCGGAAAAGATACTTGATACAATTTCAATTTTCTTAAATTTACCAAGGCTTGATTTGAGACACAAGATATGATCTATCCTGGAGAATGTTCCATGAGCAATTGAGAAAAATGTGTATTCTGTTGTTTTTGGATGGAATGTCCTATAAATATCAATTATGTACATCTTGTTTAATGTATCATTTAAAGCTTTTGTTTCCTTATTTATTTTCATTTTGGAAGATCTGTCCAATGGTGAAAGTGGGGTGTTAAAATCCCCTACTATGATTGTGTTACTGTCGATTTCCCCTTTTATGGCTGTTAGTATCTGCCTTATGTATTGAGGTGCTCCTATGTTGGGTGCATAAATATTTACAATTGTTATTATTTCTTCTTGGATTGATCCCTTGATCATTATGTAGTGTCCTTTGTCTCTTGTAATAGTCTTCGTTTTAAAGTCTATTTTGTCTGATATGAGAATTGCTATTCCAGCTTTCTTCTGATTTCCATTTGCATGGAATATCTTTTTCCATCCCCTCACTTTCAGTCTGTATGTGTCCATAGGTCTGAAGTGGGTCTCTTGTAGACAGCATATATACAGGTCTTATTTTTGTATCCATTCAGCCAGTCTATGTCTTCTGGTTGGAGC
The DNA here is from genome assembly GCF_949987515.2 of Delphinus delphis. Taxonomy (NCBI): domain Eukaryota; kingdom Metazoa; phylum Chordata; class Mammalia; order Artiodactyla; family Delphinidae; genus Delphinus; species Delphinus delphis. The sequence continues at coordinate 150,359,347 of NC_082684.1, forward strand.
ATTTAATCCATTTACATTTAAGGTAATTATCGATACGTATGTTCCTATGACCATTTTCTTAACTGCTTTGGGTTTATTATTGTAGGTCTTTTGCTTTTCTTGTGTTTCCTGCCTAGAGAAATTCCTTTAGCATTTGTTGTAAAGCTGGTTTGGTGGTGCTGAACTCTCAGCTTTTCCTTGTCTGTAAAGATTTTAATTTCTCCATCAAATCTGAATGAGATCCTTGCTGGGTATAGTAATCTTGGTTGTAGGTTTTTCTCCTCCATCACTTTACATATGTCCTGCCACTCCCTTCTGGCTTGCAGAGTTTCTGCTGAAAGATCAGCTGTTAACCTTATGGGGATTCCCTTATGTGTTACTTGTTGTTTTTCCCTTGCTGCTTTTAATATTTGTTCTTTGTATTTTATTTTTGATAGTTTAATATGTGTCTTGGTGTGTTTCTTTATTGGATTTATCCTGTATGGGACTCTCTGTGCTTCCTGGACTTGATTAACTATTTCCTTTGCCATATTAGGGAAGTTTTCAATTATAATCTCTTCAAATATTTTCTCAGTCCCTTTCTTTTTCTTTTCTTCTTCTGGGACCCCTATAATTCGAATGTTGGTGCATTTAATGTCATCCCAGAGGTCGCTGAGACTGTCCTCAATTCTTTTCATTCTTCTTTCTTTATTCTGCTCTGCGGTAGTTATTTCCACTATTTTATCTTCCAGCTCACTTATCCGTTCTTCTGCCTCAGTTATTCTGCTATTGATTCCTTCTAGAGAATTTTTAATTTCACTTATTGTGTTGTTCATCATTGTTTGTTTGCTCTTTAGTTCTTCTAGGTCCTTGTTAAACTTTTCTTCATTCTATTTCCAAGATTTTGGATCATCTTTACTATCATTATTCTGAATTCTTTTTCAGGTAGACTGCCTATTTCCTCTTCATTTCTTTGGTCTGGTGGGGTTTTGCCTTGCTCCTTCATCTGTTGTGTTTCTCTGTCTTCTCATTTTGCTTAACTTACTGTGTTTGGGGTCTCCTTTTTGCAGGCTGCAGGTTCGTAATTTCCGTTGTTTTTGGTGTCTGTCCCCAGTGCCTAAGGTTGGTTCAGTGGGTTGTGTAGGCTTCCTGGTGGAGGGGACTAGTGCCTGTGTTCTGGTGGATGAGGCTGGATGTTGTGTTTCTGGTGGGCAGGTCCACATCTGGTGGTGTGTTTTGGGGTGTCTGTGGGCTTATTATGATTTTAGGCAGCCTCTCTGCTAATGGATGGGGTTGTGTTTCTGTCTTGCTAGTTGTTTGGCATAGGGTGTCCTGCACTGTAGCTTGCTGGTTGTTCAGTGGAGCTGGGTCTTGGCATTGAGATGGAGATCTCTGGGAGATTTTCACCGTTTGATATTACGTGGAGCTGGGAGGTCTCTTGTGGACCAGTGTCCTGAACTTGGCTCTCCCACCTCAGAGGCACAGCCCTGATGCCTGGCTGGAGCACCAACAGCCTGTCCTCCACATAGCTCAGAATAAAAGGGAGAAAAGAAAGAAAGGAAGAAAGAAGAAGATAAAATAAAATAAAAAGTTATTAAAATGAAAAATTATTAAGAAAAAAATTTTTTAAGTAGTAATAATAATAATAAAAAAACGGAAAAACAGAACCCTAGGACAAATGGTAAAAGCAAAGCTATACAGACAAAATCACACACAGAAGCATACACATACACACTCACAAAAAGAGAAAAAGGGAAAAATACATATATCGTTGCTCCCAGAGTCCACCTCCTCAATTTGGGGTGATTCGTTGTCTATTCAGGTTTTCCACAGATGCAGGTACATCAAGTTGATTGTGGAGATTTAATCCGCTGCTCCTGAGGCTGCTGGGAGAGATTTCCCTTTCTCTTCTTTGTTCGCACAGCTCCCAGGGTTCAGCTTTGGATTTGAACCCGCCTCTGCGTGTAGGTCGCCTGAGGGCGTCTGTTCTTCACTCAGACAGGACGGGGTTAAAGGAGCCGCTGATTCGGGGGCTCTGGCTTACTCAGGCCGGGGGAAGGGAGGGGTACGGATGCGGGGCGAGCCTGCGGCGGCAGAGGCCAGCACGGCGTTGCAGAAGCCTGAGGTGTGCCGTGCGTTCTCCCGGGGGAGTTGTCCCTGGATCACGGGACCCTGGCAGTTGCGGGCTGCACTGGCTCCCGGGAGGGGTGGTGTGGATAGTGACCTGTGCTCGCACACAGGCTTCTTGGTGGCGGCAGCAGCAGCCTTAGCGTCCCATGCCCGTCTCTGGGGTCCTTGCTGATAGCCGCAGCTCAGGCCCGTCTCTGGAGCTCCTTTAAGCGGCGCTCTTAATCCCCTCTCCTCGCGCACCAGGAAACAAAGAGGCAAGAAAATGTCTCTTGTCTCTTCGGCAGCTCCAGATTTTTCCCGGACTCCCTCCCGGCTAGCCATGGCGCGCTAGCCCCCTGCGCTCCAACTGAAGCCCGAGCCTCAGCTCCCAGCCCCACATCCCCCGGCAGGTGAGCAGACAAGCCTCTCAGGCTGGTGAGTGCCGGTTCGCACCGATCCTCTATGCGGGAATCTCTCCGCTTTGCCCTCCGCACCCCTGTGGCTGCGCTCTCCTCCGCGGCGCCAAAGCTCCCCCGCTCTGCCACCCACAGTCTCCGCCCGCGAAGGGGCTTCTAGTGTGTGGAAACCTTTCCTCCTTCACAGCTCCCTCTCACTGGTGCAGGTCCCGTCTCTATCCTTTTGTCTCTGTTTATTCTTTTTTCTTTTGCCCTACCCAGGTACATGGGGAGTTTCTTGCTTTTTGGGAGGTCTGAGGTCTTCTGCCAGCATTCAGTAGGTGTTCTGTAGGAGTTGTTCCACATATAGGTGTATTTCTGATGTATTTATGGGGAGGAAGTTGATCTCCGCGTGTTACTCTTCCGCCATCTTGAAGCTCCTCCTCTGCACTGGGTCTTTGTTGCTGCACATGGGCTCTCTCTAGTTGCGGTGAGCGGCGGCTACTCTTCTTTGTGGTGCATGGGCTTCTCATTGAGGTGGTTTCTCTTGTTGTGCAGCACGGGGCTCTAGGCGCGCAGGCTCAGTAGTTATGGCTCCTGGGTTTAGGTGCTCTGCGGTATGTGGGATCTTCCCAGACCAGGGATTGAACCCGTGTCCCCTGCTTTGTAGGCAGATTCTTAACCACTGTGCCACCAGGGCAGTCCCTATTTATTTATTTTCAATTGATGTATAGTTGATGTACAGTAAAGCCTGTGCTCTTACCTCCACATTATATCAATCAAACAAGTCCTGCCCTATTTTTAAGATCATTGGTTCTTCAATGAGTACATCTTAAGTCACAGAAAAGTGGAGCTGAGTGACATTTCCATTTCTGGTATCAATATTTATTACAAATTTGCAGTGTGAAGCATAAAATTATATTCCGTTAGTCATTTGTTTAAAGTGGTAACTCATCTTTAAGTTTGCTAAGCCCTTTTCACTAGTATCTGGATGTTAGCCTGAGCCAGGGGTGACTCAAGAACCAGAAGGAAATTCTCCATTTGCAAACCTTGAGAGAGAAAAAACAAGGAAGTTTCAGTGCTTCAGCCAAAAATGTTTATTAAGCGCTTATTTTAGTGTCAGGCATAGACATAATAATATAGTTTATGGTGTCCCTAGGCTCCAAGCCCAGCAAGGGCAGAGACTGTGCATAACCCAACTGCTAACAGAGGTCCTGGGCCAAGCAAGGAGCTCAAATAAGGTCTGTGGAATGAATGGGTGAATAAATAAAAGACACATAAAATCACAACAGACAAAGACAAATTGACTGGAGGCTTATTTACCCAAACATGGCAATTAGAATCAAGGGATACCTCTGGATGTTTATGAGGTACATTTAGAAGAAATAAAGGAAACAGCACAAGATAAAATGAAAATAAAACAACATAGAATTAAACAAAAACAAAACAATCCCAACCCAAAGCCAAAGACAGTCCCTGCTCTTCAGCAGCACTGAATCCAGTAGGGGGAGTGAACTTATTTAAGAAAAGTGAAGTTATGCATTCCTATCACATGCTTTATTAAGTGAAGTTTTATCATTGTAAAAGATACGTAGTGTTTGCCTGAGAGGACTCAGTAATAGGGACACCTTTTCTGATGATTTAGTTAGGAAACAGGAACCAGATAATAGCTTTATTATAAATTTCTATTGAATTCTCCAAATATACAAGGCAAAAGAGAGATACCATTTTCTGAGCTCTTGGTTTGTAGTAAATGTTCAATAAGTAGTCTTTTGATTACTTTCACCAGTACTGTCCTTAGGCTTTACAGTGATACATCAGTGATACAGATGTATTTGCTAGGTGAAATTTAATAATATTTTTTTTGTTATTATTATTAAATTTGATCTGAAACACATCGCACTTATTCTGTGCTAGGCAGTATCTGAGGTGTTTCATATTTAAATACATATATGTATTTTTAAAAAAATTTAATTCCTAGGTGTTAATTAATTCTTGCAACAACCCATGAGACAGGCACTACTATCACCCCCGTTTTACAGATTAGAAAAACTAGGGTGTAGTAAACATGGTTAACTTGCTCAAGGTCACATAATTAGCAAGTGGTAGATCTGGGATATGAACCTAGCATATTTCACTATTCTTCATGCTACATTGCCTCCCCCTTGGAACTTTGTTCATTAGAAACACCAGGGGAGAACTACAACCCCTACTCAATCAGAATCTCTAGGAGTAGGACGCATGATCTTGGATCTTAACAGGCTTTCCAGGTGGTGCTTCTGCAATTAGCCCAGCATCAGTCAATGGTTTAATTGACAGTTTTTGCTCTTTCCTTTGGTCTATGAAATAACGGTAGTCTTAGAGTTGGTGATGTTTTAGAGTAGATGAAATACAAGCGATGTTTCTTTAATCTTTCAGAATTATCCTTTTTTTTTTTGTTCCGGTACGCGGGCCTCTCTCTGTTGTGGCCTCTCCCGCTGCGGAGCACAGGCTCCAGACACGCAGGCTCAGCGGCCATGGCTCACGGGCCCAGCCGCTCCGCGGCATGCGGGATCCTCCCGGACCGGGGCCCAAACCCGCGTCCCCTGCATCGGCAAGCGGACTCTCAACCACAGCGCCACCAGAGGAGCCCCAGAATTATCCTATTGTTCCTGATAAGTGAATGAGATGTGTAAATACCTTCTTAGCAGACTCGGATTCTCATATGGAAAGAAACCAGAACTTAAATTACAAAGTGAAAAGAAATGTTGTGAACCCAGAGGAATAGATGGTAGAGTCCAGAATAATCCTCATCTTCACCCCTTTCTTTCACATAATTTCAATTTGGTTGAGATGTTTGAGATTCGGGTGGGTGATGGAGGATGATGAAGGCAGGAATAATAACTGACTGAGCTGAAAGTTTATGTACCACAGGTGTAGATAATTTATTGTAAGGCCTGTGTGATTGTCCCACGGTGTTCAGTTCACCAGGCTGACTCCTCTTAGGGTTCAGGCAAGATCCCATCACATTAATATCGTCAAGTTCTATGTAGTGAGATAATCTCAAACTAACATTACTTTGCTCTTTGATGCACAATTAATTCATGAACCCCTGCCGACATATTGACCAGACTCTAAGTGAAAACTATTGAAAAACAAAACAAAACAAAAGCAAGAAAAGGGTTATAAAGCTAGCCAGTCAGTTACCACACAAACTCACTCAAAAATTAAAATGACGACAAAATGTAAAAGTCTATTAGAGGCTGATAATGCAGAGGAAACATCTTATTAGAAGTTTAAAGTGTGGAGAATCTGAAGCCAAGTTTGATTTTGTAGCTTGAAAATGGGCAGAAAGTGTCCCATAGGAATGACTGGCAACAGGCCAATGGCTAAATAATAATTCTGTTTCAGTTACATAAAGGCAATGTGGTTTTATTCTTTAGCTGAAAGAGTTTTAGGGAATTATGGCTTTCTTAATTTAGCATTCTCCCTGCAAGTAGCCAGCTATTTAAAATTAAAAACTATCCAATTTTTATTATAAAAAAATGTTTAGTAAAATTACAGTTCATATGTCTGTCTAAAATAAAATTGTGTGGCCTGCTAGCTTTGGACTTGGTACTCCTCACACCTTCAACTCAAATCATTGAGAAAGTCATTCAATCAGCTGGAAATAAAGGAGTATAGAAGTGCCGAAACACGCTCACATGGTAGTGGGTAGAGAGATGGGAAGAAACCTCTAGGTAAGGGATAGTACAGTGGGAAAAGGAGCCAACTCAAGTAAACAAAGGCTAATTGAGCAGAACCTTAGTCTAGAAGCCTACAGAGATAACGATGGAGCCCGCTCTTCAGTCTCTGTGAGGTGATTGGCCTTCTTTGAGCATCCCATGGACCTGCTGCCTCTGTTTTTGCACATGCTCTTCACACTTCTTTGTCTGGTGAATATTTCATGAGCCTGACAAGTTAGGACTGTTCACCTAAAACAGAAGGGCAAGGAGAGGGTTTATAAAAAGGATGCAGCAGGCATCTCATGGACATCCAGAAAAGAAAAGGCAACTGGGCCACGCAGGATCTGAACTTGGAAATGCAAGGCCAGAGTCTCTGCATTCCATTGCTAATGGCTCTGATCTCTGCTTCCTGTTGTGCTGTACTTTGTTTCCTGCTTCTTTCTGTGGCCCAGAGTTTTCTGCTCATTTAGTGTTCTTCTTCTCCATAGTTTGGCCTGTTCTTATGCTCACTTCAGTCCTATCTTTACAAAACTTTTCAAGTCCTACACCCATCACGATTCAACTCAGGATCGCCTTGTCTCAATTTCACATTCCCAGCTCAGAGACTCTGCTTGTTCCAGCCGACCTATACGCTGCTTCTCACTTGAATAGGTGTGGAGCCCCAATCCAACTAGCTGATGCAAGCCTTTGTGGCAGTCAGATGGGACAAGCATGGTCAGTTAGTTTTCCCTTTTAGCAGAGAAGGTAGATGGAGGCAATTTCAAAGAAGGAGCATGGTTCAGATTGACATCCCAAAATATGTCTGTTATATTTGGCACAATTAATTATTACTATGTAGTTCCTAATACCATTGTCGTTTTTGTGTGACTCTGTGGTTTTTCTCTTTTTCTTTCTTCATTAGACTCTCAGCTGCTAGAAGGCAAGGTTTGGCATTGTATGACCTCAGTGTTCTTCTGTTTCCTCATCTATGAAAAGGGATTTGTTGGCAGACAGGCTGCGCCCAAATATGCCTCTACGGCAAGTTGATTGTTTTTGAATTAAAATTACTTAAGAAGTGGTCAGTGCAAGAGGGACTTTGATCCTCCTTTCTGTCTGCTGAAAGAAGGAAATAAATCTCTCACATGGAAGGTGCACTTCCCACATCTGGAGTGTTGACCGAAAAAAATGTAAAGGTTGGGAATTATATTTTATTCCGCGGTTGGGAATTATATTTTATAATATAATTAAGGTTGGGAATTATATTTTATTCCGCGGCCTTACTGAGAACTATAGCCCAGGATGGCAGCCTCTTGGGTAGCTCTGAGGGACTGTTGTAAAGGGGCAAGGAAGGAGCCAGAATATATAGGAGTTTTTGCTTCAAAACAACAACAAGAACAAACCAAAAAAAAACCCATGTAGTCAAACATCAAAAGATTACTGCTAATTACCAAAAACAGACATCTCAAGTTAAATATTTTAGTGCTTTTGTATGTACAGGAAGATGCAAGAGTCTGGGCTTAATTGAAATCATTCCTTTGATATGCATCTTAACTGTCTAGGGCCAGTATCCTATTTTTCTCCATCCTGAATTCCCCTCAGAGCACACTTGGCTGCCGTGGCTGATGGCTTTAGGACCCACAACATCCTTTGTTTACTGAAATGGCAGGCAAGCCTGGATATAAAGAAACCTTGTTACTTCTTTAATTTACTATCTGGAGCCCAAACTCTGTTTAGATTCTTCGCTAATTAAGCACCCAAAGCCAGTTTATCTATCCTGTCAATTCCTCACAAACTTATTGTTTCTTTATCTAAAAAGTATAAAAGCTGCCTGCTTTGAACAGTTCTTAGGTCCTATTTCTATGAGACCTCTGTACACACAAATTAAATTTGTTTCTTTTTCTCCTGTTAATCTGTCTTGGGTCAATTTTATTCTTAGTCTAGCCACAGGAACTCAAGAGAGGTAGGGTGGAAAATTTACCCTCACTTACAGATTCATAAAAGTACCTAGGTCATGAGGTGCTTGCAAGCTTTAAAGATAATGTGCTCAGTAAATATTACCTATCAATATTATCTCCTCTTCTTTGTAGCTTCTTCAGTTTCCCTGTTCCCAACATACCAATAGCGAGTGGCATTCAAAAATTTGTGTGTGTGAGGTTGAACTGAATTCTCAGTTGGTAAATCATGAGTGGGTTTTGCCTTAGGGTTCCATGGGATCACTTCTTTCTTAAAAATAACCCTGTGTCCTTTGTTTCCCAGTCCTCTCACTGCTCCATTTTGTTGATGTCACAGATTAATCTTCCTCAACCATATAGCTCTTATATATTGTCTATAAATTATTTGCTTACATACATTTAACATACACTAAATGGGTTGCTATGATCCGGGAAGATATTTTCCTGCCTTTGTGTCACATTTGTGTCTGCTAGAACCTTGCTTGGAGCTTGGCACAAAGGAGCTCAGTATTTTTTTTTTTCTTGGAATTTTATTTTATTCAGGTTAATACGAGAGAAGAAGGGTGAACAGAAGTGAGCATTGGCAGGGGTTGGGAGGCTGGTGAGTGTTAAGCCATCATTATTTTGGAGTTAGATTTAATCTTAGTACCTCTCAAACTTTTCCTTCAAAATAACATCCACGACAAAGGAACATGTTTAAACATCTAGGTGTGTAGTTACCAAATTTTTAAAATCTATAGTGGACACTATATTCTCTATGCTTTTTCTTTATTGTTGGCCTCTCCCCATGAGAATATAAGCTCCATGAGAGCCACATGATTGCTTTATTACTATATCCCCAGGGTCTCCAGATCAATGTTTTGTTGAGGGGAGCAATGAATACATGCACATTGTAAAGCATGCCCATATACAAAACATAAATTTTTGAAATGATGAGTTAATGAAATGAGCAGTATTTTAAAATATTTTTCTTAAAAAAAATGGTTCTGAAGAACCTAGGGGTAGGACAGGAATAAAAACGCAGACATAGAGAATGGACTTGAGGACACGGAGAGGGGGAAGGGTAAGCTGGGACGAAGTGAGACAGTGGCATGTACATATATACACTACCGAATGTAAAATAGGTAGCTACCGGGAAGCAGCCGCATAGCACAGGGAGATCAGCTCCGTGCTTTGTGTCCACCTAGAGGGATGGGATAGTGCGGGTGGGAGGGAGACGCAAGGGAGAGGGGATATGGGGATATATGTATATGTATAGCTGATTCACTTTGTTATACAGCAGAAACTAACACATCATTCTAAAGCAATTATACTCCAATAAAGATGTAAACACAAAAAAAAAAGAGTGCAGGGAAAGGAAATAAAGCAAATATTAGAGTGTGAACAAGGAATAATAAATTCTCCAAGGTTACCAAAGCAAAAAAAATAAATAAAATGTTTTTCTAATTGTGAGGGCTGCATACTCTCATTAGCTAATATCTCACAGCACAATATCCCCTTAGGCGTAGGTTGGTATCAACAATAGGGATGTAAATCTTTTTGATAATTTCAATTGGTTTTGGCCAAACAATTGCCTTTTATTTCAGATCTTATTAGATTACCATTGTTTTCATCTCCTAAGGTGGCTGGTCAAAAGGCTGTGTGAGGAGAGGACATGACAGAATGGCCCGGTTCTTCTTTTCTTCTACTGGCATCATCATTGTTGACTTTAATCTTGGTTTCTTTGTGGAAATCTTCTTCAGCCACTTGTCCTGTTTGTGAAGGCTGATTTCACTTGTTTGTTTGTTTGTCTTTTTAAATAGGAGATGTAGAAGTTCTGATGTTGTCTTCTCATCTTCTGCTAAAGAACCTTGTTTTCCTCCTCAGAAGACCACTGAATCCTGGTACCAAGCAGGGCCTAGGGATGAGTTTCCCTTCTCATAGGCAACATGTTTCCAAGCGACTCTGGCTAAACCTTGTCTCTCTCAGCACAGTGCTAGCCTCGGTTCTCTGCCCCATGCTCTAAGACCCCAGACACACTTGGGAAGGAAGAGGGCAGGAAGGCAGAGGGCAGGAAGAGGAGGAGCTGAGGAAACTGAGGGCGGGGGGGGGGGGGGGGGAGGAGAACAGGGGGAGGGAGGGAAAAGGAGAGGGGAAAGGAAGGAAGGGGAGGAGGGGGGAGGGGAGGAGGAATGAAGGGGAGAGGGGAAGCACAGGGAAAAAGAGGTAAGTGAGAAGGAGGAGGAGGAGAAAGAGGAGGAGGGAGAGAAAGAAGCAGGAGCTCAGTATTGAACCCGTATCTGAATATCTAGCTTTGAGTTCATCTTCTAGCAGGACTGTAGACAGATATCCAAGTGATAAAGTGTCAAGAAACATTATCCAACACTTGGAAATGGGCAAAAAAATGATTGGCTGTCCTTTCAGTAGAGTGTTGGGGGAACTTTAGGGATTATCTTATTCTTTTTGATTGATTTTCTATTGACTAGGCTACTTTAAAACTCTGTGAGAGTAGAAGTTAAATTTTAGGAAGCTAATAGCAATACAAATAATTCATGTTCATAACAATGCAAATGAATGTTGCCAGGCAGAGCATATAAATCTCTGTAAGTGAAGATAAACTTGTTTTAACATCTTACTGGTTTCCTCATTAATGAGTGAGCTGAATAAAATATTTGGCACAATTTCATTTTATATTTGCATAGTAGTGGTGCTTTCGGCTCTTTGAAAAAGTATACTTTAATAGAAATAATGTGATAAGTCCTATAATGGAGGCATGAAGATTTTTGTGAACACAGGTGGGATCAATTTATTTGCCATCACTGGGGAGGGAAGATTTCACCTAGGAGGTGATTTTTAAGCTGGGGTTTGAAAAAAAGAGTTGAACTGAGGTGAAATTATAGCTGGGGGAGAAGAGGGAGGGAAGAAAAAACTGCAGGCAGAAGAAATTAGTTGTGGTGTGTCTGTAGAGGGAGTCCCTTTGGCTCCCATTGTTTAAGAGGCATAAGCTGATCCAGCAGAGGGCAGATAGCAGAAGCAAGAAGAACTAAAATCCTGCAGCCTGTGGAAGGAAAACCACATTGACAGAAAAATAGACAAAATGAAAAGGCAGAGGACTTTGTACCAGATGAAGGAACAAGATAAAACCCCAGAAAAACAACTAAATGAGTGGAGATAGGCAACCTTCCAGAAAAAGAATTCAGAATAATGATAGTGAAGATGATCCAGTAACTCGGGAAAACAGCGGAGGCAAAGATCAAGAAGATGCAAGAAATGTTTAACAAAGACCTAAAAGAATTAAAGAACAATCAAACAGAGATCAACAATACAATAACTGAAATGAAAACTACACTAGAAGGAATCAATAGCAGAATAACTGAGGCAGAAGAACGGATAAGTGACCTGGAAGAGAGAATGGTGGAATTCACTGCCATGGAACAGAATAAATAAAAAAGAATGAAAAGAAATGAAGACAGCCTAAGGCACCTCAGGGACAACATTAAATGCAACAACATTCACATTATAGGGATCCCAGAGGAGAAGAGAGAGAGAAAGGACAAGAGAAAATATTTGAAGAGATCATAGTCAAAAAGTTCCCTAACATGGGAAAGGAAATAGCCACCCAAGTCCAGGAAGCACAGAGAGTCCCATACAGGATAAACCCAAGGAGAAACATGCTGAGACACATAGTAATCAAACTGGCAAAAATTAAAGACAAAGAAGAATTATTGAAAGCAACAAGGGGAAAATGACAAATAACATACAAGGGAACACCCATAAGGTTAACAGCTGATTTCTCAGCAGAAACTACAAGCCAGAAGAGAGTGGCACGATATATTTAAAGAGATGAAAGGGAAGAACCTGTAACCAAGGTTACTGTATCCAGCAAGGATCTCATTCAGATTTGACAGAGAAATCAAGAGCTTTACAGACAAGCAAAAGCTAAGAGAATTCAGCACTGCCAAACCAGCTCTACAACAAATCCTAAAGGAACTCTTCTAAGTGGGAAACACAAGAGAAGAAAAGGACCTACAAAAACAAACCCAAAACAATTGAGAAAATGGAAATAGGAACATACATATCGATAATTACCTTAAACATGAAAGGATTAAATGCTCCAACCAAAAGACACAGCCTTGCTGAATGGATACAAAAACAAGACCCATATATACGCTGGTTACTAGAGACGTATTTCAGACGTAGGGACACATACAAACTGAAAGTGAGGAGATGGAAAAAGATATTCCTTGCAAACGGAAATCAAAAGAAAGCTGGAGGAGCAATACTCATATCGGATAAAATAGACTTTAAAATAAAGAATGTTACAAGAGACAAGGAAGGACACTACATAATGATCAAGGGATCCATCCAAGAAGAAGATATAACAATTATAAATATATATGCATCCAACATAGGAGCACCCCAATACATAAGGCAACTGCTAAGAGCTATAAAAGAGGAAATCAACAGTAACACAATAAGAGTGGGGGACTTTAACACCTCACTTACACCAATGGACAGATCATCCAGACAGAAAATTAATAAGGAAACACATGCTTTAAATGACACAATAGACCAGATAGACTTAATTGATATTTATAGGACATTCCATCCAAAAACAGCAGATTACACTTTCTTCTCAAGTGCACATGGAACATTCTCCAGGATAGATCACATGTTGGGTCACAAATCAAGCCTCGGTAAATTTAAGAAAACTGAAATCATATCAAGCATCTTTTCTGACCACAATGCTATGAGATTAGAAATCAGTTACAGGGAAAACAACACAAACACATGGAGGCTAAACAATACATTACTAAATAACCAAGAGATCACTGAAGAAATCAAAGAGGAAATCACAAAATACCTAGAAACGAATGACAATGAAAATACAATGGTCCAAAACCTATGGGATGCAGCAAAAGTAGTTCTAAGAAGGAAGTTTATAGCAATACAAGCCTACCTCAAGAAACAAGAAAAATCTCAAATAAACAATCTAATCTTACACCTAAAGGAACTAGAGAAAGAAGAACAAACAAAATCCAAAGTTAGTAGAAGGAAAGAAATCATAAAGATCAGAGCAGAAATAAATGAAATAGAAACAAAGAAAACAATGGCAAAGATCAATAAAACTAAAAGCTGGTTCTTTGAGAGGATAAACAAAATTGATAAATCTTTAGCCAGACTTATCAAGAAAAACAGGACTCAAATCAATAAAATTAGAAATGAAAAAGGAGAAGTTACAATGGCCACCACAGAAATACAAAGCATCTTAAGAGACTACTACAAGCAACTGTATGCCAATAAAATGGACAACCTGGAAGAAACAGACAAATTCTTAGAAAGGTATAACCTTCCAAGACTGAACCAGGAAGAACTAGAAAATATTAACAGACCAATCACAAGTAATGGAATTGAAACTGTGATTAAAAATCTTCCAACAAACAAAAGTCCAGGACCAGATGGCTTCACAGGTGAATTCTATCAAACATCTAGAGAAGAGCTAACACCCATCCTCCTCAAACTCTTCCAAAAAATTGCAGAGGAAGGAATACTCCCAAACTCATTCTAAGAGGCCACCATCACCCTGATACCAAAACCAGACAAAGATACTACAAGAAAGGAAAATTACAGACCAATATCACTGATGAATATAGATGCAAAACTCCTCAACGAAATACTAGCAAACAGAATCCAACAGCACATTAAAAGGATCATACACCATGATCAAGTGGGATTTATCCCAGGGATTCAAGGATTCTTCAATATACACAAATCAATCAATGTGATACATCATATTAACAAATTGAAGACTAAAACCCATATGATCATCTCAATAGATGCAGAAAAAGCTTTTGACAAAATTCAACACCCTCTTATGATAAAAACTCTCCAGAAAGTGGGCATAGAGGGAAACTACCTCAACATAATAAAGGTCTTATATGACAGACCCACAGCAAACATCATTCTCAATGGTGAGAAACTGAAAGCATTTCCTCTAAGATCAGGAACAAGACAAGGATGTCCACTCTTGCCACTATTATTCAACAGAGTTTTGGAAGTCCTAGCCATGGCAATCAGAGAAGGAAAAGAAATAAAAGGAATAGAAATTGGAAAAGAAGAAGTGAAGCTGTCACTGTTTGCAGATGAGATGGTACTATACATAGAGAATCCTAAAGATGCCACCAGAAAATTACTAGAGCTAATTAATGAATTTGGTAACGTTGCAGGATACAAAAGGAATACACAGAAATCTCTTGCATTCCTATACATTAACAATGAAAGATCAGAAAGAGAAATTAAGGAAACAATCCCATTCACCATTGCAACAAAAAGAATAAAATACCCAGGAATAAATCTACCTAAGGAGGTAAAAGACCTGTACTCAGAAAACTATAAGACACTGATGAAAGAAATCAAAGATGACACAAAGAGATGGAGAGATATACCATGTTCTTGGATTGGAAGAATCAATATTGTGAAGATGACTGTACTACCCAAAGCAATGTACAAATTCAATGCAATCCCTATAAAATTACCAGTGACATTTTTTATAGAACTAGAACAGAAAATCTTAAAATTTGTATGGAGATACAAAAGACCCCGAATAGCCAAAGCAGTCCTGAGGGAAAAAAAACAGACCTGGAGGAATCAGACTTCCTGATTTCAGACTATACTACAAAGCTACAGTAATCAAGACAATATGGTACTTGCACAAAAGCAGAAATACAGATAAATGGAACAGGATAGAAAGCCCAGAGATAAACCCATGCACCTATGGCCAACTAGTCTACGACAAAGGAGGCAAGGATATACAATGGAGAAAAGACAGTCTCTTTAATAAGTGGTGCTGGGAAAACTGGACAGCTACATATAAAAGGATGAAATTAGAACACTCCGTAGCACCATACACAAAAATAAACTCAAAATGGATTAGAGACCTAAATGTAAGACCGGACACTATAAAACTCTTAGAGGAAAACATAGGAAGATCAGTCTTTGACATAAATCACAGCAAGATCTTTTTGATCCACCTCCTAGAGTAATGGAAATAAAACCAAAAATAAACAAATGGGACCTAATGAAACTTAAAAGCTTTTGCACAGCAGAGGAAACTACAAACAAGACGAAAAGATAACCCACAGAATGGGAGAAAATATTTGCAAACGAATCAACAGACAAAGGATTAATCTCCAAAATATATAAACAGCGCATGCAGCTCAATATTAAAAAAACAAACAACCCAATCCAAAAATAGGCAGAAGACCTAAATATACATTTCTCCAAAGATGACATAAAGATGGCCAAGAAGCACATGAAAAGCTGTTCAACATCACTAATTATTAGAGAAATGCAAACCAAAACTACAATGAGGTATCACCTCACACCAGTTAGAATGGGCATCATCAGAAAATCTACAAACAACAAATGCTGGACAGAGTGTGGAGAAAAGGGAACCCGCTTGCACTGTTGGTGGGAATGTGAATTGGTACAGCCACTATGGAGAACAGTATGGAGGTTCCTTAAAAAATTAAAAATAGTATTACCATATGATCCAGCAACCCCACTACTGGGCATATACCCAGAGAAACCCATAATTCAAAAAGACACATGCGGGCTTCCCTGGTGGCGCAGTGCTTGAGAGTCCACCTGCCGATGCAGGGGACACGGGTTCGTGCCCCGGTCCGGGAAGATCCCACATGCTGCGGAGCAGCTGGGCCCGTGAGCCATGGCCGCTGAGCCTGTGCTCCGCAATGGGAGAGGCCACAACAGTGAGAGGCCCGCGTACCGCAAAAAAAAAAAAAAAAAAAAAAGGCAAAGAAAAAAAAATATGTGGGTATTAGACCCATCAAACAAATGAACTCACTTGGGAAATTCAATATTTAAAACATACAGATAGTTCACCAATAAAGAGCTGATAACAGATATATCAAAGGTCAGCATTACAGCATTCTAGATTTACGAGTAGAACTTCCAATTACCTCTGAAGGTAAGAAGAAGAGTGACACAAATGATGCCCCTTAACGCTTGAAGATAAAATCCTTGAGTTCTAGGTGTGGTAGTCAGCCTCCAAGGTGGCACCACGTGATTCTCATTTCCTGGTATTCACTCTTTGGGGGAATATTGTCCCACACTAAATCATGGCTGGCCCGTGTATCTAATAAAATATGGTAGAAGTGACGGTGTGTGACTTCTGAGGCCAGGTTATAAAAGACATTGCAGTTTCCACTTTGGTCTCTCTCGGATCACTTGCTCTTGGAGAAGCCAGCTGCTATGTCTTGTAGTGCTATGGAGAGGACCACATAGCGAGGAACTGAGGCCTCCCCTCCCCTCCCTCCCTCCAGCTACCAGGATCAGCTTGCCAGCCAGAGAGTCTGCTATCTTGGATGAGGGTTCTTTAGTCTCAGTCAAGCCTTCAGATGACTGCAGCCATGGCTGACACTTCTTTTTTAGATAGCTTTATTGAGGTTACAGTTTATTTATGATAAAATTCACTAATTTTAAGTGCATAATTCAGTGATTTCTAGTAAATTTACAGAGTTGTGCAACCATGACCACAATCTATTTTTAGGATATTTTCATCATGCCAAAAGAAACCCCATGCCCCTTAGCATTTACTTCCCATTCCACTACCAGCCCCAGGCAACCACTAATCTATTTTCTATGTCTATAGATTTGCCTTTTCAGAAAACTTAATTGAAATGGAATCATGCCGTACGAGGTCTTTTGTGTCTAGCTTCTTTTATTATCTAGCTGACATTTTGAGACACTCAGAACCAGAATGTCCCAACTAAGCCACTACTGAATCCTTGAGGCACAGAAACTTTGTGTTTATTGTTGATTTTAGCCACTAAGTTTTGGGGTAATTTGTTACACAGTAATTGATAACTAGTGCACACGAGTATGTGATTACTGCTGGGAAACTAAGTACCTCAGACATCCAGCGTTCCATTAAACCCAACCCCAAAGGTACAATATTTGTTACTATTAAAACTTGTAGACTTCTAGTTATAAAATAAATAAGTCATGGAGATGCAATGTACAGCATGGCGACTATAGTTAATAATACTATATTGCATATTTGAAGTTGCTAAAGGAAGAGATCTTAAAAGTTCTCATCAGAAGAAAAAAATTTTTCATAACTATGTGAAGTCATGGATGTTAGCTAGACTTACTGTGGTGATCATTTTGCAAAATATACAAAGAGCAAATTTTTATGTTGTACACCCGAAACTAATATATAACAATTATACCTCAATCAAAAACAAAAAGTTGTGGACATGAGAAGCCATACCTTACAGTTGTATTGGAATATTTTGTTAATGATACAAAACTGATACTTTTTCTAATTTTTAAAAGAAAGTCATTTCCAGATCAGAAGAAAGAATCCCCACTTTATTTTTAGGTCCATGGAAAATGTTGATGAACAAGGAAGAAATGACTGTGGACAGTTAAAATGTGGTAAAGCTGTCTTAGTGGGTGGGCTACTAAGAAAACTTGCCATATTAGTCTGGAATGAGTTTTGGTTGATCAGATTGGACAACAAAGGCTTGGCTGTAATTCCAGGAGACTTGACCAGCCAGTTACAACTTTGAGAAGTTGCTATCAAGAAGTCATTTAAAGGATTCATGAGGGAAGAGAGGTATAGGTGGTACATGCAGGCTTCAGATTTTGAGTTGATACCAAAAGGAAGAGGCCTCCAATTTCACAACTGTGTGAATGGGCCAAAACTTCATGGAATGTTGTAAAATGAGAGCCAATTGTAAAATGGTTTAACTAATGTGAAATTAAAAATCCTATTGACAATCTGAGTATAAGTTTTTGTTTGGTAATGGTTTTGATTCAGTTTTCTTTTTTTTTTGGCTGCACTGCCATGTGGCTTGTGGGATCTTAGTTCCCCGACCAGGGATTGAACCCAGGCCCTCAGCAGTTAAAGCACGGAGTCCTAACCATTGGACCAGCAGGGAATTCCTTGAGTCTGGTTCTATTTATTTTGGACGCCCCACACAACATGCGGGATCTTAGTTCTCTCACCAGGGATTGAACCCGTGCCCCTGCAGTGGAAGCACAGAGTCTTAACTACCAATGGACCGGCAGGGAAGTCCCTGACTCAGTTTCTAATGGAGCAAAAGTTGAAGATTAAGAAACTCATCTAAAATCCAGTAGTGGCAATGGATTTCAAGTTTTGAAAATATGGGTTTCTAGTTTTGAGGGTGAAGATTAAATTCTTTATGACACTTACAAACAGTGTTCATTTATTTTTTTTTTTAAGGGAACTATCTATTTATGTATGTATGTATGTATGTCTGCGTCTTCATTGCTGCGCACGGGCCCTCTAGCTGCAGCGAGTGGGGGTTACTCTCCGTTGCGGTGCTCAGGCTTCTCCTTGCGGTGGCTTCTCTTGTTGCGGAGCATGGGCTCTAGGCGGTCAGGCTTCAGTAGTTGCAGCATGTGGGCTCAGTTGTGGCTTGCGGGCTCTAGAGTGCAGGCTCAGCAGCCGTGGTGCACAGGCTTAGTTCCTCCGCGCCATGTGGGATCTTCCCGGACCAGGGCTCGAACCCGTCCGCTGTATTGGCAGGTGGATTCTTAACCACTGCGCCACCAGGGAAGTACCCAGTGTTCAGTTCTTAGTATACAGCTATTACTCACTAAAACAGTAGCTTCTATATCATATTCATTTTTTCTGTTATTCAACATGTATTACTGTTTAGTAAAATATCTGCCTTTATGTATGAACATGATGTTGGAATTTCTTCAAATCTATTAATTTGTTGTATGTTTTGCTCCCTTAAAATTTTTTTTTATTTTAATTTATTTTTGGCTGCGTTGGGTCTTCATTGCTGTGCGCGGGCTTTCTCTAGTTGTGGTGAGCAGGGACTATTCTTTGCTGCGGGGGGTGGGCTTCTCATTGCAGTGGCTTCTCTTGTTGTGGAGCATGGGCTCTAGGCGCGTGGGCTCAGTAGCTTTGCGGCATGTGGGATCTTCCTGGCCCAGGGATTGAACCCGTGTCCCCTGCATTGGCAGGCAGATTCTTAACCACTGCGCCAAAAGGGAAGTCCCTGTTCCTTCTTATAAAGGAATTTATTTAAATTTATTGTATCTAACTGCTTGCTTTATACCAATTTTTACTGATATATGATGTATATATAGGAATTACCCCAAATTTATTTGATGCTGTGGCATGCTGTTTAGTTGCTAGTACCAAGATGCAGCACCAGTATTTGCCTTTATGGTACTTCACGCATAGTGTGTGCATTTTGTTGTCTGCAATATTTTCACTATTTTTAAAAAATGTGGCTTAGTACCTTTATTCATGGTTAGTAGTATACAATTAAATATACAGAACTTGTGATATCCTAGAACCCAATATACTGTACATAGTATACTCCATTAACATGAGTATGTACTACTTCCTTCCACAAAACCACTGAAAATCATTTAAACAGTTTCACACGCACAAATAAATACATGTATACTAACAGGTTCTTTTTTACCCCATAAATTTTTCATGAAAAATTGGGTGATCTTATTCACTTTAAAATCTTTTTTTTTTTTTTTTTTTTTTTTGCGGTACGCGGGCCTCTCACTGTTGTGGCCTCTCCCGTTGCAGAGCACAAGCTCCGGACGCGCAGGCTCAGCAGCCATGGCTCACAGGCCCAGCCGCTCCGTGACATGTGGGATCTTCCCGGACCGCGGCATGAACCCACATCCTCTGCATCAGCAGGTGGACTCTCAACCACTGCGCCACCAGGGAAGCCCTAAAATCTTGTAGGTCAGTACAAGTAAAGTACTATGATTCAGGCACCTGGGACACAGAGAAAACAAGATACTGATCCTGACTTGAAATATCTACAACTCTAGTAGAAGAAACAGACACAAACCAACAGTTAGATTGCTATGTGATATGTGTGTTTCAAGAGGAAGAAGCCTCAAGGTGTTTGGGGCTAGACAAGAAAGGTTTTACTGAGTAAGTGACTTTTAAACTAAATTGTGTTTTGTCAGATCGACAAGGGCAAGGAGGGCATTTCAGACAGAGCAAAGAGCAAAGACTGGGAAGATTAAGAGAACACAGTATGCCCTGGAGACAGCAAATAGCTCAGTGGGGCTGGAGCATAGTGGGTGTGAGGGAACAGCCTGAGATAAAACTGGAAGATTAGGCAAAAGCTGTAGGGAGTGGAGATTTTAAGCAGAGAAATTTTTCCCTTAAAAAGGTTTCTCAGGCCGCAGAGCTGTGGATGGATTGGAGAGCACAGAGTTGGAAGGCAGTCAAACCAGTTAGGAGGCTTTTAGGGTAATTACATGAGAAATGATGAGGTCTAAATGAAAGTAAAGGGCAGTAGGTATGACGAAGGGCATTAACTAGGGACCTCGAAAAGGGATCCTTGAATATAGACAACAGAGAGAATGGGGCTGAAATTGGCTCTGCGGTTTCTAGTTTGGGTGACTGGGGGAACAGTTAGGCCATTAAATGCAAATGCAAATGCCCTAGGTCATTGGGAATTATCTTTGATTCCTTCTTCCACTCAACAGATTACCAACTCCTGCCAGGTCTTTGCCTGCAATCTTCCCCACTCTTCTAAATATCCTTCACACTGATATGAAGTTTGTAAGGTCGGATCTTAACAAACGGCACCGCGAAACAGAGGAAAGCTTCAAGTGAGCTTTATTAGGGAGCGCTTCCGGGCGACGTTCACTGGTCCGAGAGAAAGCGGCCAGAGAAGTCGCACCCGGGCGAGGGTTGGGCAAGACTTTATAGGGGAAGGAGGGAAAGGGGTGTGGTGAATCTGGGAGGGCGCAGGGTATTCCTTATTTGGTGGTCCTTTCGGGTATCCTGGGGGACCGTTAGTCCCGCCCCTCGAAAGGCGGGAAGGCTGGGCTGGGTTCAAAGTCCCCAGGTCAGTTCCTGGAACTGGGTGGTCCGGAATGTCTCCAGGGCAGTTTCTGGGACTGGGTGGTCCGGAGAATTTCGGTCTGATGCAACCTGTGAATCTGATTGTGTTCCCCTGCCTCGGGCCAGTTGGCCTTACAAAGTTACCTTCCTAAAGCAGCTGAGTGTATACATTACTGTTCACAGGGGCTTCCCTGGTGGCGCAGTGGTTGAGAGTCCGCCTGCCGATGCAGGAGACACGGGTTCGTGCCCCAGTCCGCGAAGATCCCACATGCCGCGGAGCGGCTGGGCCCGTGAGCCATGGCCGCTGAGCCTGTTTGTCCGGAGTCTGTGCTCCACAACGGGAGAGGCTACAACACTGAGAGGCCCGCGTACAGTAAAAAAAAAAAAAAAAAAAAAAAATTTATACATTACTGCTCAGAAGCATTTGATGGACCCCCCCCCCCCCCACACACACACTGTACGGGAATGAAATCTAAGCTTCTTTGTGGAGCATTCAAGCCTCTACATGTTCAGGCTGGCCACAGGCTACCTCTTGGATGTATCCATCTCTTGTTAACTACCATTCCTTTTCTCACCCTATATATCTTCAGCCTTAAACATTAATCTAATCATTGTTTCTCTAACACATCCTGTCATTTTACACTTCTAAGCCTTAGCTTAGGCTATTTTCTCTATTTGAATGCAGCGTTTATGTCAGTTTCTCCATAACACTTTACCCATCCCCTTAGTCAAAAGTATTCTTCCTCTTCTGTGGTGCATAGACTTTTGTGTCTCAATCCTAACACTTTTTGCGTTCTGCCTGTTTTTATAGATAGTTGTAACTTAGTCCCTTCTACTTCCTTGCCCCAGTGACTTAATCACACACAGTATAGGCTTAAAGCCTTGTGACGAATTGAACTGGAGCAGGGATGTGATCCCTGTATCAAAGGTTAACAGTCTGGAAAACTCAGGCGATTCTGCAAGAATCCATAACATCGCGCATGAAAAAAGAGCCTAGAGGAGTCACTCATTCCAGGGGGCCCTTTCGCTGTCTAGAACAACCGTTACAAAAGGTGGGAACAAAATAATTTGCTGTTAGGGGAGTACGGCTTCTCTACACAGTTGCAAGATGTTTTTATTGTTTACATAAAGTAAAATATCTCATGCACTGTACTTGAAAAAAGCCCTAAGGGATCTAAGATTTCCCGAGGTGAATTTTCCGCTGACGGGTGTCCTCCTGAAGTCAACTGCACTGACCATCATGCAGTGTACTTGGTAATGGATTAAAGACTCATCGAAGCATACCCGCGGTGCTTCTCCGGAGAGGGACTGCGTCTTGGCCCGGAGCGACCTCCGCTCCGCCCTGCGGCCACCCCCACGACCGCCCCCAGCGGCCGCAGCCTGGAGGCTCCAAGGGAATTCCCGCACCTCTGCGCGCGCAATCCCGGGACAAGGATCCGCGCGGCGCGCGCAATTGCCCTGGAAACCTCTGCGCGCGCACGCGCAAACGCGGGGCGGGGGAGGACTGAGCTAAGGGTTTAGCAGCGGAAGGAGGGATTTACCCTTCCAGTCGACTGGCGCTGCCCCCAGGGTGGACGCGCGCGCCGCCCATCTCCCTCGGGTGGAGCGTCCCTTCCAGCACGCGCCCGGCCGCGCGCTCCCCAGCCCCTCCCCCTCCGCCCTCCCCACTTCACAAGCACCCTTGCCCTCCTCCCGCATTTGTGCGCCGGTGCAGCAGGCAGTGGGAGCATCCGGGCACTTCCGCAGCCGAGAGGCGATCCGGGCGGCGGCAGCTGCGGCGGCGGCGGCGGTCGAGGAGCTCCCATGGCTGGGACCAGGCTGGGGGAAGGCAAAAGGGGGGCGAGGCCTTAAGCCCGAGCCGCGGCGGGGTGGGTCCCGAGGGAGGCGGAGCGGGAAGCGCTCTCGCGGGCGGAGGAGGGCCGGGAGCGGGGCTCGTTCGGTCTTCTAGTGCGTTCGCCTGGCCAGCCGGGGCTCTGGAGATGCATCTACATCAGGTCCTCACCGGAGCTGTCAACCCTGGAGACAACTGCTATTCCGTGGGCAGCGTCGAAGATGTCCCCTTCACGGTGAGCGGTGTCCGGGAGCCCGAGGGGGAGAGACCGCAGTCTCTACGCGGGGGCCAAGACCCCCTGTCCCCGGCCCACGCCTCCCCGGGAGGCTGCGAGGTGTTGGTAGGCCCCACCCGAGTCCCCTTTGCACCCCAATTTAGCGGGGCGGGCCGTGGGACTGTGATTCCTGCGGCTGCTGTAGGAAATTGCCAGTCAGGGGAAAGGTTGAGGAATCCACCGCCCTGTCCGCCCTCAGCAAACGGGCCCCGGGGGTGACTGCACCAGACGGTTCGTCTCCTAGGATGGCCCCGGGTCTGTGGTGGAGGAAGGTGAAACCGCTGAAAGCCCAGAGCGTCCGTTTCGCACCTGCGTCCGTTTCGCACCTGCTCTGGGTTTGGAGGCGCAGAGACTCGGTCTTGTCTCCTCGCGGAGCGTGCAGGAGATGCTGCGTCTGGCTCCCCCTGCCCGTTGTGTTAGGACATTGAGGAGCCGCTGGAGCCGGTGGCTTTAAGCCCAACCCTCCGTACCTCCTGATATGCAGAACCTTAATTCCAACAAGAAAATGGAAAAATTCATTCTCTGCCTCCGAGAAATTTAGAATAGAATAATTAGAGTGACAGCGGTCTGGAGAGCTCTTATTTATGACGAGATCACGGTTTGGTACCCTCCCTAGATAATATTTTAATCCGTTTGCAAGGTAGGCTGGTTGGTTTGTTTTAAAGATAGGGCAATGTGAAAATTTTATGACAGTGTTTTTCCTGTTTGTGAGATTAAAGTGTATGTAAACGATAATGTGTTAGAACCTCTTAAAAATCTGGATGAAATAGACATGTTTCTCAAGGAGCTTGGATGGATTAATCCTTTTGAGAATGGAATGTTGTTAGTGTAGCCAATTCAAACCAAGCTCTAGAGCTTCGTTTACCCACAGAGAGACTCCCATGGATTAACATGAGTTTCTTTTTTGTGTTAAATTTAGACATGGTCCTCCTTGGAAGGAACTGTAGACAATTAGACCTCGATTAAATACACATTGTTGTTAATAATCATTCTCTTTGATGAAATTGGAAATAGCATAACGGTATGTTTTTAGACAAGGGAAACACTCTGATCTGATGTCTGCTTTCCAGTAGCATGTTTTTAAAGCTGCAGAAATAAGAAAAGCTTCTGCAAAACTGCAGAATCATTATGTAGCACAGTGCATTCAGGAGCAGAGTTTATCTAACATTGTGATACATTAGAAATAACCCCATAAGATTGTTTTCTGGCCATTTTAATTTTAAATGTAATCAACTTGGCTTTGTACCAGTTTAGAATGAACCCTTAAAAAATATAATTTGCCTGACTTATATTGTTACACCTATCCCTACCAATGGTGTCATCTGTGTTTTGTGTACTTGTGACCTGAAAGACCATATAGTGTTGAGCTTGGGCTTCAAGTGTGTAGACAATTTGGGGGGCATAGAGAGAAGAAATTTCCCTCTCCTCTAGTTGTGTATGTGGGGAGGAAGTTCCCCAGGCTTTCTCCATCAAGAAATGAATCTGGACTCTTGGCTTATGGGGTATCTCCACACTATTATGGTCGTGGTAGTTTTCTGTTTCCATCTAAGGTAGAGTGGTGTCTCATTGTGAGGCTGGTATATAGGGCTAAACAGGTTCAGGTGCAGTCTGGAAAAGCCAATGCCAGAACCATTAGTGCTGCACAGGTGTGGTTATGCTGTAGGCTGCTCATGACCAGGTCCTTGGAATCATTTTCAAATCTTTTTCCACCTCCCTCTTTCAATCTGTCACCAAATCTAGCTGACTCTCTGCAGTGACTACCAGATTTACCCCTTTTCATGTCCTTAGTTACCAGATTATTGTAGAACCTTATTTGTATTACTTAATATTAAAAACTTCCAAACTGGTTTCCTGACATCTCTGATCACTTCAATTCATCCTCCACACAGCTGCTGGTATAATAATCTTCAAATAGCATTTCACCATATCATTCTTGGCTCAAGAGTATGTAGTTGTTTCTAAGAGCTGTGGTGTGAAATTTAAATTTGTCAGATATTCTTCTGCCATCTTTGACTTTACATTTGATTATATATACTCCTCACCTTGGCCCCTCTGCTCTAGACATACCAATCTTCTCACTCTAGCCTACATTTTTATGTTGCAACAAGAGAATTCTTGCGTTTTGTTTTCCCAAATAATGACTCAAAATTTACCTGGTTTAGGATGCCTGCCTGTGACACTGATTATTTTGGCCCTTTGGCATTTACACACCCATGTTGCACACCATTTCATTTTAATATCTTAGTTTTTAAAAATATATTTATTTATTTATTTTGGTTATTCCTGGTCTTAGTTGCGGCATGTGGGATCTTTAGTTGCGGCATGTAGGCTTCTTAGTTGCGGCATGTGAACTCTTAGTTGTGGCATGCATGTGGGATCTAGTTCCCTGACCGGGGATCAAACCCTGGCCCCCTGCATTGGGAGCATGGAGTGTTACCCACTGGACCACCAGGGAAGTCCCAATATCTTAGTTTTGAATACACTGATCCAGTTATAATTTTGCCTTGAACTAGAAATGACCTTTTGGACTCTATGAAGAACAGAGTTGCTTGAAAAAATGAGAACAAGCTGTTTTCAAGTACTCAGGAATCAGCTAACAATTATTTCAATGCCTGTGTTAGTATAGTAAAAATGAAATTAAAAGAAAAGGTAAAACTCCTTTATGTAGAGCATGCCATTTGATTTGTATAGCAATCAGGTGAAAAAACTTTAGTTCTGGGTCAGATGACTAACAAGGGGACCAGCCGGGACTGGAATGGAGGTCTTGTGACTTCTCATCTGGTGGGCTTTTCTCTGTAGCATGTTTCTTTCCTGTCAGAGTTCTTGCTCTGAAGGGTGTGTATATGTGGGGAGGGTCTAGACATGGCCAGTGTAGAAGGTAAGACTGTCTTGGAGCTAGCCAGTGGTAACCTGAGGACCTTTTCAAAATAGGGCAGATCATTTATTTCAGAGTCTATAAGCAAAGTTTTTTTTTTTTTTAAATTTTTCGGTACGCGGGCCTCTCACTGCTGTGGCCTCTCCCGTTGCGGAGCACAGGCTCCGGACGCGCAGGCTCAGCGGCCATGGCTCACGGGCCCAGCCGCTCCACGGCATGTGGGATCTTCCCGGACCAGGGCACGAACCCGTGTCCCCTGCATCGGCAGGCGGACTCTCAACCACTGTGCCACCAGGGAAGCCCCAATATAAGCAAAGTTTTTGAAAAGGAATTGTTCTAAAAGAATTTTGAAGTGTTCATGACATTGTAATTGAAAAACAATCTGTTATATATATATTGCACTGTGCATGGGAGGTGGTGGGTGGTGGTGGTGTGATCGGCTGGGCAGTGAATGTCTGCTTGGTTATGTTGTCAGGGCACGATCTCTACTGTGTTGACATGGTGATGCAGTTGGTAGTGGACAAACCCAGTGATGAATACTTTTAGTGCTAGCATGTGGGCTGTGATGGTTTTTACTTGTGTTTTGGCAGTTAGGAGTTTTTTAAAACACTCAATTGTAATTTTATAAATACACTTGTATAAATATCACCTTTTGATCATTCTGTTCTTTTCAATATAAGATCTAAGTCCTGGGAAATATTGTTATCCTGTAGTAAGTCAGGTCCCAGGTAGTCCAAAGGTTGATGTATGAGCTTTGTTGTAGTTTATTTTGCCATCGATACATTTCCAAGTACCTTCTTACAGGTAAGTGGCTGTTCTAAGGCTTATTGCAACAGATAGTTTAAATTTCTCCTTATTTATGTTGTTTATTACTTTCTGAAAATAGTCCTTAGTTTTTTTTTACTTTACTTTTCTGTAAGCATTAGAATATTAATTAAAATAGTGATGGTACATGATGATTATTAATATAATTAAAATATTTTGTTCACCTAAGGGGTACAGACTATATTTTCAGACATATAGGGGCAGTTGATGTTACTGCATTCTGATATGAATTCAATACATTGATGAAAAAAGTTTACAAAAATTAGTAAGTCATTTCCACTTTCAGGGGGCTTATAATATACTGGCAGAGATAAAAAATGAGGTACATAGTTACAATGTAAGTCAGGTGAAAGAGATCACATGTAGTTGGGAAGATAAAAGATTTCATGAAAGATTGACACTTGGAAAGACAGAGTAGTATTAGGCATTTCTAGATGGTAAGAACAACAAAAGCCAAGGAGTGGTGTGATATAAAGGATACATTATTGGGTGACTGTTCCTTCACAAAAGTGATTAAAAAAACAAAACAAAACACAGGACTTTAAAAACACCCCACAGGCCTTCTTTATTAAGTAGCGAATACTGTTAGAATTTTGAAAAATACGATTTGCAAACATTACCCTTAGCTTTTTAGGAAAATATATTTGTATTCTGACATTCTTGACTTTTGTTTTTGTTTTTTCTAGTAGTGAATGAAATGAATGAAAAAACATTTATTTAAAAGTTAGAAGATAATGTTATGTTACATGTTATATATGTCATATATGACCTTTTTTTGGCATTTAGATATATTTTTATTCTACTGTAGCATAATAACATTCTAGTCCTAGAATTATGGCAACACCGAACTTTGAAAATAATCAGCTTGTTTATACATTTACAAATGCTTGCTGAACACATGGATGTGTGTGGCTCTGTGGAGATTAAAAAAAATAATAAAAAAGAACAAAAAAAATCGTCCAGATTTCAGGGAGTTTATTAAAAAAGTTTAGGAAGCTGGTAATCTATCTACTAGGGGAGTTAAGATGTATACTTAACCACAGCAGGTCAGCTGTGTGGTATTGTGAGGCACTTAAATTCTTGTGGGAATTCAGAAGGAATAAGAGATCACTTTTGGCCAGGGGAATTGGAGAGTTGGACAGAAAAATGCTTTTGTACTGGCTAGTTATCAATAGGTATAATGACTTTACCTATTGACAGCCTATGCTGAGAATAAAGGGAAGGACAGAAGTCAAGAATTTAGAACGGGCTTGTTTCCCAAGAGAAATTGGCCCATTTATTCTTGGAGAGTAGCTTCTTGTTTATTTAAATTGATATCTTTTAGAGTTTGTGGCCTTGTGTTTGCTGTCAGCCTGTAGGTGAATATGAGGTTCTATAAGTTTTTACTTATGTCCCTAGGTAGATTGTTAATTAGCCTGCCTTCTAGAGTGAGAAGACTCCTAGCAGCTACCCTGAAACTCCGGTATAACCCCAAATAATGCCTCCTCAGAAATGGGAAGTCAGAGACCAACTACTTATATGACATTGACCAAATTGCTGAAACTTTTTAGGTTTTTCATCTGTAAAACGAGGTTCTTAAATTAGGTTCTCTTTAACTATTCAGACCTTGGATGGCATTTATACAGACCTCTCTAGAGATTTCCAAGGGGCAAAAGAGAAGACGGACCAGAAACATAAAGTGATTGTGGTGAGGATATAGGTCTAGCGCCTCTGTGCCCTGCCACTTGTATGTATGTACAAGACTGTTGGTCAGACTCTACAGTCAGGGAGCCTGACTTCCTTTCTGCCTCAGGGATTAAGCCATGCAGAGCCTTTGTGAAGTAGTGGTTCTTGTTCGGGCTCACAGTCGAGAAGGAGGCTCTTGTTTATGATTGTATCCTCAGTATCAGGTAGATGGTACTGTCAGAGTACAGTGCAGAGTGGGAGATGGGCCAGGGTGATGGTACTCAACCACCCACTAAATAGATTTACTCCTTTACTTTCTGTTCTTAGCTTTTTGAGTATTTGAAGGATGACTTTAGAAATTATCTAAAAAATTGATACAAATGAACTTATTTGCAAAACAGATATAGACTCACA
This sequence comes from Delphinus delphis, assembly GCF_949987515.2. Classification (NCBI taxonomy): domain Eukaryota; kingdom Metazoa; phylum Chordata; class Mammalia; order Artiodactyla; family Delphinidae; genus Delphinus; species Delphinus delphis. The sequence continues at coordinate 150,388,196 of NC_082684.1, forward strand.
GACATAGAAAACAAACTTATGGTTATCAAAGGGGATAGTGGGGATGGGGGGAGAAAAATGAGGAGTTTGGGATTAACATACACACGACTATATATAAAATAAGTAAACAACAAGGACCTATTGTAGAGCACAGGGAACTATACTCAATATCGTGTAATAACCTATAATGGAAAAGAATCTGAAAAAGAATGTATACATACATATGTATAACTGAATCACTTTGCTGTACCCTTGAAACTAACACAACATTGTAAATATGTAAATACTTCAATTAAAAGAAGAAATTATAATCAGTATCTTAATTTGGATCTTGAGAAACTTTTAGAACAAATCAGAGTCTCAGTATTTTTTTTTTTTGTTGCGGTATGCGGGCCTCTCACTGCTGTGGCCTCTCCCGTTGCAGAGCACAGGCTCCGCGCGCGCAGGCTCAGCGGCCATGGCTCACGGGCCCAGCCGCTCCGCGGCACGTGGAATCTTCCCGGACCGGGGCACGAACCCGTGTCCCCTGAATCAGCAGGCGGACTCTCAACCACTGGGCCACCAGGGAAGCCCAGAGTCTCAGTATTTAATCATCAAAAAGAGTATAGGATGTTGGGTTACAACAGTAATGGTGCAGTGGAAAAACAAGTCGTGCCTGACCAATTTAATTTCCTTCTGTGATAGAAAGCAAGGTAGTGTTTGAAAGGGGATAATAATAGAGAATACCTGTAATTCAGATTCAAGTAAGGCTCTTCTAGCTTATTTTTTTGTGGCTTATTTTTTAAACAAGTTTGGAAACTAAATATTTTAATAGAAGTTTTAGGGTTTTCAATCATTTTGAGTTTGTAGTATCTTTTTTTCATTTTATTTTTGCTCTGGATCCCTAATTTGTGATATAACAGGATAGGACTTGTTATTGAGGAAGCAGGGAGGCAGGTGCAACTTTCACAGGTGGTGTGACTGTATTTTCTTGCTCTTAGAGATAGCTCATGTAACCCTGGCACTTGACGTATAATATGTGAAACCAATTGACTGTGCTTTTATTCTCAAACTTTCTCATTTCATGGTTGCTAAAGGCTCCTTTAATGCTCCCCTTTGCCTCCATCCTAAACACCTAAAAATATGGTTAGCTTATATCTCTTTGATGGAGAAGTCACTAGGTATAAAGGGGTCACTGAATAGAACCAGACTCCTTTAAACACTACATGATAATTTGGTGGGGTGATTTGAAAGGCATAAATATCATCCTCTTAGATTATCATTGGAGATGTGTTCCTTTTGGGCTATTCCTCTAAAAATTGAGCCTTCTCAGGAATGATATTTAATTTAATTCATACTAAGTCATGACGCTTTCCTCTTGTGATTTTAGAAGAAACCCAGGAAACCTGAAACTATATGGGCATTATGCAAGGCGGCATAGATTGGACCCCCCTTTCCCCAAAACATAAAAGTTTTGGCTTAGACTAAGTTCAAAGACACACATAGCTTATATGGTCTCTGCATTTCAATAACAAAATGCTGACATCTTCCTAGGAGTAATGACTTCGGTTTTGTTATATGCTGGCACCTTCCTCATGTCTTCTCTGGCCTTGACTGTATCTGTACTTAGGAGGATCTAATCAGAAGGAGATATTAAAATTACTGTCATGTACTGTAACCATAGCATCTTTTATATGGATGAATTGTCAGTGTTTCCAGGAAAGGCCAGTTCCTCCATTGGTACCGATGATCTTAAATTGGGAGTGATTTTGCCCCCTGGGACGTTTGGCAGTGTCTGGAGACATTTTTGATTGTTGACAAGGTTGTAGGGAAGGACTAGCATCTAGTGGGCAGAGGCCAGAGACCCTGATAAACATCCTATTATGTGCAAGACAGCTCCCCACAATGAAGAATTACTCAGCCTAAAATGTCAATACTGCTGCAGTTGTGAGAAACCCCAATTAATATCCCAGGTCCCATCCCCTCTTATCTACTCAAGCACATTGCTCTAACAGTTTCTCCTTTTCTGTCTTGTAAAATTGCTTTTTCTTCCTCATTGAAATAGTTTCTTTACTTAGCTCTGCTGGTTGTCCTTTACTTCCCTTAAGTACTCCTTCTCAACCTGATTTCAGATTTCTGTATCCAGCTTTTCTTTGACATCTCCCTTTTGAATGTCTAATAGCTGTCTCATAACACTCTCTTCCTCCAGCCTTCTCTAAAGCAGTAAGTGGCTACCTTCCTTTTTTTTTTTCCAGTTCCCTTGGAATTTTTCACTGTTTTCTTTCATTTACACCCCAGATCTAATGTTGGCAACTTCTGTTGGCTATACCTTCAAAATGCATCCAGAATCTGTCTACTTATCACCTGTGCTGCTACCACCCTGGTCCAGGGCACCATCATCTCTTTCCAAGATTATGGCAATAGGCTCTTAACAGGTCTCCTTGCCTTCTCTGCCTTTAGTCTTATACTTCTTCAGTTTATTTTCAACATAATAGTGGAATGATCCTGTTACTGTGTAAATCGGATCTTATTAGTCTCTTGTTCAAAATTTTCAAATGACTTCTTTTTTCACTCAGAGAAAAGACCTGAGTGCCTTCAATACCCTTTACTGCTATTTCATTAGCACCTAGAACAAAAATTTATTGGGTACAAAATAGTACCCAATAAATTAGTAAATAGAAACGGCGCTTAGTGTAATATACAACATCCTTAGAGTAAATATGGTGACCACTTTTATAAGGCTATTTTTTACAATACTTTTTGATATAGGTCAATGGCATTAGGCCATATTTAGATAAATGAATTTTATAGGTTGGAGGCAGGGAGAGCTAAGAGAATACAATCCAGGTATAAAGCTTAGCTGGTCTGGTTTAATCTAAGGATGCATATTAATGTACTGAGAGGAATTGACAAATTCTGTGCCTATTAAGCAGTTCTAAAATTTTCACAATTTTGCTTTTGAAAGACTTTAATACATAAAAAATTAGAGATTAACCTAATACCTGGACTGTAGAGATTTTTTTAAAATTATTTATTTATTTATTTATTTATTTTTGGCTGTGTTGGGTCTTCATTTCTGTGCAAGAGCTTTCTCTAGTTGTGGAGAGCAGGGGCCGCTCTTCCTTGCGGTGCGCGGGCCTCCCACTGTCGCGGCCTCTCTTGTTGTAGAGCACAGGCTCCAGACGCGCAGGCTCGGTAGTTGTGGCTCACGGGCATGTGGAATCTTCCCAGACCAGGGCTCGAACCTGTGCCCCCTGCATTGGCAGGCAGATTCTCAACCACTGTGCCACCATGGAAGCCTTGTAGAGATTTTTTATTTTAAGAGTTACAGATTTTAACAAATAGCTGAGCTGGGCCTGGAATTGAAAATTGAGGAGCCTGACAAAGACAAGATTGAGGTGGTTGCCCCACCTGGTGGTAAACTGAACTCAGCCAAAGGAATATTCTTTTTTTTTTTTTTTAACATCTTTATTGGGGTATAATTGCTTTACAATGGTGTGTTAGTTTCTGCTTTATAACAAAGTGAATCAGTTATACATATACATATGTTCCCATATCTCTTCCCTCTTGCGTCTCCCTCCCTCCCACCCTCCCTATCCCACCCCTCCAGGCGGTCACAAAGCACTGAGCCGATATCCCTGTGCCATGCGGCTGCTTCCCACTAGCTATCTACCTTACGTTTGGTAGTGTGTTTATGTCCATGACTCTCTCTCGCCCTGTCACAGCTCACCCTTCCCCCTCCCCATATCCTCAAGTCCATTCTCTAGTAGGTCTGTGTCTTTATTCCCACCTTACCCCTAGGTTCTTCATGACCTTTTTTTTTTCTTAGATTCCATATATATATGTGTTAGCATACGGTATTTGTCTTTCTCTTTCTGACTTACTTCACTCTATATGACAGACACTTAGGTCCATCCACCTCGCTACAAATAACTCAATTTCGTTTCTTTTTATGGCTGAGTAATATTCCATTGTATATATATGTGCCACATCTTCTTTATACATTCATCTGCTGATGGACACTTAGGTTGCTTCCATCTCCTGGCTATTGTAAATAGAGCTGCAGTGAACATTTTGGTACATGACTCTTTTTAAATTATGGTTTTCTCAGGGTATATGCCCAGTAGTGGGATTGCTGGGTCATATGGTAGTTCTATTTGTAGTTTTTTAAGGAACCTCCATACTGTTCTCCATAGTGGCTGTACCAATTTACATTCCCACCAGCAGTGCAAGAGTGTTCCCTTTTCTCCACACCCTCTCCAGCATTTACTGTGGCTAGATTTTTTTTTTTTTTTTTTTGGGGGGGGGAAAAGGCTGAGACATTGCTGTCCCATGAATTTTTTTTTTTTTAACATCTTTATTGGGGTATAATTGCTTTACAATGGTGTGTTAGTTTCTGCTTTATAACAAAGTGAATCAGTCATACATAAACATATGTTCCCATATGTCTTCCTTCTTGCGTCTCCCTCCCTCCCGCCCTCCCTATCCCACCCCTCCAGGCTGTCACAAAGCACCGAGCCAATATCCCTGTGCCATGCGGCTGCTTCCCACTAGCTATCTACCTTACTACGTTTGTTAGTGTGTATATGTCCATGACTCTCTGTCGCCCTGTCACAGCTCACCCTTCCCCCTCCCCATAACCTCAAGTCCGTTCTCTAGGAGGTCTGCGTCTTTATTCCTGCCTTACCCCTAGGTTCTTCATGACATTTTTTTTTCTTAAATTCCATATGTATGTGTTAGCATACGGTATTTGTCTTCTTCTTTCTGACTTACTTCACTCTGTATGACAGACTCTAGGTCTATCCACCTCATTACAAATAGCTCAATTTCGTTTCTTTTTATGGCTGAGTAATATTCCATTGTATATATGTGCCACATCTTCTTTATCCAGTCATCCGATGATGGGCACTTAGGTTGTTTCCATCTCCGGGCTATTGTAAATAGAGCTGCAATGAACATTTTGGTACATGACTCTTTTTGAATTTTGGTTTTCTCAGGGTATATGCCCAGTAGTGGGATTGCTGGGTCATATGGTAGTTCTATTTGTAGTTTTTTAAGGAACCTCCATACTGTTCTCCATAGTGGCTGAACCAATTCACATTCCCACCAGCAGTGCAAGAGTGTTCCCTTTTCTCCACACCCTCTCCAGCATTTATTGTTTCTAGATTTTTTGATGATGGCCATTCTGACCAGTGTGAGATGATATCTCATTGTAGTTTTGATTTGCATTTCTCTAATGATTAATGATGTTGAGCATTCTTTCATGTGTTTGTTGGCAATCTGTATATCTTCTTTGGAGAAATGTCTATTTAGGTCTTCTGCCCATTTTTGGATTGGGTTGTTTGTTTTTTTGTTATTGAGCTGCACGAGCTGCTTGTAAATTTTGGAGATTAATCCTTTGTCAGGTGCTTCATTTGCAAATATTTTCTCCCATTCTGAAGGTTGTCTTTTGGTCTTGTGTATGGTTTCGTTTGCTGTGCAAAAGGTTTGAAGTTTCATTAGGTCCCATTTGTTTATTTTTGTTTTTATTTCCATTTCTCTAGGAGGTGGGTCAAAAAGGATCTTGCTGTGATTTATGTCATGGAGTGTCTTGCCTATATTTTCCTCTAAGAGTTTGATAGTTTCTGGCCTTACATTTAGGTCTTTAATCCATTTTGAGCTTATTTTTGTGTGTGATGTTAGGGAGTGTTCTAATCTCATACTTTTACATGGACCTGTCCAGTTTTCCCAGCACCACTTATTGAAGAGGCTGTCCTTTCTCCACTGTACATTCCTGCCTCCTTTATCAAAGATAAGGTGACCATATGTGCGTGGGTTTATCTCTGGGCTTTCTATCCTGTTCCATCGATCTATGGTTCTGTTTTTGTGCCAGTACCATATTAGAAGCAAGATTTTCTTTAGAAAGTAATTTTAAGAATGTTGGGAATTCCCTGGTGGTCCAGTGGTTAGGACTCTGTGCTTTCACTGCCGAGGATGAGGGTGCAGTCCCTGGTCTGGGAAAGCCGTGGGGTGCAGCCAAAGAAGAAAGAAGAATGTTTTAATACATAGACAAATGGAACATTTAAACATGGCTGTCATTTTATGCTAGAAAAATTTTATATAATCAAAAGCCCAATTTGGCCATTAAAATCAAAAAGCAAACAAAAACCATAAAGAACTCAATTTTTTGTTTTAACATTATTAATATAATATCTACATTGTGAAAAACTCATAATTCAAACAATGTTGAAATACAGAAAGTAAGAAGGAAAGTTTCCTTTTCCTAGTAGAATTTTGTTTAGCTTAACTTCCTGGTCATCCTTGATTCAAAAAATATTTGAGTGCCTAGGCATTGTGCATACTCTCTAAGGCAAACCAGCTATTAAATATGCACTGTTGTACACTGTTGGTGTATGTTGTTTTAAGGTATAAACTAGTTAAATTGGTAAAGTAGTTGAATTACAGCCCTTCTTTCTGGTAGTATTTAATAGTGCCAGTTGCATGTGGTTGATATATAGAAACACAATTTTTTTTGAAATGGAAGGATTAATATCCATCTTGTATGTTAAATTGGTATATGAAATGAAATATTTTACAATTTAGATCTAGTATAGGAATTTTAGATCTAGGAATTAAAGAATTTAATCAAAGCTACACAGCAGACCCTATGGCAGAATTAAGACTGGAACCAATAAACAAATGGGACCTAATTAAGCTTAAAAGCTTTTACACAGCAAAGGAAATCATCAACAAAACCAAAAGACATCCTATGGAATGGAAAATATTTGCAAATGATATGACTGACAAGGGGATAATTTCCAAAATATATAGGTAAAAAAAAAAAAAATCAAAAAAACAAACAACCTAATAAAAAAAATGGGCAGAAGACCTGAATAGACATTTTTTTCCAAAGAAGACATACAGATGGCTAACAGGTGTATAAAAAAATGCCCAACATTGATAATTATTAGAGAAATGCACATCAAAACAACAAGATATCACCTCACACCTGTCAGAATGGCTGTCATCAAAAAGTCTACAAATACATGTTGGAGAGTATGTAGAGAAAAGGGAACCCTTGTACACTGTTGGTAGGAATGTAAATGGTGATGCAGCCACCATGGAAAACAGTTCCTCAAAAAACTAAAAATAGAACTACCATATGATCCAGTAGTTCCACTTCTGAGTATATGTCCAGAAAAAATGAAAACACTAAGTTGAAAAGACACCTGCACCCCAATGTTTATAGCAGCACTAGTTATAATAGCTAAGATACGGAAGCAACCCAGGTGTCCATCAACAGATGAATGGATAAAGAAGATGTGATACATATCTACACAATGGAATAGTACTCAACCATAAAAAAGAATGAAATTCTGCCATTTGTAGCAATGTGGATGGACCTAGAGAATACTATGCTTAGTGAGATAAGTCAGAAAAAGACAAATACTGTATATCACTTATATGTGGAATCTAAAAATTAATGTAAACAAATGATATGCAAAACAGAAACAGACTCAGATATAGAAAACAAACTAGTGGTTACCAAAGGGGAGAGGGAAGGAGGGAGGGGCAAATTAGAAGAATGGGATTAAGAGATACAAAGTACTATATATAAAATAGGTAAGCAACAAGGATATATTGTAAAACACAGGGAATTATAGCTATTATCTTGTAATAACTTTTGATGGAGTATAATCTATAATTATACTCCATTAAAATACTGAATCGCTGTGCTCTACACCTGAAACTAACATAATATTGTAAATCAACTATACTTCAATGAGAGAGGGAAAAAAAAGGACTGGAACCTAAGGCTCCAAGTTCTTTTTTCTCCCCTTAAAATTTAAAAAGTAACACATGCCCTTGTAGATAGTTTGAAAAATGTAGAAGAAAGATAAAATCATTTGTAATTGTCCAATCCAGAGATAGCCCCTCTTACCATTTTGGTAAAGTGGACGGAGGCCCCATGGAGGAGGCTTATTTGATTTCAGAATGCTTATCTGTATTTTTTTCCTGAATGAGTTTTGGGTAGTTATTTTTGTAAGAATAGATTCTTTTGTGTAGATATTCAAATTTATTAATTTAAAATTGTTCAGAGCCACCTCTTACTATCTTTTTGAGGTTTGCAGCATCTGTTATATTGCTTCTTTTCTGTTTACTATCATTGGTTATTTGTGGCTCCTCTTTTCCTTCAGTAGAGGTTTATCAACCTAATTAATCTTTTAAAATAACCCACTTCTAACTTTACTAGTTCTTTCTGTTATATATTTATTTTCTATTTCATTAACTCTTATTCTTGATTTATTATTTCCTTCTTTCTGCTTTATTTGGATTAGTTTTGCTGTTTTCTTCTTAATTTGAGATAAACATTCCAGCCTCTTTTTCTAATATATACATTTAAGGGTGTAAGTATTATATTCTTAAGACTTACATTACCTGCATACCACAAAGCTATTTTTAATTTTTATTTATTAAAAATTTTTTAAATTGAAGTACAGTTGATTTATAGTGTTTCAGGTATACAGCAAAGTGATTCAGTTATACATATACATATATATGTATATTCTTTTTCAGATTCTTTTCCATTATAGGTTATTACAAGATATTGAGTATAGTTTCCTATGCTATAGAGTAGGTCCTTGTTGTTTATTTTATCTGTTAATTCAAAATTTCTACTTCATCCCTGCCTCCCCTTCCCCCCTTGGTAACCGTAAGTTTGTTTTCTGTGTCTGTGAGTCTATTTCTGTTTTGTTAATAAGTTCATTTGTATCTTTTTTTTTTTAGATTCCACATGTAAGTGATATCATATGATATTTGTGTTTCTCTCTCTGACTTACATCAGAGATAATGATAATCTCTAGGTCCATTCATGTTGCTGCAGATGGCATTATTTCATTCTTTTTTTATGGCTGAGTAATATTCCATTGTGTGTGTGTCTGCTCTCTAATTGTGGTGTGCGGGCTCTAGAGCGCGCCGGCTTAGTTGCCCCATGGCATGTGGGATCTTAGTTCCCTGACCAGGGATCAAACCAGCATCCCCTGCATTGGAAGGCGGATTCTTAACCACTGGGCCACCAGGGAAGTCCCTTTGTGTTTCATTCTTGAAAGACATTTTTGCTTAGGTTGCATAGGTTGAGGATGGCAGTATTTTCTTTTCAGCATCTTGAAGATATCACTCCTTTATCTTCTTGCCTCCACTGTTTGTGTTGAGAAGTGAGCTGCCAGCTTGTTGCTCGTTTAGAAGTTATATTTTAATTTTTTTCCCTCTAGCTGCTTGTAAGGTTTTTCTTGTCTTTCTGGTGTTTTACTGTGTTGTGTCTTGGTGTCCTTTTTTTTTCTTTTTAATCCTGTTTGGGACTTTTGAAATTTTTGAATTTGTGAGTTGATGTATTTCATCAAATCTGGAAAATTTTCAGCTAATAGCTCTTCAAATATTGTTTCTGCCCCATTGACCTCAGGAGACTAATACATTAAATATATTAGGACTTCTCTGGTGGTGCAGTGGTTGAGAATCCGCCTGCCAATGCAGGGGACACGGGTTCGAGCCCTGGTCCGGAAAGATCCCACATTGCTATGGAACAACTAAGCCCATGTGCCACAACTACTGAGCTCCTGCAGCACAATTACTGAAGCCCGCATGTCCTAGAGCCCACGTGCTGCAACTACTGAAGCCTGCGGGCCTAGAGCCCGTGCTCTACAGCAAGAGAAGCCCTGCAATGAGAAGCCCACACACCACAACGAAGAGTAGCCCTTGCTCACAGCAACGGAGACCCAATGCAACCAAAAAAAAAAAATATATATATACGTATATATATTAGATCTTCTCCCTTTAGTTCTATGTCTAAAATCCTCTCTACTATATTTTCTTTTCATCCTTTTTAGAATTCTAATTGGTTTTTTCTAATTCATTTGTTAATCCTTTCTTTTTTTTGTTTGTTTGTTTGGCTGCTTCAGGTCTTAGTTGTGGCACTCAGGATCTTCGTTAAGACATGCGGGATCTTTTGTTGCAGCTCAGGGCTTCTCTCTAGTTGTGGCGTGTGGGTTTTCTCTCTTTAGTTGTGGCACGTGGGCTCCAGAGTGTGTAGGCTCTGTAGTTTGCGGCATGCAGGCTCTCTAGTTGAGGCTCAGTAGTTGTGGCGCTGGGGCTTAGTTGCCCCGAGGCATGTGGGATCTTAGTTCCCCAACCAGGGATTGAACCCATGTTCCCTGCATTGGAAGGCAGATTCTTTACCACTGGACCACCAGGGAAGTCCTGCTAATCCTATCTTAAGTCATGTCTGATTTGCTCTATTGTACTTACTGAACTGACTAGTCCTAGATTTTGTTTTGTTTGCCCTTTATAAGATTGAAAAAATGTCCTTATATTCCTTTTTGCTGCAAGTTTTTATCATGAAGTCATCTTGAATATTGTCAAATGTTTTTTTTTTCATGATATGGTCTTGTGATTGTTTTTCTTCTTTAAACTGTTAGTGTGGTAGATTACATTGATTGATTTTTTGCAAATAAAATCAGCCTTGTATTACTGGTATAAGCCCCACTTAGTTATGGTGTGTATTATCCTTTTTATATAGGGCTAGATTTGATTTGCTAATATTCTGTTGAGTGTTTTTGCATCTATGTTGATTCTTGATCCATCGTCTTTTCCCCTCATATTGTTTTTGTTTGGTTTTGGTATTATTGTAATGCTGGTTTCATAAAATGAGTTTGTAAGTATTCCTTCCTTTTCTATTTTCTGTCACGGATCAGGTAGAAATGGTTTCATTCTGTAAATTTTAGTAGGATTTTCCAGTGAAATCATCTGGGTTTTGACTTTTGTTTCAGAAGTTTTTTTTTTTTTTGCGGTACGTGGGCCTCTCACTGTTGTGGCCTCTCCTGTTGCAGAGCACAGGCTCTGGACGTGCAGGCTCAGTGGCCATGGTTCACAGGCCCAGCCGCTCCGCGGCATGTGGGACCAGGGCACGAATCCGTGTCCCCTGCATCGGCAGGCGGACTCTCAACCACTGCGCCACCAGGGAAGCCCCAGAAGGTCTTTTTTTAAAAAATTGAGCTGTAGTTGATTTACAATATTAGTTTCAGTTGTACAGAATTTTAGGGTTTTATCTACACATTCAATTTCTTTAACAATTAAAGGACTATTAAGGTAATGTATTTCATTTGGGGTGTGTTTTTGTAGTTTCTGGTTTTGGAGAAATTAGTCTTTTTTTTTTCTATTTCACTGTCATATTTATGTGTATAGAGTTGTTTATAGTATTTTATTATCTTTTTAATGTTTGCAAGATTAGTACTGGTATTTTCTTTTATTCTTTTTTTATTTTTTAAAAGAAAAAAATTTTTTAAGTTATGTTTTTATTTTTCATTAATTAATTAATTTATTTTTGGCTGCATTGGGTCTTCGTTGCTGCATGCGGGCTTTCTCTAGTTGCGGTGAGCGGGGACTACTCTTTGTCGCAGCACGCGGGCTTCTCATTGCCGTGGCTTCTCTTGTTGCGGAGCTCAGGCTCTAGGCCCGTGGGCTTCAGTAGTTGCAGCACACGGGCTCAGCAGTTGTGGCATGAGGCCTCTAGGGCATGTGGGCTTCAGTAGTTGTGTTGTGCATGCTCACTAGTTGTGGCTCGTAGGCTCTAGAGCACAGGCTCAGTTGTGGTGCACGGGCTTAGTTGCTCCATGGCATGTGGGATCTTCCTGAACCAGGGCTTGGACCCACCATGTCCCCTGCATTGGCAGATGAATTCTTAACCACCACGCCACCAGGGAAGTCCCAATTTTTCTTTTTTCTTTGGTGTTGGTAATTTATGTCTTCTCTCTTTCTGTGTGTCTTTCTAGAGGTTTGTAAATTTTACTGAAATTTTTCAAAGAACCAGATTTTTATTTTGTTCACATTATATACTGTTTTCCTGTTGTCACTTTGATTTCTCCTTTTATTTTTATTATTTCATGACTTCTGCATGCTTTGAATTTGTTTTGCTCTTTTTCTCATTGATTAATATGGAAGCTTAGATTACTGATCTGATGTATTTATATTTCTATGGCATTTTTATAGTAGTCACTTTAACATGTTTGTGTGTTAATTTCAAAGTCTGTCTCTGTTGATTGTCTTTTCCCATGTGAGTTGAGATTTTCTTAGCTCTTTTTATGCTCAGTAATTTTGCATTGTTACCTGGACTGTTTAAAATATTGTGTTATGCAACTCTAGGTCTTGTGTAAAGTTTATGGAGAATGTTGATATTTTGTTTTAGCAGGCAATCAGCTTATTTGGGTTCATGCCAAAAGTTCTGACCAGCCTTCTATAGGTTGTAGTTTCAGTGTGAGTTCCATTTTCAAAGGCCTTGCAGTGCTAGTTGGATATAACCTGTGTACATGCCACAGGCGGCCAATATGAGACCTGGGCAGTGGTATCTCCTGTAGTTCAGATCCCAAAGGTGGTTATGCTGCTGTTTTAGGTATGATCTGTGCGTGTGCTGCCCGGGGATGCACCCAGGAGTTTATAAAAAAGTTTATTGGGTGGTTCTTCCAAGCTCTTCCCTTTTTGTGATTTCTGTGGTACTTTCTGTTTTGCTAGGGCTCCCCTTGGTGGTTCTCTGGCTGGAAAGTTGAGACTTTAGTTACCCTGCTCTGTGCTTCCTGTGACTGTATTTGTGTTCAGTGCCAAGCAGCAGTAGGACAGAGAAAGAAAAAAAAGCAACTGGGATTTCCCCCACTCTCTTGGGTTCATAGCTCTTTATATTGGAGCTCTGGGATTGCTTGGGGGCTGGGATGTGAGAAAATGGAGAAAAGAAAAGAAAAAAAAAGGATAAATGGGGAATTTTCTCTCCCTGTCTTTGAAAATTAAGAGTCTCTTTTCCTACTTTTTGAACCAAAAATAAATGGCTTCTCCTGGAGGTCTTTTTTTTGTGTGTTTTGGTTTCGTCCTAAGTTTAAACTCTCTGCTAATACAGTGGATTTCAAATTCTGTTCTTTCCTCGTTCATCTACTACCATTTACTTTTCAGTTTAAAATATTTGTTCCATGCATTCTGTCCATGTTTTATGGCTGCATTCAGTGGGAGAGAGATATTGTTGTTTTTACTTGGAATCAAAGCTATGATACCATTTTTCATATCAAAAAATATCAAGGACCAGCAATAAGTCTAATAATACATGTAGAAGATTTCAGTGGGCAGAATTAATAAAACTTTATTGAGAAACCTAAATAAAGGGAGATAAATACCATGTTTATGGACTAGTATAAAGATATCAATTCTTTCCAAGCTAATTTATAGCTTTGATGTGTTCCCAGTCAAAAACTTAAAGAGGATTTGTGAAATTTGACAGAATGATGCCTAATTTTATGGAAAGAGATAGGGCCAAGAATAGATAAGGCTATCTTGAAGAACATTAAGATGAGAGGACTTCTACCAGCTGAAGACTTGTAGAAGTTGTAGTCATTAAGGTAGTGTGGTGGTGGCCTAAGAACAAATATACCAAATTAACAAAACAGAGCACCAGAAACAGACTCACACATTTATTGATGCCTGATTTTTTTTTTTTGGCCACACTGTGTGGCATGTGGGATCTCAGTTCCCTGATCAAGGCTCGAACCCACACCCCATGGAGTGGAAGCGCACTCTTAACCACTGGACTGCCAGGGAAGTCCCACCTGATGCTTGATTTATGTCAAAGATGACGTGGTAGAATAGTATAGAATGGTTGATCTTCTCAGTCAGTAGTGCTGGGACATTTTCTTATTTATATAAGAAAGAAATGAAACTTGGCCTCTAGCTCACCCCATACATAAAAATTAACTGCAGGTAGATTACAGATCTAGGTGTGAAAGAACAATAAAGATTTTAGAAGACAGTATAGAAAATTTATTCATGACCTTCAGGTTGCAAAATATTTCTTAAAACACCAAATATACCACAATTATAGATAAATAAATTAATTTATGATGTGAACCAGGTTTCTCATAATTGAAGAAGGGAGTTCAAAATATGGACTGTAGGAAGGCTAGAATGAATGGTGGATATAATCAGACCAGAGGATGTGTATGACTTCATATGTATGTGTGTGTATCCATATATGTATATGTTATGTGTTTTTAATGTGTGAATCTGTGTGTATATATATATATATATATATATATTTAGAGAGTGAGAAAGGTAGAGAGCAATGATGTATAGGTATAGAGGTATATAGATATGGTGGGGAGGTATGCATGTCCTGGATGTCGTTGCTTTTAAACCTTTCAATGGAGAGTTGTAACTGTATGTGGGTGTCTACATACACACACACACACATATGCATGTGTATTCAAGTGCACGAGCACACATGTCTGTTTCCTAGTTGCTCAGCTGAGAGGGCCTAGACACAGTTGGTACTCCAGTAGCAGAAACATAGCTGGCATCAAGATCTTGGTTTCTAAATACCATTCTCCACTAAAAAGAAACAGCATTCCTTGGAGAAATAGCTGATTCTAGGTTGGATGATAAGCCTAGATAAGCCTGGAATCTCTTATGCCAGACAATAAGGAATTGTTCAAAGAATGATGAGAACATGTCAAAAGAAGACAGGGCTAGCTTGAAGGGTTCCTACTGGTCAAGTCTGGGACAGTTGGAATATGAAAATAAGTGATAGTAGTGGATTATCACCCTTTAAATGAGGTAAGAACTCGTGATCTTTAATATAAAAAGTACAAAAATGCATAAGAAAACTCCGGGGGAGGGATAAATTAGGAGTTTGGGATTAATATATATGCACTACTATATACAAAACAGATAAACAGCAAGGTCCTACTATATATAGCATAGGGAACTGTAGTTAATATCTTATAATAAACTTTAATGGAAAAGAATATGAAAAAGAATATATGTATAGCTAAATCACTTTGCTGTACACCAGAAACTAAGACAACATTGTAAATCAACTATACTTCAGTTAAAAAAAAATAAGAGGGGACTTCCCTGGTGGTCCAGTGGTTAGGACTCTGTGCTTTCACTGCCCAGGGCCCGGGTTTGATCCCTGGTCGAGGAACTAACATCCCACAAGCTGCGTGGTGAGGCCAAAAAAAAAAAAAAAAGAAGAAAATTACCATTTGGCAGCCATCATAGTAATAACTGATTAGGCAAGAATCATCCAATGGATGCTAATATTAGCGGGTAAAAGTTTGATAAGTAACAAGATATTTATATAACCTCAAAATAGCTTCCCACAAAATGCTTATTAATTACAAAGGAAAAAAATAGCTTTATAGAGGAGAAACTTGTCAGATACCACCTTTAACAACCGATCAAAGTTAACATCACCAGAGATGGGACAGGTAGACAAACGTGCCTCTTAGTAAAATGCAGTGAGAACATGGCTATATTTCTATGATGTTCCTGCCCAAAATGCATAACTGGAATCTAATTATAAGGAACAGTGAAAATGCAGGCCATGGACTTGGAAAAGATAATTGCATCACATATATTTGACAAAGGATTGGTATCCAGAATATAAAAATATCTATAAATCAATAAGAAAAGAACTGAGAACTTAATAGGAAGTGGATGAAAGTCTTGAACAGGCATTTCACAAAAAAGAAAGTCTAGATGACTAGCAAACATATGAAAAGAGAGGCTCTTCCTTATTAGTAATCAGAAATGCAAGTTGAAATCAGGAAGTACCATTGCATACCTACCACATTTGCAAAAGATTAATTTGACATATCTGGTGATGGCAAGAATATCCATAAATGGGAATCCTTACACACTGCTATGGGAGTATTCATACAGCTACTTTGGAAAATGCTTTATCATTATATACCAAAATTTAAGATACATATTCTCTATGATCTATCAGTTCTTCTCTCTCTATATTCTAGATAAATACATATAATATGCAGGATATGTCTACAAGAATGTTCAGAGCAGCATTTGTGTTTGTTTCTTAGAGCAGCATTGCTTTTAATAATATGCAAACAGTCCAGGAACATTAGAATGGATACATTGTGGTACATACAAGGGAATATTAGTAAGTAATGAAAATGAATGAATCACAGCTATATGTGTCACGAATTAACCTCTGACCAAATGTTCATGAAAAGAGCAAGATAAAAGAATACATGCAGTATGATTTCACGTACACAAAGTTCAGAGGGCCGGCAAAACTAAGCCATGTTATTTAGGCATGCATGCAGAAGTAGAAAAACTACAAAGAAAAGCAAGGGAGTGATTTCCCAAAAAAGTCAGGGCAGTGCTACTTTGCTTGCGGGAGAGAAATGTCCTTTTGAAGGGACACACGGTCTTTTGGGTTGCTGGAAATAGTGTATTCTTTTTTTAAGTGGTGGTTATGCACACGTTCATTTTAGTGTATTCTTTGTGGTGTCTGTTTTATGTACACCTCTAGCTTTTAAAAAAAATCGACTTAATGGGGTTTTGTGAGGGAGTGGATATAGATGTATTTTGTTGTTTTATTTTTTTGTTTGCTATGTTTAATGAGAATCTCAAGCCTTCTTTGTAAATTAAAAAATACAAAAACAAAAACTTACCATCCACCTCTCCCTGTCCTCTGGCGAAATGTAAACTTCATGTGGTAGAGAGAGACCTGCCTCTTTTCCATCACATTCTGCCCTGTGTGCCTGGTCCACGCTAACTGCTCAGTAGACGTTTGTTGACTTGAATCCCCACAGTCATCCCGCTGTGAATATTTGTTGAGACTTAAATGGTACAAGGAACAAATTACCTTAAGCAATGGGGAATTATGAGAATACAGAAGAAGAGTAGAAGACTGTGAGGGAAAACTGTGGCCTGCCATATCAGTAAACAAAGGATGCTGTAGTAAACAAAGGATGCTGCATCCCCCCACCCCCACCCCGTGAGCCCTGAAGGAGCACAGGACAGAGGTGAATGGGCTGCCTGCTGTCAAGCTGTCAGCCACTGCAGCCACCCCCAAAGGTGCACCCCGAGGAGACTCAGGATGGGGAAGAATACTGGTCCTAGATAGCTAAGGTGCATATCAAAGCAATGCTTTCAATGAGCCCAGACTCTTGCATCTTCCCATAAGAAGGAAAGTGCTAAATTCATTCACTTGAGATGTCTGGTTTTCTTTGGTTAACAGTAATCTTGTGTTGCAACTACCTGGTCTTTGTTGCAAAACTCCTATATATCCTGGCTTCTCCCTTACCTCTTCAGAGCAGTCCCTCAGAACTACCTGAGAGGCTGTCTCCTGGCCTTGAAGTCCTCAGAAAGTCCGCCAAATAAAATATAACTCTCACCGTTTAGGTTGTGTAATTTTTTTCAGTCGACAAGGCAACTCTTCCAAGAATCTTCTAACACAAGTTGTACATAGTACAACTGGGCCTCAGATATCAGGAGCTTGGTCGGCTCGGGGGACTGGTTACTCTGTCTGTGTTGGACTGTGTGGCTGTCATAATATCTCAACCTCTCCCTGTGTTGGATCCATTAAAACTGGCTTGCATGAGGACCCCAGGGACCGCCTTGGCCTCTGTGTACATAAAGTCTGTACATAAAGTCCTTTTGGCTTTACTGCCTATTACTACCTGCTACATTTCTTGGTATTTCCTTGAATATCCAGAAAGTGGAATCTGACCCAGCTCACCTTTTTTAAGCCAGGCCACATCATGGGTTGCTGGCCAGCCTGTAGCTTTTTTTTTTTTTTTTAACATCTTTATTGGGGTATAATTGCTTTACAATGGTGTGTTAGTTTCTGCTTTGTAACGAAGTGAATCAGTTATACATATACATATGTTCCCATATCTCTTCCCTCTTGTGTCTCCCTCCCTCCCACCCTCCCTATCCCACCCCTCTAGGTGGTCACAAAGCACCGAGCTGATATCCCTGTGCTATGCGAGCTGATATCCCTGTGCTATGCGGCTGCTTCCCACTAGCTATCTACCTTACGTTTGGTAGTGTATATATGTCTATGCCTCTCTCTCTCTTTGTCACAGCTCACCCTTCCCCCTCCCCATATCCTCAAGTCCGTTCTCCAGTAGGTCTGTGTCTTTATTCCTGTCTTACCCCTAGGTTCTTTTGGTATTAAGTTCTTGGCCTTTGGAATCAGGTGTCACCCTGGTCCAATCAGTTGTATGCGGTGAGTGTTGGTCACGTTGTCTGCCCAGGCTATGGGTGGGGCAGTTTCGCTTAGAAACGTCTGCGAGTCTGATGGACAATACACTTGACATGATAACCATAATTTTTCTATTATGGGATGTTTAGGTTGTTTCCATTTTTTTTTAATTACTTTAAATAATGCTGCAGTAAACATCTCGGTACTAGTTGTAATGTTTGTTTGCACATCTGAATGTTTTCTCAGGATAGAGTCCTAGAAATAGACATAATGAATGAAAGTACTTAAATTTCTTTGCAGTCTTTTAATTCATATTACCAAATTGCCTTCCAGAAAAGTCACATGTTTTTATACTGCAATAGTGTATGAGAGTGACAGGTGCACCATACTCTTGCTCATTGCTTTTTGCTGTTCATTCTTCAGAGCTGAAAAAAGTACATTCGGCTATTTAGTGCTCCAAAAGCCTTTCTCTAGTACATATTCTGGGTCCCACGGGATCACAGATCACTACTTTAGTAACTGTAACTTTATTATACATATTTTTTTTTGCCGGCTTTCTATCCTAGTATCCTCATTGCTGCTGCTCTAATATCATGGACAATTCCATATTTTCCTTGAAGCCCTGCTCTGAATATCCCCAGTCTTTGTACCAGTTTTGGTTCCAGTCAGGGCAAGGGACAGATGAACTGAAGTAAAAACAAGGTTTATTTCAGTATACACAATGAATCATCAAAGAAGGGCACCTGAGCTTCAGCGTGATTAGAACTAAAAAGCTGGTAGAGTAAACCGCGTTTTCTTAGAGATTTTGCATACATGTTTTCTTGTGAGTTCTTTCTTATTTTCGGATATCTGATCCATTTGCTTCTCAAACTGGTGATTTCAGTTTCAAATTGCACATGGTTCTTAATGGCTGCCTTATCCCTGAATATGTATGACTATTCAGCTCAACTCTCCCTGCTAACTCTGGGTTTTCTGGTTTAAATTCCCCAGAATAGACTTCGGCATAGCTCATCTTTTTCAGCTATTAGCCACTGGTCATTATTCTGGACCCATCCTTGCCTCCTGTCAGCTTTGAGTAGGGGAAAGAGTCACAAGATGTAAAACATTTAGCTGGGGTTCTATGTAAAATAGGGTACACTGGATTATTTAATCTTTTTATCAAGACTTTTTGAAGCAAATTTGTGTACACTTAACAGAATCACAGTTTAGAAGTTGAAAGGGGTCTCAGAAGTGATCTAGTCACAATCTTTTGTTTGACTGATTAAGGAATTATCTGTAGAGAGACTGTGATTTGCCCATTGTTATAGTCAGTGTTAGCACCTCTAGATTCTCAAGAATGTACTCTTTCCATCATACTGCAGGATTGGAAGTTTAATTACAATTTAATAGTTTAATCATATTATTTGGGAAATATTTTTTTGAATACTGTCAGGACCATCTCCCTCAAAATATCAACATTTAGATTAAATGATTTTCTGGAAATGGCCAGTAGTTAACAAAATAATTGAAAGTTGTCATAAACATTACATATTAATATTGCTACATAATATACTATTAACTTTAAAATCCTTTCAGATGGAAAATGTATTACGAACAAATTAAGGAACAAGATATTAGGTACTTATTTTCTCTATTTCTAATAATTTAACGTCCAAAAAATCTCATTTTATTTCTTTAGACGTAGCAGTTTTAAAAAGTAGTATCTTACTTCAGTATTTTCTATGAGGCAAATTATTTTATACTCTAAGCTTTAGAGAACAACTTTGAGGCTGAAAGGTGACTCTTAGTTTTTATACCTGCTGGCCAGTCCACGGGGCTTATTGTTACCAGTATTACTATGATTTCCTTTATACATTTTTGATAATTAATACTTTGAATGGTTTATTCTTAGCACTGACATAAAATAGTTATTTATAAGAGAAGATAATTTTTGGGTTTTATTTCCAGACCTACCTTTTAATGAGAATGCAGGCAAGCGGAAGATAGAGCTGGTTTTGTAATGGTTAATTAGAATTAATTATGGCATATTTTTCTTTTCAAGGTCTCATTTTCCTTTCAGATGGTACTAGTATCAGTAAATTAAAAAAACATATGTTTGTTCTTGGTTCAAGGGTATAGAAATAGGCTTAGTTTGGAGTACAGGTGTCTGTTTCTTTTTATCTTAGTATTTAGAAGTTTTTTTATAGGTCCATCTTAGTAAATTATCAAAATTGGCTAGCTTTTGACTAATATTAAAAATAGTTCTTGTTTAAATTTAAAGTTTTAATTTTAATTAGAGAAAGTTCTACTTTCAGATCACTTGTTTCTCTGGGGTTGTTAGGAAGAAATTAAAACAAAAATCATTTTGTCTCTTACCCCTTAATCACAGATATGTAGTATTTTCTTCAATTTTCTTCTCTTCCTTTTTTCTGGCCATAAATTTTTGTTTTTACATGCTATTAATCTTTGTCTTATGTATCAATTAGCATACTGCTTGCAGCTTTGCTTTCTTCTACTGTTACTTATAAGTAGCCTGCTAATTTTGCATTTCCTGGTGTGGGTTGTTTCTAAGAGGAACAGTCCCTTTGGTTACCACACAAGTAGTCATAGTAGATTATTTCCAATGTTGCTTCACACATCATTGGCTTAGTCTGAGCTTTTTGCATAATATTTAGTTTTTGTTTGTTTTGTTTATTTTAATATATAGTTTCTTTCTCATTTATTTTGCTCATTCAGCATTGTTGAATGAACTTCAAACTGTTAGAATGATTGAATCATCTCAGTAAAATGTGTTCTTACTAGTGTGGAAGGAAGAGCTTCTTTTCAAATACTACCCTCTCGCCCTTTTCTAACTCTAGTTTAGACTTGTATCTGAATGACAGGAGGCTTATTTATTTTGGGGGGTGGTGGTAGGCAGTAATTGATAATGGTAAGGGTTTGACTTTAGGTGTAGAAACTTATAGGAAGACAGGTGAGGCTGATTGAATATATTGCTGATAATGAGTACTCATAGGAACTTCCCTGGTTGTCCAGTGGGTAAGACTCTGTGCTCCCAATGTAGGGGGCCAGGGTTTGATACCTGGTCGGGGAACTGGATCCCACATGCATGCCACCACTAAGATCCCGCATGCTGCAACTAAGACCCAGCGCAGCCAAAGAAAAAAAAACAGTACTCATTTTGTAGACTTAAATTTCATTTTGAGAACTCTCATTAAGTCCAGAATGTGTATTTTTTATGCATAAGTCTGTGGTTTCTTGGTAAGCCATAAATTAGGTTTTAAAAGTCAGTGGCTTCTTATGATCTATTTATAAAATTTTAAAAATTGGAATTGTGTATTATATTAATATACTATCTCAATTAAGAAAATGTTTTCTTTGGTATGTTTGCACCTTCATATGTCTTCAGCTCAGGCATTTTGTTAAAAAAAAAAAGAATTCGTTAGCTACGTATGACAAAGGATAAGTTCTATGAAGAGCTCTTATAAATCACTGAGAACAACAGGACTAAAGACCTAGTTAAGAAATGGACCAGTGGGAGTTTCCTGGCAGTCCGGTGCTTAGGACTCCCCACTTCCACTGTCAGGGGCCCAGGTTCCATCCCTGGTCGGGGAACTAAGATCTCGCAAGCTGCGCTGTGTGGCAAAAAAAAAATACAGAAAAAGAAATGGACCAGTAACAGGAATAGTCAGTTTGAAGAGAAAGAAATATAAATGGCTGATAAATGTATGAAAAGACGTTCCTAGTAAAAATACAAATTAAAACAAGTAGATGCCAGGTTTTGTTGGATTAGAAAGATTAAAACATTTGATAATGATCAGGATTAGTGATGAAGTGGACAAACAGGTACTTTTTTATATCTGGGGAGTATGATTTTTTTGAAGGGCGGTCTGCTTTAGTTTTTTTTTTTTTTTTTTTTTTTGCCATACGCGGGCCTCTCACTGTTGTGGCCTCTCCCGTTGAGGCTCCGGATGCGCAGGCTCAGTGGCCATGGCTCACGGGCCCAGCCGCTCCGTGGCATGTGGGATCTTCCGGGACCGGGGCACGAACCCGTGTCCCCTGCATCGGCAGGTGGACTCTCAACCACTGCGCCACCAGGGACGCCCTGCTTTAGTTATTAATTCTAATCACTGACGCAGCAAATAATGTCTTAGAATTTATTTTATGGGTATATTTCCATACATATGCATAGTATCATATACATGAAGATGTTCATTGAAACATTTTTTTGCAATAGTAAAAGACTGGAAACAACCTAAATTAATTATGGCAAAGCCACAAAATGGAATACTATGCAACTATTAAGAAGAATGAAGTAATTCCTTCTGTGGGATTTGGAAAGTTTTCAAGATATATTGTTAATTAAGTGGACAAGAAGTTGCAGAATTGTGTGTAGCATAATCCCTTTATGTTAAAAAGAAAGATTTATATGTAGATACACTTGTATGTACTCTAAACATTTCAGGAAGAGTTCGTAGGCAACCGTTAAGTGATTCCTCCTTGGCTATGAGTGGGGACGGTCAAGGCTAAGAAGGTGACTTAATTTTCCTATATAGTTTTAAAATTTAGTGCATGTGTTATTCTCTCTATAAAAAAGAATATTTTGTCATTGAAAGCATAAAACACTTTAAGTGGTTTATTTAGCTTTAATGGATAAGCACTATTTGAAAGTTCTAGCTTAATAAGGGATCCATTCAGCATTCAATAAGGAAACTTATTTATCCATTTTAGAAGTTAATTTTTAATTCTGTGAGTATCATAAGCAGTTAGGGTTTTAACTAGGTGACTAAAATGAAGAGAGGGAAAGGATGTTTCCTTGAGAAATTTCTGTTAATCTGTGCGTTGTTTTCTTGGTTGTAAAATTTTTTCATAGGTCAACACTGACCTCTTTAGACTATTTCCTGAAGGTGACTTGGTACAACCAAGTAATCATGAAAGCCCAGACAACCCTGTATTCTCTTTAGTTTTTTGTTTATAGAGCAGAAATCACAGCAGAAATGAAGAATATAAATGAATTTATGTAATTAACCAATAAGATGAACAAAAATTTAAGCACTAGAAAACAATATGATAGAAGATGGTCATTACTGAAGTGTATAAAACAGTGTAAAACGATCTAAATTTGCATGCCAGTATGTGTTTGCCTTGTGACTTAGGACTTTGATTAAATCATATGAACTTCCATTTCTTTATATTAAAGTGGGATTAATAACCAACTTCTAGGTTTACTGCAGTCTTGAAAGAGACTAGGAATGTGGAATGCATAGTACAATACTTGTACCCAGCAGGCTTTCAATAAGTGGCACCTCTTTCTTGTAATTATTTTTCTAGCTTTTAATAACATGTGCCTTATATTTATATGAATCAGAACTCTCAGGGAGAGGTGGGAGTTTAACAGTAACACTCTTGGTAGAGTATGCTTGTTAAATTAGACTATAACACCTTGTTAAATTAGTGAAACCTTTCAACATGCTTAGTACCTCTTGATTCATCAGTGCTATTCTTTTTAAAATTTAGACACATCTGTCAACAGTTGTCACTGATCTCAAACTTTGACCCTGTAACTACCAGGTTGTTAAAGCATCCAACTACTCCATAGAAAATGCCAGTATAATGTATTCATACTCTGTATTCTTATAGGAAAAGTCATGTTTGTGTAAGATTTATTACTCAGTCGTAAAAAGAAAAGAAATTGAGTTATTTGTAATGAGGTGGATCGACCTAGAGTCTGTCACACAGAGTGAAGTAAGTCAGAAAGAGAAAAACAAATACCGTATGCTAACACATATATATGGAATCTAAAAAAAAAGCCTCTGATGAACCTAGGGGCAAGACAGGAATAAAAACTCAGATGTAGAGAATGGACTTGAGGACACGGGGAGGGGAAAGGGTAAGCTGGGATGAAGTGACAGAGTAGCATATATACACTACCAAATGTAAAATAGGTAGCTAGTGGGAAGCAGCTACATACCATAGGGAGACCGACTTGGTGCTTTGTGACCACCTAGGGGAGTGGGATAGGGAGGGTGGGAGGGAGACGCAAGAGGGAGGGGATATGGGGATATATGTATAACTGATTCCCTTTGTTATACAGCAGAAACTAACACAACATTGTAAAGCAATTATACTCCAATAAAGATGTTTAAAAAAATAGGAAGAATAAATTTTAAAAAATTGAGAATTCCATGGTGGTCCAGTGGTTAGGACTCGGCACTTTCACTGCTCAGGGCCTGGGTTCAGTCCCTGGTAGGGAAACTAAGATCCCATAAGCCGCAAGGCGTGGCCCCCCCCCAAAAAAAATTTCTTTACTTTACACTTTAATTTATCTAAGACTTAAGGGAAGTCTGAGAAATTAGAACAGTGTTTGAGATATGAGTATTACTTATTTGAAATACTACATTATGAAAATAATGTAGTCAAGGCAATTAGTATATATTAAACTGAGGTTAGAGAAGACTGAGTGTGTTATGCCTATTCAGCTACACTTAATCATTGTTCAGAATGACATTGAACCCTCTAGAGAAGGCAACAGTATTTTTATTATTGTCACGATAGTGTGTTCATTCAGAGGATTTTATGGCTTTAGAAAATGATACTTAAATTTTTTTCAAGTGTAACATTTTAATAAGGTAAAAGAAGAGGGTCACTTGTTTTTCAGCCTCAGCTAATTGACAGGGCTCTCCTAATGATATTTTGGATATCACAAATAAAAACATAGAATCTTGGTAATAACAACTACTCAGGTTTTTAGCTCCCATATAATAATTTTGGGATAACACACTTTGTCTAAGGAAGAGATTCTTTAAGACATAAACTAATGAAATCTATGGACCCAGTGAAAACCAGCACATTCACATGGCTTTAAATATAATTTCCAGGATTTCAAAGACCTCCTGAAACCATCTGTGATTCACACCCACTAGACTCAGGTTGAAAACTTCAGTCAGGTTGGAAATTTAGTTTCAGTGCTCAAAGTAGAGACTAGTTTTCTCTTTCCTGACAGGATGGATTCAGTCTCCAAAAGTAAGGTTAAAACAAGTGAGGGTTAGAGCATGTCTTTGCCTTTAGAACTTGTGCTACACAATTATCTCTTAGTTGTAAACTGTCAGCTAGTTATTAATTCTTCATCATAAGGACAGTTCTGTCCTTCCATAAAAGAAACTCCCACGTGAAGAGAAGGAAAGGATGTTTTTCTAAGATTCTTAGAAAAAGAATCTTGCGTTTGGGCCGATACCATATCCTTGACTTTGAGAAATATTTTATATACATCAGTACTGTTATTAGTGCAGGACACTGGTGTGTGGTGCTATGGCATAGGGGTGGTTCTCCCCGGAACCCAAGGGAAGAACTTGGTTAAGGGGTTCCATTTGTTCCAGAAATGGCTTAGTGCCCTTTTTCCTGCTTCCCTGTAGTGATCCTGTAGCCTCTCTACCACATGTGGAATAGTTAGTTTATCCTCAGCTGAGTCAGAGATATTTATTTACCTAGTACAAAGAAGCCCGTATCCTGTACTCTCTGGGATCATTGTAGTATTTGCTTGCAGTCTCAGTGAGCGCCTGCTTTTCCTTCTGCACTATAAATTTTTCCTCTGGTAAAACTGAATTCTGAAAAAGAGGAATGAAACAAATTGCTTTTGACCTAAAATTGAAAGAATGGAAATCTCTTGAGTAATTGTAGATTTTGTGTAAACCTTCTCAGCTGCTGGTCTTTACTCTGAGCTAGATGCTGTGGGAAATTATACTTGGGATTACAGATATGAACATGGGCCTTTTAGTGCTTATAAGACATCTTAGTGGAGTTGGGGTGATGCAATGGAAAGAGCAGGAGCTTTACTATGAAGCAAATGAATCCTCACTCTGTGAACTTGGGCGAGTTACTTATCCTTTCTGGACCTCAGTTTCTCCACCTTTACAAGGGGGCCTGTGAAGATATGATATTCATCAAGACCCTAGCAGACTGCCTGATCATAGAAGGTATTCAATAAATGGTAAATTATTAAGGAAGGCTTTGATAGATTCTCTTCTGGTAGGTCTTCTAAATCCATGACGCTGTTAGACTGGAAAATAAGCCAAAATATCTTTCTTTTTCTTTGTATAGCTAACATCATAAACTTGGCTAAATTATTAGCTTATATCAACTGTCTGAACTCCATGTTCTTTGACCAAGTTTCCAGGTACATAGAAGAGCCAGAAATTAGGAAGATTTTGAATCATTTATTTGTTATACAGATATCTGTATCTGTTGAGGGCTGTGCACATGCTGGGTTCTAGGACTACAGTGGTAAACAAGAACATGGTCCTTGCTCTGATGGACCTCTCAGTGTAGTAGGAACCAGACAAACACACACACATGTATATAAATCATTAAAATCTTATGCGCCTTCAGTTATAGAATGCATGTGATTCAGTACTGACTGATTATGAGTCCCCTGTTCGTGCACACTTGGGGTTATGTGTATTTTAGACTCTTTAGAGAAAGGTGAAGAATAATAATATTCAACTTCTGTACTTTTCCAGCTCTTTGTGTGCAGTAGTTTATGGGGTTCCGTTCTAGCCGTGACCATGGATATTATATAAAAGAGTAGGTATTACCTAGGTGTGGTTCCACAGGACGCTAGTGCCACACATGATTGTTCTGTTATGATGGTAATTACTAGTTTGATAAGGGATTTGAGACCATTTTAGACCAGTGGTCTCTAAACTTTTGGTAACTGCATAGTATTCTACTTGATGGATATTCAGTAACTTATTTAACCACTTCCCTACTGATAGATGGTATGATTATTTTCAGTTTTTGCTGCTTAAAATAATGAGGCAGTGAATATCCTTCTCTATATATTTTGGCAAGCTTTGCTAGTATGCTTATAGTAAAATAGGGACTTGTCAATCAAAGGGTATATTGTATTTAAAATGTTGATAGATATTGCCAAATTCTTTTATCCATGACGATCCTGATTTAGTAAGTCTGGGGTGGGACCACTCAGTTTGTATTTTTAACAAGTTCCCTAGGTGATTTTGATGCAGCCAGGTTTGAGAACTATTGCATTTCAGAAAAATGGCAGGATTCTCTACTTCTAAGGAGCATGGTACATGTCCTCTGGCAAAGGTCAGGCAATTATGGCTATCTAGGGAGGAGTAAAAATCCTCTTCAGTGACTGAGCAGTAAGAGCTTATGTCTAGAGCAGCTGTTGCTGGGGATGGCCCATCTTTAGAGAAGCAAGTGTGCTAATACTTATCTGAAATATTTTATGTCTCTTTGACATGTAATGTAGGGGAAAAGAACATAAGAATTGTAAGGACCTGAGTTTGAACATTTTCCACTTACTAACTGTATAATCTTGGGCAAATAAATGAACTTGAATCTTTCTTTATATAATGATAATGATACTCTCTTCCTCTCAGGTTTGTTGCAAAGATGAAAGGGGGAGTGATTTAATGTTTATTTACTTATTTTTTTGCTGCTTTGGGTCTTCGTCACTGCGCGCGGGCTTCCTCTAGTTACGGCGAGCGGGGGCTACTCTTGGTTGCGGTGTGCGGGTTTCTCATTGCGGTGGCTTCTGTTGTTGCAGAGCACGGGCTCTAGGCGCATGGGCTTCAGTAGTTGCAGCACGTGTGCTTCAGTAGTTGTGGTGCATGAGCTCAGTAGTTGTGGCTCGCAGGCTCTAGAACGCAGGCTCAGTAGTTGTGGTGCACGGGCTTAGTTGCCCCGCGGCATGTGGGATCTTCCCGGACCAGGGCTCGAACCCGTGTCCCCTGCATAGGCAGGCAGATTCTTAACCACTGCGCCACCAGGGAAGTCCCGATTTAACATTCATTGAGTACCTTTTGTCTTTGCTGGTAACTTACAGATATCTCTCTCTGTCATGGCAGTTTGTCATTTAGTTGTGATTGGTGATTCACTTGGTTGTCTCCCCAATAGACTCACTGGGACCACATCTTGTGTTTTTGTATTCCCAGTTGCTAGCCCAGACTTGGGACATCATGCACTGTTTTGTGTCTTTAATGAGTGACGTGTGCTAAGCACTATGGAAATAGATTTTCTGTCCTAAGAAATAAGTATTATTTCTTCCATTCTACCACAAGGAACTGCTCAGAGAGCTTAAGCTAACTTGCTTAAGATCCTGTAGTACTGCAGAACCAACACTGAAAACCCTGCGTGTGGTGATTCCAAACTAGGTAAAGTTTTGCTCTTACCATCAATCTGCTTTGCTGAAATAATGCTATAAAGTACTTTGGAAATTGTGAAATGTTTAAGGGTAAGATTATTTTTGTGATTTTAATAATATAAGTGTAAAGGTTAGCATGGTGACACAAACATTTCTTCTACCTATACTCAGGATTCCCATTCAGTTTACCTTTCTTGAATGCATAGCATAGCAAATCTGCTTTGTCTATGAGAGTACAAGTGGTTATTTCCTCCTGGGAGTGATTTTTTTCCCCCATAGTTCCTTTGTTTAAAATTCCGTCTTTGTTTTTCATTTGGGGAACTTTCTGGTATATGCAAACACATGAGTTGAAGATAGTTTATAGTAGTTAGAGCAGGATTTTGGCAACACTGGAAGTTTCAGTGACCAGTAGAAGTAGTGTCTGTCTTCTTCTCTGGTCTTCATCTTCAGTTCCCTCTTTCATTACCAGCCATATGTGGACCTCACTGGCTTAGCTGTCATCACATGTCAGCCCTGGCTACTGGATATCTGTATTTTGTAGGACATGACGATATTGCTTAAGGCTGTAGAAATAGTGGGAAAAAAAAATCACCTCATAAACTTTATGTTGCTTTTTATGGGGCTTTTTCATTTGAGAATTACATTGTTAGGTTGTTTTAAATATTTAATCATAAGTTGAGTTTGGAAGAAAAAGAGAAGTGTCCCCACCCTCTGGCCCTTATGTCATCATAAAATTCACAAAGTTGCAAAACGGGAATAGCATACACCAAGAAGAAGTGTGGCAATAGGAAGAAATATGCAGTTTTGCTCATTATAGTTCTTTTGAACAAGGGAATTTTCCAGGAACTTGACTTTGTGTTTTATTTTATTTTCCAGACCAAATACTTGTCACATTTTATATAAATCAGTTTATTTTTTATTTTGTTTAGCGTGTGTGTGTGTGTGTCTAACCACTTTGGATTGGTGTCCTCTCTCTGTCTCTGTCTCTCTGTCTTCCTCTCCTGCCTGGTAAGGTTGAGGGGAGGGGGCAGGCAGGCTGGCTTCATCATGGATTCACTTCGGCAGTTGAGTTTGTTTAGTGTTTGCCTTAATGCATGTAATTCTGCCTCAGGAGTTCATGTCTATTTAACTAGCTCTTTAAGCCATGTGGAATTGTGTTGGAAAATGCATCTGATTTCTATCTTGATCTTCCTCAAGCCTGGTTTGAACCCTGGGAATGCAATTGCAGCCTTCAATACCTCATTACTTTCAGATGGAGGTTTTATTCTTTAGGGTTTACTGAGATGGGCTTCAGAGAGAAATTCTAAACCAAAAGATTTATGAGGGATGGAGGCTATAGTGTTTAAGACCTGGAAGAACCCTTTTCCTGTTAGTAGCAGTTGTTGAATGATAATGCATGGTGTGTTGTCACCCCATGTTTTTGGTGTGACTTTTAATGTTCTGATTTGGAAGTTGACATTTTTAATATTCTTACATTAGCTATTTTTATAAAATGTGTCACAGTATCCTTTGCAATAGCAGCCAAAACTAAGATAAACTAAAATAATTCACAAATTACATATCTTACATAATGTAAAACTTTTCTTTTTAGGCATATGGATCGGGCTGTGATATTGTTATTTTGGCAAATGACTTTGAATGTGTGCAGATCATTCCTGGTGCTAAGCATGGAAACATCCAAGTCAGCTGTGTGGAGTGTTCTAACCAACATGGAAGAGTAAGGGATTTATTTACTTTATTAAATGTCATCTTTTAATGTATTTAACAATCTCAGAGAGTATTCTTATGCTTTTATATAAGGCTTGCCTACACTTTCTAATTATGTATTATACCTTGCTTAGATGGATGTTAATAGTAGTGGGTAAAATGATAGGTTATGTACAAATTTTAAAGAGCCATTAAGCTGATAAGTGATAATTAATTGTTCTACCTGTATATACTGTCTTAAAAGATTTGTAGGCTTCATATTCCTGTGTGTACTAATATTCTGCCAGTTGATAGTTCTAGCAGCTATTAAGCCAGTAGCAAGGAAGTAAACTTTTATCTTCTATATCTAGCATACCATATCTCTCCCAAATTATAATAACATCAAATTTTTATCAAGAAATGTAGCAAGTTGTTAGCATCTAATATAATATTTGTCATGTAACTGATGCTTTGTAAAGTTTCTGTTAATGAAACTTTGTTGTTTGAAGAATGTTAAAGTTCATTCACTCAGACTTTAAACAGAGGGTTTATTTTAAAATAATTCAAGTTTCATCATATGTTCCTTTCCCCCAAATTTCACACATAATATACATCAAATTTTGATTATATGTAAAGTAAATATAGCATAGTTGCTGTATATTCTAGCAATTCATTAAGGCCAATGTTGTGTAGCAGAGTTAAATGTTTCTATGGGAATATAAGAATGATATTTTTCCTGTAATAATTGTAATAATTTAAACAGTTTTAGTGTTCTAAAAATTGTTCTTTACTAAGTAATAATAAATTTTATGAAGGATATGTTAAATCGGAATATTCATGGTAATAAATAGTAATCATGCAAATTTATACCAAATAATAAATTGTGATATTATATCATTTCTACTGTCCTACCCTGCTGTTTGTATTAAGCTTTAATATTTGGGTAAATGTGCCACTATATGACAATCCAATGATAAAATTGACATAGTATTGAAACACTGACTTTTCTGGTGTTTTCTGATGCTTGTTTCTTGCTTTTCTGAATTTTTTCCCCAGTCGTTCTCCCTAAGTATTGCTTACTCTTTAGAAAACACTCAGAGTGTCAGATTTCTCTCATTAATTTTTCATTGCTCATCTCCCTATTCCAAGCATGGTAGCTTTAAACCTGCTTAGAGTTGTTACGATAGTTGTCAGAGATGCATTTTAAAAAATTATTTATGTGCTGGTGATGATCACAATAAACAGATACTCTGGGAGCAAAATTTTTGTTTTTGTTTTCTTTTTTTTTTTTAATATAGAAGCCCTTGGTTTTCATAACCATGTTTTTACTTTTTCTAACCTGGTTGAAGGTAAAGAAGCCCAAATTGTGACATCTCTGATTCATTGTCTTTTATTGCCATCTTCTTTTATTTCATTTATCCCCAGTCCTTGTGATGATTACTTTCAAATTTATGACTTTGTATTAACCAGTTATAATCATTCGTTCATTCATTCATTGACATGTTGAATGTGATCATTCATAACACTTTTTACCTAAGTGTTACCGTGGCCAGGCATTTTAAGTAACTCTCCCCCTACCATTGTGGAGTACAGCTTTTTCTTGGAAAGAAAGTTAGATATTAAATAACAATTAAAATCACTTTTTTGGGGACTTCCCTGATGGTTCAGTGGGTAAGACTCCGCGCTCCCAATGCAGGGGTTCCGGGTTTGATCCCTGTTCGGGGAACTAGATCCCACATGCGTGCTGCAACTAAGAAGTCCGCATACTGCAACTAAGGATCCTGCATGCTGCAACTAAATATGCCTCAACGAAGATCCTGTGTGGTGCAACTAAGACCTGGCACAGCCAAAGTAAATAAATAAATATTTAAAAATAAATAAATAAATAAATACACTCTGAGTGACTATAGATACTAAAAATAAATAAATAAATAAATGAAATCACTTCTTTTGCATTAGAGTGCCCTGAAATCACAGTAGACCTTTTTGGCTTGCCTTCAAAACATGTATACCTAATTTAGCTTTATAGGTTAACCCATAGACCTAGAGGTGTGAGAAGAGATGGTTTTTAGTCTGTTCCCTGTAGTTGTTTCCCTCTTGCCAAGAGGAAGATAAACTGGGAACTGGCTTTCAAGGAATTATTGGAAAACAGGCTCTGGTAAGCTCCTGGGAACAGAGGAATTTGTGTTTCTTCTCATCAGGTATGTGACGTGGAGCAAAGTCCTCTTGGCCCACAAACTCCTAGCTTAAGTCCACTAGAGATGTCTATATCAGCTGTTTCTCCTCCAGTTGCAGTGGATGTCTCTCTGGTTTCTCCTTAGTCCATTTTCTCTATTCCTCCTTCTACATGGTGTTCCCAATTGGTATTTTTTATTTTTATTGGTATTTTATAGTTAATGGCATTTTATTTGATATATTTTTAAAACCTGTTGCCCTTTGATGTCTTTTTCTACTTCTCATGGTTTTTATATTATTTTCACTGAATTGTAAAGTTTCTGACAGATGTACCATTGAAATGTGTCTTCGTTAATAAAAGTTATTTCTGTATTTAAAAATGAAATTTTTATAGGAAAGGATGATTTCTTTGAATAGGTCAACCTTGTATTTGATATGGAAAATAAAGCCTGCTGAATTTTTGATAAGAGAAGAGATTCTTAAGTCCAGTACTTTTCCAGTTATATTTATGGAAGGGAATAAACCATAAATACTGTATTGGGATTGTATGTAATCAGTTTATACATTATTGTGAAAAGGAAGTTACCTTTATTTTCTCTTTTACTTAAATATTAATGCTTTGTTCATTCTTTTTTAGGTTGCAGCTTCATATGGTAATGCTGTTTGTATTTTTGAGCCCTTGGGCATAAATTCTCATAAGAGAAATTGTGTAAGTATTAAATGGTAGTAGAAAAGTTTTATAATTGAGTTTGGAATCCAGTTGACAGCAATAAAGAGCTCCTTAGGAGCTGGTGCTGAAGGTGGTCTGGAATATTAGTGTGAAGTTTGTCTGGTGCTTTATGGTAAGATCTTTTACATTCACTAGGAATATATTCCTAGGCCTTTTAGAAAATCAGTTTCCTAGAATATTGCTTATTGAGATTTGCCTTGTTAATTGGGATCTACCCCCAGGTGAACTCCTGTTGTTTCTTATGTAGATTACTAGACTAGTATCCTGTCTAATATCTGTCCCCTTGCCCTTTCTCTGTTCTCAGCAGAGTAGATCATGACATTTCTCTGCTAAAAACTCTAATGGCTCCATCCTTCTCTCACATTTAAAGCCAGAAAGCCTTAGAATGGACTACAGCCCTTCTTCCTCCACCCCCACCTTGCCCCCCACACCTGCACCCATTTATTAGCTCTCAGAGCTCATCTACTATTCTTGTCCTCTCTGGTCACTCCAGCCACACTGGCATTTTCACTGTTCTTTGGCTAGTTACCCTCTCATCTTTGAGCCTTTGCATTGGTTGTTCTTTTGTCTGGAATGTCCTTCTTTCTCTAGATAGCTCCAGGGCCAGTTCCTACAGATCCTTTAAGTTTTTGCTTAGTAATACCTTCTCAATGAGATATGCCTTGACCACCCTTCCCTTTTTTTAAAAAAATAATTATTTTCCTTAATTTTTTTTTTGGCTGTGTCGGGTTTTAGTTGCGGCACACGGGATCTTTGTTGAGGCATGCGGGATCTTTTCGTTATGGTGTGCGGTCTGCCCAGGTTTCTCTCTATTTGTGGCGTGAGGGCTTCTCTCTAGTTGTGGTGTACGGGTTTTCTCTCTCTAGTTGGGGTGCGCGTAGGTTTCGGAACGTGGGCTCTCTCTTTGAGGCAGGCGGGCTAAGTTGCCCCGAGGCATGTGGGATGTTAGTTCCCCGACCAGGGATCAAATCTGCATCCTGCATTGGAAGGCGGATTCTTTACCTCTGGACCACCAGGGAAGTCCCTTGAACACCCTTTTAAAAATTGCCACTTGATTCTCCCACTTTCCTTCTAACCTGCCTATCCTTCTATTTTTAAACCTTTTTCAGTAGAGCACTTATCTTGTTTATTTATTTATAGATTACTATTTAGAATGTAAGCTCCATGAGGGTAGGGAGCTTTGTTTCTTTTGTTCACTGATGCATCTCAAGTATCTGGAACATAACAGGTACTTCTAAATATTTAAATGAAGGAGTTAGGAGCTTAGGTAAACTCACTGGGTGCTGAATTATATTTTGTCTTACTTAATATTCAGAAAATCCAATATGGTTAGAAAAATTTTTTAATTTTAAAATTACTACATGCATTAGAACTCCACCATCACTCACAAATAGTAAAACTGCCAGTGTGAAATCTGAACGCCAAGATTTCACCTCTTGACATATTTACCAGTAATTAAAAAAAATTGTATTCTTAACTGCAGTAAATAAAGTAAATAAGTGGTTTTGATATTTTTCATTAAATGTATGTATATGAATTTTTTTTTACATTTACCCCCAGAAGTATATCATAGTCTCTTCCCTATGATAATATTATGAAATGCATATTAAATTTTCAGAGTACTGGACTTCCCTGGTGGTGCAGTGGTTGAGAGTCCACCTGCCAATGCAGGGGACACGGGTTCGTGCCCCAGTCTGGGAAGATCCCACATGCCGCGGAGCGGCTGGGCCCGTGAGCCATGGCCGCTGAGCCTGCGCGTCCGGAGCCTGTGCTCCGCAACGGGAGAGGCCACAACAGTGAGAGGCCCGCGTACCGCAAAAAAAAAAAATTTTCAGAGTACTTAAGAGTCATCGAGAGTACATATTTAAAAATTCAGGGGCTTACCTGGAGGCACAGTGGTTAAGAATCTGCCTGACAATGCAGGGGACATGGGTTCGAGCCTTGATCTGGGAAGATCCCACATGCCGCAGAGCAACTAAGCCCCGTGCGCCACAACTACTGAGCCTGTGCTCTAGAGGCTGTGCGCCACAACTACCGAGGCTGTGCTCTAGAGCCCATGAGCCTCCATTACTGAAGCCTGCGTGCCTGGAGCCCATGCTCCGCAACAAGAGAAGCCACCTCCATGAGAAGCCCTCACACCGCAACGAAGAGTAGTCCTGACTCGCCACAAATAGAGAAAGCCTATGTGCAGTAATGAAGACCCAATGCAGCCAAAACTAAATAAATAAAATAAATAAATTTATAGAAAAAAAATCAGATTCCATAAATAAATGATACAAATGAACTTATTTACAAAACAAACAGATTTACAGACTTTGCAAACAAACTTGTGGTTACCAAAGGGGAAAAGTGGGGGTGTGTGTGGGAGGGATAAATGAGGAGTTTGGGATTAACATATACACGCTACTATATATAAAGTAGATGATCAACAAGGACCTACTATATAGCCCAGGGAACTCTACTCAATACTCTGTAATAACGTATATGGGAAAAAAATCTGAAAAAGAATAGATGTATGTATATGTATAAAACTGATTCACTTGTTGTACACTGGAAACTAACACAACATTTTAAATAACTATACTCCACTATAAATTAAAAATTAAATTTAAAAAAATGGAAAAAAAAATCAGATTCCAGACCTCACTCCCTGAAATTCTGCAGTGTAATTGGTCCACAGATTACACTCTGAGAAGCACTAATGGAAAGAATGTTAGGGATAGCTCTAGTTTTAGGAATGATTTTATTATTACTGTAAATAGTTCTGTTGAGCAGTATTTAAAATACTGTTGTGACTGTTGTTGGGTCAGCAGCGATAGGGTTTAAAAAATAACTTTTTCCCTGATTAATAAATATAAAATTACTTTTGGATACTGAAATTCAGGTTTTGTAGTTGTATTTGAAAATTGCACTTCTAGATAGTCATGAAATCTTGAATAAATTATTTTATTGTTAAATATTTTAAAAGTATTATAATAAGAGAGGACATCGCCATTTATTAAATTATTACTTGCCAAGCAATTAATGTATAACTTGCCTATAAAAAGCCTTGACATGGCTTTACATTGCACTATATTTTCACAAAAGGACTTTTTTTTTTTTTTTTTTTGCGGTACATGGGCCTCTCACTGTTGTGGCCTCTCCCGTTGCAGAGCACAGGCTCCGGACGCGCAGGCTCTGCAGCCATGGCTCACAGGCCTAGTCACTCTGTGGCATGTGGGATCTTCCCGGACCAGGGCACGAACTCGTGTCCCCTGCATCGGCAGGCGGACTCTCAACCACTGCGCCACCAGGGAAGCCTACAAAAGGACATTTTATGTTTATCTACTGAAAAGAGATATCTAAACTTTTTTACTTACTGTATTTCATGGGAAAGCTGCGACTTTTAAATTTTAAATCTTTCTACACTTTAGAATGGAAACAGTAAGAAAATAGAATGGAAATTATTCAAATATAGGTCAGGTTTGTGGGTTTTATATATTATATGGTTCAAATTTGTTGGCTTTTTGGAAGGTGTATCTAGTTTTATTTTAGACATTGACTCCATAGGATTGTGTTAATTTGTACTTCTTTCTAATGTGCATTTACTTTGTTTTTATAAAGTTATTGAGCATCTGTGTACCAGTCATTACAACACTGAATACACAAAGCTCATTGTGGCATAATTCCTGCCCTTGAAGAGTTGCAGTGTAATAGGAGAGTCAGATATATAAACAAATAATTCAGTGTGACCAGTGTTATAATGGTAGAATGTAAGTAAAAAGTGCTCTGAGTGCTGCCAGGATGTCAGAAGAGGCTTCACTGCAGAGGTGATGATTTAGCTAGATCCTGATGTAACCATAGCAGTTTGTAGGCGGAAAAGAGAGGGAGGGATACCCTAAGAATAAGAATGTGTTTATAGGGGCCTCCCCTGGTGGTCCAGTGGGGAAGACTGCGCTCCCAGTGCAGGGGGCTTGGGTTCCATCCCTGGTCGGGGAACTAGATCCTGCATGCATGCCGCAACTAAGAGTTTGCATGCCACAACTAAGAAGCCTACATGCCTCATTGAAGATCCCGCATGCCGCAATGAAGACCCCGCGCAGCCCCCCCAAAGAAAAGATTGTGTTTATAGACATGGAAGGAAGCCTGGAAGACATGCTTTGTTTGGGTGTGGCAAACAGCCTGATATGGTAGAATAGTAAGTGGAATCATTGGAAATTATTTTAAAAACAGTATTTTGAAAATAATAGTGAAATATTTACATCTTTGTTTCAGATCATTGTCTTCAGTTGAAGAAAATGATAATATGGTTGTGCTTGTGGATATTACTTTGAAAACATATCTTTCTCTTTTTTCTTCCTCTCTCTATGTTTCAGCAACTCAAGTGTCAGTGGCTTAAAACTGGGCAGTTTTTTTTGAGTTCCGTGACATACAATTTAGCATGGGACCCTCAAGGTATTGAGCAATTATCTTTAGAAATTATGAAAAGTTAATATTTGTTGTAAGTGTATGATTACAATGTGATATAGTCTACCATAATAAGAAGATGATCAGTAGTATTCTCTTTTTGCTAGTGAATGAGTATACTTTTTTCTTTTTCATATACACTGCTTTGTACAGTGCTTAATTTACTGTTAGTTCTGTGCTTTCCGCCGCTACTTTTGAATGTTTTGTTCCAAGAAACAATGATGATTTCTTTCATTAATTAATGTGCTGCACTTTACTCTTACTGTGTTTATTAAGAAATAAAATCAGAAATAAAACAAGATAAGAAAAACCCTATCTCACTTTGGTATTTGTATTTCGGGAAATTACTGTCTTTAATATTGAAAGTTTAGAAACTTTTGATGATAATGGCTGTTGTCCCTTTTTACATTCACAGCTAGTGAGGGTAATTTTAATAGTTCATGTAGAAAAACAAATTTCATTAATCTTTAGTTATGTCTTATATCCTGAGAATATTCTGTGTTGTATATATTCTGTGTTGAATATTCTGTGTTGGGGTTTGTTTTGTTATTCTACTTCTGTTGTTATTTTTTTTTTTAAAGTTTTACCTGATAGACAATAGCTCTTTGTCAGGAGGCTTTTTTTTTTTTTTTGTTCTCAAGTTTCCCTCAAGTTTTCTTGTCAGTGGATTCTAACTTTTAAATGGATATACTCCACAAGTGTTTTTCATAGACAATATTGCTTATTTTTCACAGAATAGTTTATAGACCTAAGCAGAAGCCCGCATGTGCGTTTATTTCTCTAGATAATCCTTGCTTATTCATCTGAACATTCTTTAATTTTCAGATAACAGATTGTTGACAGCAACTGATTCTATTCAGTTGTGGGCTCCTCCAGGAGGTGACATTCTGGAAGAGGAGGAAGAAATCGATAATAAAATTCCTCCTGTTTTAAATGATTGGAAGTGCATCTGGCAGTGCAAGTTAGTGTCTAACTCTGTTATGTTCATTAATTAAAAAAATGCTTCCTGAGATATGTTCTTAGAAGCCTAGAAAAATAGACTTTTTCTAACCAAAACCCATTATAACATCATCCTTTAATCTGTGCTACAATTGATTGTTTTAAAAAAGGATGAAAGTATTTTCATAGTTAATAACCTCAGGACTTGGGTTGAGAAGGTTGATATGTAGGAATTATTCATTAATGCATGAGATATAGGTGGGATAGGGAGAGGGAAGATGTGAAAGTTGTGAGACACTCTTTCAGGTGGAAGGATTATGTGAAGGGATCCAACTAGCCAGGGAAGATGATGAGCTCAGTTTTCAAAATGTTACATTAGGATGTTGGTGGGGCATGTAGGTTGCGATATCATTTATGCATGTTAATTGCATTCCTTTTTGGCTCCCCAAAGTGAGCTTTGGATTAGCTTTAATGAATTAATTTGTATTTTTAGGGAGGTGAAATATTTAGATTTATTTTTAGAGAGGTGAAAACACTCTTGTTTTGATGATGTTATGAAAATCTTTTTTTAAAAATTTTTTTTTATTTTGACCATTTATATATATAGTGTTCCAGATTTTAAAATGCTAACTGTTCAATTTTGTTTTTTTAGAACCTCAGTATCTGTACATTTGATGGAGTGGTCCCCTGATGGTGAATATTTTGCTACTGCTGGAAAGGTAAAGGACCAAACAAAACATAAACAAAAAACAAAACAAAAGTGTTCCTTGTTCATTCTCATTTTCAGTTTTTTCATCTGTAAAATTAGGATAATCCTACATTACAAAGATGGCCTGAGGAATAGTGATAGTTTTTGTAAAAGATCTGCTATGTTTCCCATAGGTAGTTGGCGTTTGGGAAATAATGGCTATTATTTTTATTCTTATTTGACCCTTATGAAAATTTATGGTTTTTAAAATTAATTTTTAGGTTTAAAAAATAGCATATGTACATAATTTGAAAAGTAAAATATTACTACTAGATTTACAATGAAAAGATGCACTCCCTTCTTCTAACTCTTAATTCCTGTGTCCTAGAGGCAGTGATTCATCATATTGCAGTTTAGTATTTCTTTACATATTCTTTAGTAACTTGATTATGCTCCGATTTAAAATTTTTTTTATTTCTTTTCCTTTTGGTTTTATGTATAATTTCTGGCCATGCTACTATGGAGGCTGAGACTTTAGTTCTCTAGCTGGTGTCCCAACCTCATCTCCACTTAGCACATACACATATTCACTTCCCTTCCTCCTGTCTTTCTGATATAAGCATCTCATAATATTTGGGAAAATCACTATTTATTATTCACATTATTAAGAGTGTGTAAAAGATTTTTCATGGAATAATTACTTTGGCGTTAGTAATTACTTTGTTTTACTGTTTGCTTAGTTTTCTATATACCTAATTCATCCCTCACACCTCTGACATTCTTTGGATCTTCTCTCAGTATAATCCCACGTAGGAGGTATCCTGGAAATGTCTGTTCTCTTTGCTCCAATCTGGCTTAGTTGTTCTCTGAGTCTAAAATAATAGAGCTCTCATATCAGGATTTTCTTTTACCAGCCTCGGGAGATTCTCTTTGCCCACCTCCTTTGTTAAATTCCCTGTTACTTCACATCATTTATCATCTTCTTTCCTTGTTTTGATGGAGATATACCCTCCAGTAGGTTCCTGAGAAAAGAGGAATGGGAAAAAAACATTTTTGAGGCCTTGCAAGTCTGAACAGTTCTTTCTTCTTTGTTATGCTTTATTTGATTGGGCATAGCATTGGGTTGGAACTAACTTTCCTTCAGAATTTTAAAAATCATGCTTCTGTTGCCTGCCAGCTTCCAGTGTTGCTGTTTGAGAGGTATATAGTGCCATTATGACCATGCTCTCCCAGCTCTAGCTTTTAGAGGTTTTAAGAATGTTCCCCTTACCCCGGTGTTCTAAAATTTCAATATATCGTGGTATGGGTCAGTCATCTATAAGTATTTTAGTATGTATCTCTAAGGGATAAAGACTTTTTTTGTGCAGGCAATCTGATGCGCCTGTTCAGTCTGAAAACTCATGTCCTTCAGTTCAGGGGGACTATTTTATATTATTCCTTTTGTGTTATTTCCTTCCTTTCGTGTTCTCTTTTCTCTCTTCCTGGATCTCCCCTTATTCAGATGTGGATCCTTCTATACTGATCCTCTAATTTTCTTTTTTTTCCCCCCCCTCGTCATTTTAAAAAAAATTTTTTTTTTTGTTTAAATTCTGGGTGGGGTGTTCAGCTCTAACTTAGAAATAATTTTTCCCTGCTATCACATTTTTGAGTTTCAAGAATATTTTTCTGATTCTATGAATGTTCCTTTTTAAATACATAATATTTCCTAAGTATAAAATGAATATATATAAAACTTATATATAAGATAATAATTAAACAAGTGCACACGTATGTACCTGCTACCCATTTGAGACAAAGGACATAAAACTAATGGGTTACTATTTTCCTCTTGCATCTCCTCATTTTCCTCTCACCTATGCAACCGGAATCCTGAATTTTATGTTTTATTTCATTGCTTTAAAAAAAAAATAGTTTCACAGGTGTAAATTCCCAAAGAATATAATTTTTATTTTTGAATAGTTTTGAACTTATAAAAATGATACCATATGGTTATTGAAATATACCTTCAAGATATTAAAAAATAAATTTGTGACGATATCAATTATGTACTTCTTAGTTAATGTATTCATTAAGAAAAAATTACATTTAAAAATCACAGATTAAAGTTTAATTGTATTTAGTTGTTGTGTATGAATTAAAATTTCCATATTATACTTTACAAGGCAAGGATAGGTTTTCCAAGAACATCAGAATTCACCCAAGGCTTTTTGAGTTAATCTTTAGTTGTAGAACACTCAACTGTTTTGTGGTTGAACGATTACTTGGCACAGAGGTAGTTAGTTGCTCAATAGTTGATGACATTATAGACAGGAAGACTGTATAACATTATAGACAGAAAGACTGCGATCATGTGCGGTTTAGCAGTAAACTAATAAATAACGGTTTCAATGTAGTGAGGAGTGTAAAAAATATTTGGAGGTATCTGCAGCAGCTGTCATGTAATATTAAAACATCTGTGATTTCTGTTAGAGACAAAGTCACAAGTACTGCTAACATCATTTTGCTATGTTTATATTCATAACTGAAATTTAGCATTTCCTTCAATTAGCAGTTACAAAAATAGAGAAGTAATTTTTTTCCCCTACTCAAGTTCATTGTAACTCTGGGTCTTGGTTTTCTTGGTTTCTCAAGAAGCAGACCCCCAGACAAGCATTCGAGTTCAAGTAATTAATATGGGCAATGCTCACAAAAAAATATACTGGATTTGAGGCAGGGAAGTGAAGGTGCTTAAAAAAGAGTGTATTATCATGCAGGTGATTAACAAGATTAAATCTCTGGCTAACTCTGGGAGTTACTGGTCCTCACAACATTATGTTCCTCACACTTGTTCTTCAGACACATCACACATACACACATGGGTTGAAGGCTGGTGAGAGCAGAGCATTAATTCTCAGCACTTACAAACAATTCCTGGAAAACTCAGGCAAAGATATGTGGCTGCTGTCAACTGGAACTGGCTCACTAAAATGCTAATGCATGAGAGGATACAGTTGAGGTATCAGAAATATTTTTTATATCTTGAATTCTATCTGCAGGTGCCTTGGGTCAGAAGACCTCAGAACCTCTGGTCTAAAATCTGGACATTTAATTTTTTGCCTTCCACATTTAGATCTAAAACCTACGTGGAATAGTTTTTAGGTATGGTTTGAGGAAGAGGTCAGGTTTCACTTTTTCTGTATGGATATCCAGTTGTCCAGCACAATTTGTTGAAAAGCCTCTTGTTTCTCCATTGCTCTTTATTGCCACCTTTGTCAAAATCAAATGTCCATACTAGTGTGGCTCTGTTTCTGGATTCTTTTCTCTAGTCCACTGGTCTTTCCTTGCAGTAATGCCACCTTCGTTGCTATAGCTTTTAAATTGTCTTGATATCTGGTAGAGCAAGTCTTCCCATCTTGTTTTCCTTCTTTAAGATTATCCTATCTATTTTTGGCCCTTTGTATTTCCATATAAATTTTAGAATGAGCATAATAAATTTTATAAAACAAACAGAAAACCTCTTGTGATTTTGATTGATATTTCATTGACTCTATAGATCAGTTTTGGGAGAATTGACGTCTTTACAGGTGAGTCAACTCATCTATGAACACGATATAGTCTTTAATTTAGATCTTTTTACTTCTCCCAGTAAGGTTTTATAATTTTTTCTAGAGGTCCTAAATATCTTTTGTTAGATTCATGCCTAGGTATTTGATATTTTTGATGTCAAAAATGATATGAATGGTATCATTTTATAATTATTACTGGTATGTAGAAATGCAATTGATTTTTGTATATTGGGTTTATACCTAGCAATCTTAATAAACTCATTAATTCTAACAAGTCCTCTGTAGATCCTTTTGAATTTTCTATGTGCATAATTCTATTATTTATGAATAATGGCAGTTTTATTTCATCTTTTCTAACTTTTAAGTGTTTTGTGTCTTCTTTTTTTCTGCAGTATCTAGGACCTCCAGTATAGTATTGAGTAAAGGTGGTGAGAGTAGGTATCTTTTCCTTGTTCCCAGTATCAAAAAGATGCCTTTCACTGTGTCGCCATTAAGTGTGATATTTACTGTAGGTATTTACTATAGATACTGTTTTTCAGATAAAGGAAGTTTCTTTCTTATTTGTAGATTGCTAGGATTTTTCTTTTTTAAATCACAAATGATTTTGAATCTTAGCAGATACTTTTTTCTACATCTAATGATATTATCATTATTTTCTTATTTAATAAGATGAAATATGTTGGACTTATTTTCAAGTGTTAAATAAATCTTGTGTTACTGGAATAATCTCAACTTGATTGTAATGTATTGTCCTTGCTGGATTTGCTTTGCTAATACTTTATTTAGGATTTATGAGATCTCTGTATTAAAGTGAGGCTTGGCGAATAATTTTTCCTTTTTTGTACAGGTATAGCTGGTTTTATTGTGCTTTGCTTTCTTGTGTTTTTTAACACAGTGAAGGTTTGTTTCAACCCTGTGTTGTCAGATGATGGTTAGCATTTTTAGTAATAAAGTATTTTAAAATAGTAAGGTATGTACATTTTTAAAGATGTAATGCTATTGCACACTTAATAGTTTTTCTCAAACTTTTTTAGATGTTCAGCCTTTTTTGTTTTTCTCAGCCTTTTTTGTTTTTAATGTATACATTTAACACTATAGATTTCCCTTTAAGCTTAGCTTTATCCCATAAGTTTTTTTTAATTCCATAACTTTTGATGTGTATTATTTTTATTATTATTCTAAATATAAATTTTTCTGATTTTCAGTGTGATTCACTTTTTGATTCATGGGTTGTCCAGAGTATGGATTAGAGTCAGGCTCAGTTGTTTTGGGGTGATGGTGGACGGTGCAGAAGTATTTTATTGGCGGTGACAATTTTATTTTGCGTTATTAAGTAAAACTTATGAGTAATTTTAGACTAATAAATACTGATACTGTTATGATAGTGACTGGTAGCTGTTGACTGTTACGTACCAGAAACTGTGCCTTCAAAAGCCTATGGGGCAACTGTTTTACAGAAGGGGAAACTGCAGTTGAAGAACTTCCCTGAGAATACAGAGATAGTCAGAAGGTGGAGCTGGGATTTTGACCCAGATGTTTTAGATTTCACAGCACCAAAATCAGCTGGCTTTGTATTTCATTGAGAAAATATTTATTGCAAATGCATTCGTAGGGATGCTTTGAGGCCTGGGTTGAGTATGCATTCTTCTAGGAAAGATTCGTATAGTTTCTGCCAGGCAC
Organism: Delphinus delphis; assembly: GCF_949987515.2. Lineage (NCBI taxonomy): Eukaryota > Metazoa > Chordata > Mammalia > Artiodactyla > Delphinidae > Delphinus > Delphinus delphis. Next base: position 150,432,206 of record NC_082684.1, read on the forward strand.
CTGGGGGCACACACAGTTTAAATTCTCAGCTTGGAAGTTGTGCCACACAGTGTGCGCTTGGGTCTCATGAGGCCTGTTTTGTCGTTACAGATGCCCAGCGGAGACTTTTTCCTTCACTCAGAGTTCAGGTGCAGATGAACCCTTCCTTACCATATTCCTTTACAGAGAGGGTTTTTTTCTTGATTTCATCCTTTCATTTAGCGATAGTCCTTAGGGGTCTTTTTCTTTGTTTGTTTGTTTTTTATGGTGTTATGCAGGCACCTCTGATCTGACTTATCACCTTGCGTGAACACCGTGTGTTGTCTCTATGTAGCTACTGTATTTTAAACTGAAGCTCTATGCCACTGGGTGTTGGTAGAGTCCCATATGACAGTCCATGCTCCCACTTTAGCATTTGTGTACTATGGATTCTTACCTGAGAAAATAGATGTAATCAGAAGAGAACTTTGATAAACTCCCACCACCTAGCTGTATCTGTTCATCTCCCTACATCTGTGCATGTATGTTCTGCCTTCCCTTGTGTTGCCATGGATGAATGGTCTGCTTTTATACAAGGCCAGTTCTTCCACTTGTAAACTAGATTCCGTTTGTCCTTGCTTATTCAGGGACCTCAGTATTGCAGTGCTCTCCTCTCTTCTCAATTAGTTTTCCCTTCTCCATTGGGGCATCACATTAGCATATGTTATGGACTGAATGTTTGTCCCCCCTCCCCATTCATATGCTGAAGCCCTAACCCCACAAAGTGATGATCTTTGGAGATGGGACCTTTTGGAGGTTAAGGTTAGATAAAGTCATGAGGGTGGCCCTCATGATAGGAACAGTACCCTTATAAGAAGAGATACCAGAGAGCTTGTTCTCTCTCTACTACATGAAAACACAGTAAGAAGGCTGCTGTCAAAAAGCCAGGAAGAGAGGTCTCACCAGAACCTGACCATGCTGACACTCTGATCTTAAGACTTCTGGCCTCCAGAATTGTGAGAAAATAAATTTCTGTTGTTCAAGCTGCCCAGTCTATAGTATTTTGTTATGGCAGCCTGAGCTGACTAATACAGCACAGCATAGCGAATATGCTATAATCTTGCCCATTCTAAAACAAACGAACAGCAACAATAACAAAAACCATCTCTTGACCTTCTCTCTCAGTTTCTGTTAATTCTGTGCCCTCCTTATAACACCTTGAAAGGGTTGCTTATAGCTGCTGTCTCCAAGTTTTCCTCCTCATTTTCTATTGCAATTGTTATTCTCTTTACCCAGAAAAATCCTTCCCCCAGAGACCTGCATGGCTTTTCCCCTTAACTTCTTAAATGTCACTGTCTCAGTGAGGCTTTACCTAAGCATCCCTTTAAATTGCATCTCACCTACCACTGTACTTTCTATTCCCTTTGCCTGCCTTAATTTTACTTGTAACACTATCACTAGGAGTTTGTATTAGTTTTCTGTTATTGCATAACAGAAATCGCCACAAACTTAGCAACTTAAGACCACACATTTATTATCTCAGCTTCCGTGGGTTTGGTGTCCGGACATAGCTGGGTGCCGTGAACAGGGCACTTTTGGCTGCAATAAAGGTGTCAGCTGGGATGAATTCTGACCTGGAGACTTGACTAGGGCAGAACCCTTTTCCAAGCTCACTCAGGTTGTTGGCAGAATTTATTTTTTTGTAGCTGAATGACAGGGCTTGTAGTCGATTTCCCTCATACATTCTTAATGTTTCTGATTATCTCCTTTTGCTCACCCAGTGTGTGACGTTTGCCTCTGCCGTGTGTTACAGCTGGCTAAACTTTGAGACTGTTTTAGGATATATGGTCGTTTGACAGGGTCACTTGTTGCTTTACAAACTATTAATGAGCCATGAAAGATGATCTTTATTCATTGTCTAAACATCTTCTGATTATTTGAACTCCCTAATGAGTCTGAAAGATACCTTTGTGCTTCAGACAAAAATATGTAAAAAGACTAAAAGTATGTCCTCTTAAATGGAGCAACTAGATTTTAAGCTCCTCAGAGGCGATTCTGTTTGTGCACTGCATAATGCCTAATACATTTTTTCTCTGAATTTTTATTGCACACAGCCTTAGCAATTGATTATTGAGTATGTTTTTTCATTGTATTAGTCATGTTCCGTTAAGCTTTTTTTTTTTTTTTTTGCGGTACGCGGGCCTCTCACTGTTGTGGCCTCTCCTGTTGCGGAGCACAGACTCCGGACGCGCAGGCTCAGCGGCCATGGCTCACAGGCCCAGCCGCTCCACGGCATGTGGGATCTTCCAGGACCGGGGCACGAACCCGTGTCCCCTGCATCGGCAGGCAGACTCTCAACCACTGCGCCCACCAGGGAAGCACCCCCCCCCCCTTAAGCTTTTAATGTTCAATTCTCCTAAGAGCTAAGTGTTTCACATTTCTGAGGGAAAGATAAGAATGCCTTTGAGATTGACATATATAAAATATATAATAAGAACCTACTTTATAGCACAAGGATATATATATATATCCTACTATATATAAAATAGATAACTAATAAGAACCTACCGTATAGCACGGTACTATACTACTCAATACTCTGTAATGACTTATATGGGAATAGAATCTAGAAAAGAGTGGATAACTGAGTCACTTTGCTGTACAGCAGAAACTAACACAACATTGTAAATCAACTATACTCCAATGAAAATTAATTAAAAAAAAGAATGCCTTTGGGGTTTAATAAATTATGTCGTGGATTTTAAAAACTTATTTCTTCACTTTTTTGAGAAGATAACCACATCAAATTAAGATGATCTTAATAAAACGAACAGAAACTACCTTTGTAATGTTGGCTTCCTCTCCTCTTCAATCTGTTCTGCTGCTGTTAATAAAGCCAAGTTTGTCTGACTTGATGAAACAGATGGTGACTGTGATCTACCACTAGAAGGCATTTTCCAGTGCCTCTGCTACACATGACAGAATTTCAGCTCTGGTGTTTGGGGATTCAAATCCAATTACCTTCTGGATTTTTAATATTATAGTTCATTGAGTACTTTTGATGGTAGGATCTATTTTTTTAAAAAAATAAATTTATTTATTTATGTATTTAGTTTTGGCTGTGTTGGGTTTTCGTTGCTGTGTGTGGGCTTTCTCCAGTTGCGGCGAGCCGGGGCTACTCTTTGTTGTGGTGCTCGGGCTTCTAATTGCGGTGGCTTCTCCTGTTGCAGAGCACGGGCTCTAGGCACATGGGCTTCAGTAGGTGCGGCACACGGGCTCAGTAGTTGTGGCTTGCGGGCTCTAGAGTGCAGGCTCAGTAGTTGTGGCGCATGGGCTTAGTTGCTCCACGGCATGTAAGATTTTCCCAGACCAGGGCTCGAGCCTGTGTCCCCTGCATTGGCAGGTGGATTCTTAACCACTGCACCACCAGGGAAGTCCTGTATATTAATTTTGTATCCAGCAACTTTACTGAATTCAGTGACGAGCCCTAGTAGTTTTCTGGTAGTGTCTTTAGGATTTTCTATGGATAGTATCATGTCTGCAAACAGTGACAGTTTTACGTCTTCCTTTCCAATTTGTATTCCTTATCTTTCTTTTTCTTCATGGATTGCTGTGGCTCAGACTTCCAAAACTATGTTGAATAAAAGTGGTGAGAGTAGACATCCTTGTCTTGTTCCTGATCTTAGAGGAAATGCTTTCAGCTTTTCACTGTTGAGTATGATGTTAGCTGTGGGCTTGTCATATATGACCTTTATTATGTTGAGGTAGGTTCCCTCTATGCCTACTTTCTGGAGAGTTTTTATCATTAATGGGTGTTGAATTTTGTCAGAAGCTTTTTCTGCATCTATTGAGATGATCATATGGTTTTTATTCTTCAGTTCATTAATGTGGTATATCACATTGATCTGCAGATATTGAAAACCCCTTGCCTCCCTGGGATAAATCCCACCTGATCATGGTGTATGATCCTTTTAATGTGTTGTTGGATTTGGTTTGCTAATATTTTGTTGAGGATTTTTTTTTTTTTTTTGCGGTACGCGGGCCTGTCTCACTGTTGTGGCGTCTCCCGTTGTGGAGCACAGGCTCCGGACGCGCAGGCTCAGCGGCCATGGCTCACGGGCCCAGCCGCTCCGTGGCATGTGGGATCTTCCCGGACCAGGGCACGAACCCGTGTCCCCTGCATTGGCAGGCGGACTCTTAACCACTGGGCCACCAGGGAAGCCCTGTTGAGGATTTTTGCATCTATGTTCATCAGTGATAATGGCCTGTAATTTTCTTTTTTTGTGATATCTTTGTCTGGTTTTTGTATCAGGGTGTTGCCAGCCTCATAGAATGAGTTCAGCAGTATTCCTTCCTCTGCAGTGTTTTGGAATAGTTTCATAAGCATAGGTGTTAAGTCTTCTCTAAATGTTTGGTAGAATTCACCAGTGAAGCCATCTGGTCCTGGACTTTTGTTTATTGGGAGTTTTAAAATTACTGATTCAATTTCATTACTGGTAATTGGCCTGTTCATATTTTCTATTTCTTCCTGGTTCAGTCTTGGGAGTTTGTACCTTTCTAAGAATTTGTCCATTTCTTCTAGGTTGTTCATTTTATTGGTGTATATTTGCTTGTAGTAGTCTCTTGTGATCCTTTGTATTTCTGTGGTGTCAGTTATAACTTCTCCTTTTCCATTTCTGATTTTATTGATTTGGGCCCTCCATGGTATGTGTGTGTATATACACACAATGAAATACAACTCAGCCATAAAAAAGAATGAAATTTTGCCATTTGCAGCAACATGGGTGGACTTGGAGGGCATTACACTAAGTGAAATAAGTCAGAGAGACAAATACTGTATGATATCACTTATATGTGGAATCTAAAAAATACGACAAACTAGTGAATAAAACAAAAAAGCAGACTCACAGATACAGAGAACAAACTAGTGGTTACCAGTGGGGAGAGGGAAGTGGAAGAGGGCAGTGTAGGGGTAGGGGATTTTAAAAGGGGGTTATTATGGGATTATATGAAATCGTGTGTGTGAAACTTTTGAAAATTGTAAAGCATTATATTTGTTCAACAAAAAATACTGTTCATGTTTATGAAGTTTATATCTGAACACTTTCTAAAATTTCTATTTTTTAAAATTTGAATGTAACTTAAAATACCTTGGTTTTTTTCAAAACCATTTTTCTTTAATAGAGGATTACTCTTTTGAGAAAAAAACTGGGCTTTCTAAGAGCTAAGGTGAGAAGAATTTTTGAGGAGGGTGATTTTGGTGGGAAGGGAAGCAGCTGGCTACAGAATGTTCCCTGAAGCTTTTCCTCCTCTTGAGAGCGTGTCTCTGTACCTAGATTTAGTGTTTTGGTTATTTAAGGATTGGCTTATTGACCTTTATTCCCCCCCCTTTTTTTTTTGCGGTACGCGGGCCTCTCACTGCCGCAGCCTCTCCCGTTGCAGAGCACAGGCACTGGACGTGCAGGCTCAGCGGCCATGGCTCACGGGCCCAGCCACTCTGCGCCATGTGGGATCTTCCCAGACCAGGCCACGAACCCGTGTCCCCTGCATCGGCAGGCGGACTCTCAACCACTGCGCCACCAGGGAAGCCCTTTATTCCCCCTTTAACATGGAAATATCTCTACTTCTTTAACATAATATGTATTTATTATTAAGAGGAACATGCAGAGAAAATGAAAATCTCCAGCCAAATAGCCATACCCCCAGTAAAAAAAAAAAAGGCCACTGTTCTCTGTTTAATATATATTCTTTTAGACTTTTTGATGCCTTTGTAAACCACAGAGAAGTGTGTGTGTGTACATATTCTTTAAGCTGATTTATTCACTTACTGTATCATAGATAGATTGATGTGTCAATACAGATATATCTTTTCTTTTTAAAGGCAACATAATTTGCCATTATATGAATGAATGTATACCATAGTTTAACTTAACCAGATAACTATTAATGAACATTTAGTAGTTCTCATTTTTTTCTATTGCCATTAAAAATGAACATCCTTTTATATAAATCTTGTTATGTCTTTTTTATAATTAACTTTATATGGTATAATTAAACCATATGTAATTGACCTAAAAGGTATAATTAACATAAAATGAAATTATTTTTTAAATGTGCAGTTCAGTGTATTTTGACAAATTTAAAGACCTATGTAATCACCACCACGATCTAGTTATTGGACACTTACATCATCTCAAAAGGTTTCCTTTTACTTCTTCCCAATTAATCCTTACTCCTATTCCTAGTTCCAGATAATAAATAGCTGCTCTGCTTTCTATCACTATTGATTAGATTTGTCTTCACTAGAGTTGTATGTAAATGAAATTGTGTCTTATACTCTATTGTGTCTGAGTTCTTGCACTTAGCACAGTGTTTTGCGATTCATCTGTGTTGTGTGCATCAGTAATTTGTTCTTTTTATTTGAGTTGTATTCTGTTATATGGATATATCATAATTTGTTTATCCATTCACCTGTTGATTGACATATAGGTTCTATGGAGTTTTAGGCTAAAATGAACAAAGCTACTATGACCATTCATTTGCAAGTCTTTGTATAAACATTTCACTTCTCATGGGTAAAAAATACCTATGAGTGGAATTGTTGAGTCACATGGTATGTTACAAAAAAGTACCAGGCGCTTTCCAAAGTTGTACCATTTTGCATACTCACCAACAATTGAATAATATCAGTTGCTCCACTTTCTTGCCAACATTTGGCATTGTCAGCCTTTTTAATATTAGCCATTCTAATAGTCTGGGTAGTGGTGTCTTATTGTGGTTTTCATATATATTTCTCTGATTTCTAATGATGTTGAGCACATGCTTATTGCCTGTCTGTATACTTTTTTTTTGGTAAAGTGTTTATTTGTCCTTTGCCCATTAAAAAAATTGGGTTTGTTTTCTCATTATTATAGAATTATGAGTTCTTTCTATATTTAGTACAATTAAAAGATAAATCTATTATATATATTTCCTCCCAGTCTGTAACTTGCCTTTTAATTTTTTTAAACAATGTCTTTTGATGGGCAGAAGTTTTTAATTTTGAAGAAATCCAACATCAATTTTAAAAAATTGGTTTGTGCTTTTTGTGGCCTAGATTTAAAAAATCTTTGTCTACCTTGAAATCACAAAGATATTTTACTATGTTTTCTTTTAGAGGTTTTATAGTTTTGACTTTTACATTTTGAGGTGGTTTTTTTGCATTTGATTTGAAGTCAGTTTTTCCCCAAAGGTATATCAAGATATTTCAGTGGCATTTTAAAAAGGCAATCCACTCTCCATTGAATTTCCTAGACAACTTTGTTGAAAATCAGTTTTCCATACATGTGTGGATCTGATCCTGGCCTCTCTGTTTTGTTCCATTGTGATGTGTGTGTGTGTGTGTGTGTGTGTGTGTGTGTGTGTGTGTGTATATCCCCTTACGCTAATATTATGTGTCTTGATTATTGTGGCTTTATATTTAGTTCCAAAAACAAGTAGTTTCCTCTAACTTTGTACTTTTCTTTTAAAATATTTTTGGTGGTGTCAGTCCTTTGATTTCCATACAGATTTTGTCAGTTTCTACAAAAAAGCCTGCTGTGATTTTGATGCTATTTATATACATTGTATCTCTATAGAACAATTTGGGAAGAATTGTACATTAGTAACATTTGGTCTTTTTTTTTTAATTTTAAAATAATTAATTAATTTTTGGCTGCTTTGGGTCTTCGTTGCTGTGTGTGGGCTTTCTCTAGTTGCAGCGAGTAGAGGTTACTCTTCGTTGCGAAGTGCAGGCTTCTTATTTTGGTGGCTTCTCTTGTTGCAGAGCGGGGGCTCTAGGCGCATGGGCTTCAGTAGTTGTGGCTCGTGGGCTCTAGAATGCAGGCTCAGTAGTTGTGGTGCACGGGCTTAGTTGCTCCACAGCATGTGGGATCTTCCCGGACCAGGGATCGACCCGTGTTCCCTGCATTGGCAGGCGGATTCTTAACTGCTGCGCCACTGTGGAAGTCCCACATTTGGTCTTCTTACCTACGAATGTGGTATGTTTCTCTTTTTATTTAGGTTTTCTTTCTCTTAGCAGCGTTTCATAGTTTTCAGGGTACACAATTTAAGTTTATCTTCCTAATGTAAAAAGTATTTACAGAAATTACATTGCTAATTATTGTTAAATATAGAAATAGAATTGATTTTTGAATTTTGATCCTTAGTCTTATTACCTTGCTTATCAGTTCTAGCAGCCTTTTTGGGTAGTTTTCTTAGGATTTTGTGAAAAAAGACAATTTTACTTCTTCCTTTCTAATCTGTATACCTTTTATTTTTTTCCCTTACCCAATATATTGCAAGTACTAGGACCTCTAGTACAATGTTGAGTAGAACTGATGAGAGCAGACATTCTTGTATTGCTCCCAATTTTATGGGAAGAGCATTGTCTTGCACCGTTATATATGATGTAAGTTGTAGGTTTATTGTAGAGTCACTCAACTTGATCGTGTTGTATATGTTCCCTTTTATTTTTCCTATTCCTATATGCTGAGAGTGTTGTTCTCCCCCATGAATTAGTGTTTACTTTTGTCAAGTGCTGTTCCTGCATATCGTGAGTTAATTATGTAGGTTTTCTTTTTCATTCTGTTACTATGATGAAATGCAATTACTGATTTTTCCAGTGTTAAACCCACTTCACTTTGCTGGGATAAACTCCACTTGGTCACGATTTGTTTTTTTTTTTAATATGCTGATGGATTAGGTTTAAAGGTGTTTGCGTCTTTGTTCATGAAAGATATTCCTGTATAGTTTTTTTATGTCTTTGGTTTTGTTATCTCGGTAATAATACTGCCCTTATACAATGAGATCTTTTCCTCAATTTTCTGAAACACTTTGTGAAGGATTGGTGCTATTTCTTCCTTAAATGTTTGGTAAAGTTCATCAGTAAAGCCACCTGGGCCTCAGATTTTAGTTGTAGTTTTAGGGTTTTGTTTTCTGGTGAGAAGACTTGAAATTGTGAATTCAGCATCTTTAATAGATGTAGAGCTATTCAGGTTTTCTATTTCTTCCTTTGTCAATTTTTTTTGAAATTGTCTTTCGAGGGATTTAACATATTGTAGGATCTGTAGCCATGTCCCACCTTTCATTCTTGGTAATGGTAATTTGTGTTTTCTCTCTAAATATTTTTGGTCTTTCTAGATAGATTATCAATTTTATTGATCTCTTCACAAATAGGTTTTGGATTCATTGATTTCTCTATAATTTTTGTATTTTATTTCATTGGTTTTCATTCTTCTTTATATCTCTTTAATATGAGTTCTCTTTGCTCTTATTTGATGCTTCAGGTAGAAACTTAAACCATTGGTTTGAGACCTGTCTTCTTTTCTGATATAAGCATTTAAAGCTATACATTTCCTTCTAAGCACTGATGTAGCTGCAACTCCCAAATTTTTATGTTTTGCTTTCATTTTCATTCAGTTCAACATATGTTAAAATTTGCTGGGCTTCCCTGGTGGCGCTGTGGTTGGGAATCCACCTGCCAGTGCAGGGGACACGGGTTCAATCCCTGGTCTGGGAAGATCCCACATGCCGCGGAGCAACTAAGCCCATGTGTCACAGCTGCTGAGCCTGCGCTCTAGGGCCTTCGAGCCACAGCTATTGAAGCCCACGCACCTAGAGCCCATGCTCCACAACAAGAGAAGCCACCACAATGAGAAGCCTGCACACCACAATGAAGAGTAGCCCCCGCTCACCTCAAGTAGAGAAAAGCCTGCGTGCAGCAACAAAGACCCAGTGGAGCCAAAAATAAAATAAATACATTAAAAAAATTGTCTTGTAATTTAGAAGTGTTTTTGTTTAGTTTATAAATATTTGGGAATTTTCTAGCTATCTTTCTTGTACAGATTTCTAGTTTAATTCTGTGTGGTTTTAGAGTTTTAGGTAGTAACATGACAATGGTGAGGCTGCTTCATTTGAGGGGGAAGCTGGCGGGAATGGGAAAAGGGGCTTGATTGCTCGGCTTGTGGAGGCTCTCTGACTTTCCTTGATGACTCCTTAAGGGCTCTCAGGTACCTCAAGGGTTTTTGTGGTACATAATCTGAAACTACTGCCATAGGTTGTGCTGTAAATTTGGGAAGGTGAAAGTGATGCTAAGGTGGAGAAAGTACTTGGAGGAAAGCAACTAGTGCACTGTTAAGTGGTTGTCTCAGAATAAGTACTCAAAGAGATTTGTTGTGTAATTCAAATATCCAAATAAATGAGACCTTAGTGGAAACATACATTATGTAGTATAGATTGAGAATGAATACTAAGATGGAAAAAAACAGAAGTGTTTTGTCTAGTCCAGGTGAAAATATTTGGACCTATACATAATTTCATTGTTTCTTAGAGATTGAGATTTTTACATAAATGTTTTTTATTTTCCTTCATGTACACCATAGAGGATGAAGCACTATAAAAGAGATAGTTCCTGTTAAATAAGATAAAATTATTTAGGCCTTTAACAAAATTCTTCGAACTAAGTAAAATGATAAAGTCAGTGCCTATTGTTATACCTTTAAATTTCTTAAGTGGGCATAGAAGTGGTTCCCAAAAACTGCCTAGATGCCCTCTCATCATTTAGAGTAGGAATCAGCACACTATGGCCCATGAACCAAGAATGGATTTTACATTTTTGAAGGGTTCTAAGAAAAAAAAAAAAAAAACAACCCAAGGAGAATCTGTGTCACAGGCTGTGTGGTCCACAAAGCCTAACTTACTTGGCCTTTTACAGGAAGAGTTTGCTGAGTCCTGATTTAGAGTAAGAAGCAATTCATATTTAAAAAGGGTTTGTCTTGTCTCATCCTTTCAGATCTCTTCAAAAAGGAGAAGATGGTAACAGTGACAGATAACATGGCTTCTTTCTTATCCAGGCTAGCATCTGGTTCCAGAGTCTTTTCTTTACAGTGACCCTTGTGTATTGAAGTGGGGGAATTTGGCTTCAATCTCTGTTTGAAAAGTACCTTTGTGTAGAGAAGATTAATAATGAGCACACTGACCATTTATTTCTCAAGAATGGTATTATTTAGAATAATAAACATCATTTTAGGTTTAGTTTTGTATTATGTATAGGTCACATTTTAGTTTTTATATATAGCTTAATTTTTTTTCACACACACACTGTATTTTATTTTTACAAGAGATAAATAAACTGACACCAATATAGCTTAATTTTTAAAGCTTCTTCGAACCACTTAAATTTTGAAATGTGTAGATACAAATTAATTTTATATTGGCCTATATATTTTCACAGGATGATTGTCTTTTGAAAGTGTGGTACCCCATGACTGGTTGGAAGTCTTCAATTATACCTCCGGATCATCATGAAGTGGAAAGGAGACAGGCGTCTACCCAGTTTTCCTTTGTTTATTTGGCACATCCGCGAGCTGTGACAGGTTTTTCATGGCGTAAAACTAGCAAATATATGCCCAGGTTAGACAACTGTGTCATAGAACTTCATTTTGTATTACTTATATGTTTATAGAAATAATGAAAACAAAGGTCCTTTTAATTGACATGGTGGCAATGAATAGCAGAGGTTCTGGGCATCAACTGCCTGACTTCAGATTCTGCTGTTGTTACCAGCTTCGTGAGCTTTTGACTAAATTTCTTAAGCTCTCCATGCCTCTGTAGAATGGGGGTCGTAGTAGTACCTACCTCAGAGAGTTGTATGAGACTGAAATGTGTGAGTGAGTGTGAATGCTTATACAGGCCTTTGCACATTGTGTGTGCCAGGGCAGCGTTAGCTGGTATTGTCAGTATCAGCAGCAGCAGTAGATTCCAGGAAGGAGACGTTTGCAAGTAACAGGAAAGCACACACTGAGGGAGAATAAAACATAGTAATAAACTGTCAGTAATATGCATTCTGGGAAGGCATATCATATACATACAGTGAATAAAGTGGCCAAATTTTTCTTATCTTAGGGCTATCAACAGAAACTTCTCAAAGGATTTATTATAAGTTTTTCTTCATTGTTACAGCCATCTCTTAAAAGTGTTTAGAAGATAAAGCAGACTACAAAACAGCTCATACCAATGATTCCTGTATTATATATACAGTTCTAAAAATGCTTGCTTAGAAATCTGTATTCATTCTTGAGGAAGGGTTATTTCATCTGCTAAATATATCTGAGCACTGTTTGCACTTGATGGGAAATACAGCACACCTATTATGGAGGTGCTCAGTAGATGATAAAATGGGGAATATATACATTTTTGGAATCTAGATAAAAGGTTACTCTAAATCTGTTTAAGTTATTTGCATCTATGGAAAACATTTGCAGAACACTTTACCTTTGACTGAGTCAGATTGTATGTAAGCATTTTTTTAATGGGAAAATTTTTTTTTTCACGATGAGTGGTTAAACCACTTCAGCTGCTTGATGCTGTGACATTTTTGCTTAACTTAATGGAAATTGATTTATAGTTTGAATTTATAGTCTCCTTACAGTTTTATTATTAATAAGTTTGTTTACCTATTTATAACTGTTTAGATTATAAGAAGGATAAAACAAAATGCTGGAACTACTGCCATAAACCACATAGTTTAATTATAATTAATGATCTTTTATTATGATCATTCTGCAAGTTGTAATGACAGAAATGTAGGTTTTCTTTTGATGTTTACTTTGTTTTGTTTAGGAGATACTAATCCTCCAGAGCCTTGTTTTCAAGCAGCACATGTATAATCTGGCATTAATTTCTGTTTCCTTCGTCAGGACCATTTCCTAGTTTTTATGATGTTCACAGCCGTACTGTGCGTGATTTCAAGCTCTTCCATTGATACTCTTTCTCCACACAATGTAATTTCTAAAGCAATTGGAAGCATACTATACTGTCATTTAGTTTAGCTGTTCAAGACATAAGTTTAATGAATTAAGGTGAGTGTCAGGGACAGTTAGGTTGTTCTTATTTTATGGTAACTGATTGCACCCTATGTCCAGCCTACCACCTTGCAGGTCTGAGCAGGTAATACATGGGGTTTGGTAAGAGTGTGAAATAGTCAGTAGAAATCCATTATCATTATTGGAAAAATAACTACACATAGATCATACTGTTTTGCGTTAATGTCATCTTTAAGGATGAAGAACTAAATATTAATAGCCTTTAATTTTTCATGTCATTGATACTCACAGTAACTTTTGTTCATTTCTCTTTATCATTAGAGGTTCTGTCTGTAATGTGTTATTAACTTCATGCCATGATGGTGTCTGCCGGCTGTGGGCAGAAACCGTATTACCAGAAGACTGTCTTTTGGGTGAGCAGATTTGCGAGACTACCACTTCCAGCACTGCCAGCAGCCTTACTCATGCTGGAAGTCACAAAGACGGAGTACAACATGCTCTTGAGGTACTGTATTATTTAAAATGGTAAATGACTCTTGAAGATAATGTGAGTATGGTGGGAATTCATAAGCTAAGTTGCAGATGGTGCATGGTATACATAATGACGAAATTAATGGCAAAGAATTCTCACTTATTTTATGTCACTTAGAAGACAGATATAGACAGTAATGATCTCAGATATGTAGTCTAGATAAATAGTATAAATTTAATTCTTCCAGTTTGCATGTTGAGTGTGAAAATCTATAGGAGTAGGCAACTTTGATTAATAAAACATGTAAAAGTCTTTGAAATTGGTTGTAATTAAAAATGTTTTGTGGGGAATTCCCTGGCAGTCCAGTGGTTAGGACTTGGTGCTTTCACTGCTGGGGCCTGGGTTCGATCCCTGGTCAGGGAAGTAAGATCCCGCAAGCTGCGCGGCGCAGCAAAATAAATAAATAAGTAAATAAAATAAACCACAGCAATCTTTAAAAAAATAAACAGATTAAAAATAAAAATATTTTGCTTTTGTTTCACGAGGATTAAATTTTACATTTATTTTTCTAATTAAAAATGACTATTATGAATAAGAATAAAGGTGTTGTTAAGATATTAAGTGAACTTATATAATTGCACAGTTTTCACGGTTTAATATTTTGAAAGTGAAATAATTTTTCTAGTTTTTAAATACTATATATAAAACAAAAATGCTTTCTAAGAAATTAGATTATTTATAATATAGTATGAACTGTTGTGCCCATTATGATTAGCGAATAAAATGAGATAAACACATTATTAAAAATTACCAGAAATTTATTATAGTAAACCTAGATTGCTAATTTTCTTAATTTTTCATGTGACTTTATTACACAAAGAGTATATGCTTATTCTAAAATTAGATTAGGAAAAAGAAAAAAATGTAGAGTTTATAATCCAACTATTCCAATATGTGTTTGTACATTTTTTTTTATTTACAAGATTGAGATCATATTATGCAATAATGTTTTATAACTTGCTTTTTATACTTAATGTGTTATAAACATCTCTGTACATAACTAATTATACTTTTACATTGCACGTTTACATTAACACTTTAATGGTTGCATAGCCAAAATGGTTTTGCAGTTTTGGCGAGCAAAAATATTTTGGGGGTTTAATAGGCTAAGGATGTGGTCCTTTAAAGTTTTATGTAAAGTAGTCCTGCTCTGATGCTCTCTGTGATTGGGCACTATTTATACAGTTTTTTCCAACATTTAAAGCATAAATGAAATTAAAGGACAAGTCAGAACAGTTAGAGTTATGTTTTGCTATTGATTGAAAATTAGTGGGAAAAAGTACTTTATTTACTAGATGTTTACAATAATTTATATATATTTGTATAACATTTTATCTTTAAATTACATATGAGCTTTTGGAGACTAAGGGCTTTTAGATATCTTTATATCCTCCATGTTATCTAATATATTTCTTTTCAAGTGTTTGTTAAATCGAATTATTAACTGCTACATAAAATAAAAGAAAAAATAAAATGTAATCAGTGATTTGACACATTTTTGCTGCCTTTTAATAAAATGTTGTCAATTAGTAATGTTAAAATTGTTTTTAATAGAAAAAACCTGATTATCTGACTTATGAGCTATTTTGCTTTCTAATGTCCTTTCCTATAAAACCCCTAACTGCAAGGTCTATATAATTCTATATATACTTAAATTATACATTTTGTTCCTAGGAGAAGATAACTGACCAATATAGCACAGCCTTGGCAATCTAATTTAAAATAATGATAAATGTCAAAGATTGAGTGAAACTAATTTGATAGGTATAATCAAAGAAATAACTGGGGAGACCAGAGACAGAGGACACGCCATAGAACTGATACTGTTTTTCACATGAAAAGGGACAAGGGCTGTGGAATTGAAAGGAAGGACCAGATGTTTTATTTTACTGCAGAAAGAACTGAGAGGATGCCACATTTTATTTCATTGATTGCAAGGAACAAAGGAAAAGAATGGTATATTATTATTAAGCACGGTATTGTTAAGTGACAGAATAAGGAATTGCTGTGTGGTGGGGTTATGGTGTGGAGAAAAGATTGTGCTGAGAATTGACATGGTCCCGTGTCAGAATAGTTCAGATGATGGAGTATGCCAGTACAGAATTTTTATCATAGGCACATATCTCAGTTTGAACAAATTCCACAGGTCAATACTTTCATGGGGTCTTTCCTGGCTACTCTTATCTAAGTTAAGGTTCCCCTTGTTATTCTGTATTTTTGTACCCTCTTTTTGTCTTTATAATAGAGGTTATATATTAGATTATTTAGCTGGCTATTTAGTTCTAAGTGAGAATTTTGGGGAGGAATATTCTTCCTGGTAGGAAGATTTGGAATTTTTTTTTTTTACACCCTTATGACTAGTAAATTTCGTCTCAGTACTGGAATATCCTGAAAAAACTAGACTTTGGACTCCTAATCTTTATAGGGGTTTCTGCAGATAATAAGTGTTTTTGAGCAACTACTGCCTTGAACTATAAAATTTGCAAGACCAGTGGAGAATATATTAAGTTGTTCTATTGTAGTTAAAGTTTCCTTTAAGATGGTCAGGTTTTACAGAGAGGAAAATTGTAAAACCCTTAATAATCAAAAGTACTTTGATCAGCACTTACTAGACTTCCTAGACTTGGATTTAGTAATTATTTTTCTATTTTAGACAATACACCATTTGAAAAATTTAAGGAAAGGACAAAGGAAGTCTTCCATTCTTGTAACGCACACTGAATTAATGCATGACCAGATGGCAACGCATGAGGTTCAAAGACACATTTCCCATCACGCAAATGTACTGTGTCATTTTCACATTGCAGCGAGCATCAATCCCGCCACAGGTAAAGGATAGTAAAGTTTTATTTCTTATCTGCTGAAATAAGATAAATAAATAGAAAAGTGGAACTACTTTTATAACCTGTTTCTAATTTTATGCTAATACTCCATGTTTCCTTTTAAAATACTTCTTAATTGGAACAGAAATATAAGGTACCATTTCTTAAATTGAGACTGTGTGATCCTCAGGGAATAACTTCAAATAAGTATTTTTGAGCACCATTGTTTGTCTACAATATGGCAAAGTTTCTAAGTAATTAGAGCTTTAGTTGAACCTGGAGATGAACACAAGTGGTGGCAGCCTGGTTAATTAGTGTGATTTCCCACCCTTTTGTATTTTCACTATTATTCTTTCTTCTCAACTCTTCTTTATAACTTTATCAAAGTATATTTTTGCATAGTTTTCCTTATATTTCAGCATATCTTGTTTTGTACCCTCATAGACTTTCTTGTCCTACACTTCGGGAAAGGTAGTGTTTCTTCTAACCTTGATGTTTTCTTTTTGCTCTTTTCCTCCTATGTCATTGAGAAGTATTTTGAGGCAGGTTCATTGTTGGCAAGAGCATATTTAAAGCTTCTATTTAAGGTCATTGTTTTCTTTCTGCATGAAAAACATATGACAAGGCCTATTAGTTTCATATTACATTGCTGGAAGAACTATAGTTGTATAAAGTTATAGTTACATTTTATTGAAATGGAAGTCTATTGCTTCAGGGTGCAGAGGATTTTATTTTTAAATGTTTATTTATATAAAGATAAGTATTTAGCAAATACAGTTCCAAAAGAGTGTTATCTGGATGCTTCCCCCTCCAGTCTCTTTTTCTTTCTATTGAATGGATTATTTATAATTTGATTTGGGATTAAGGAGATTTTTTTTTTTTGAATTATACTGTTTTACGTGAACTGATCTATAGCATGAATTTCAGTTACCCCACATGGAGAAAATCTGCTATACTTAGAAATTTGCTTGCCTTCCTGTGTTCTTTCTTGGCATTATTTTTCCCCGACTTTTGAGGAAAGTTTAAAACAGTCAGAAAAGTTGGAAGAATAGTACAGTGGACACTCATTTCACCCACTTTGATTCAACAATTGCTAACATTTTGCCAGTTGCTTTATTCTCTCTGTATATACACACATATGTATGTTTATATGTGTGTGTGTGTGTGAGAGAAATTTTTTCTTAATGTTTTCAAAGTAAGTTACACATATCATGGCATATCACCCTTACATACTTCAGCAAGTATCTCCTAAGAATAAGGAAATTTTCTTACATAATCACAATATCATTATCATACCTAAGAAAATTAGAAATAATACCATAATCTCTGATATTCAGTTCATATTTAAATTTCAGTCATCTCAAAAATGTCTTTTAGATTTGCTTTTCTGTTTTGTCTTTCTGTTCCCTCATCCCCAAACCAGGATTCAATAAAAGTTTGTGCATTTGGTGTGTTTCGTTTTTAAATTAGTAATTTAATTCCGTATGTCTATGCCATTAGTTCATTTACCATTAAATTCAATTAAAAATTTCAAACCGTGCTAGAGTTATGTTTACTTTTTGTTTATCACATTTTCTGTGTAATGGAATTAGTCTTTATAGGCACATGTAATATTTTAAAAGACATTAGAAATTCACATTGAAATTTTATCTTTTTTGATTCCACAGATATTCCAAATGTCTTGGTTGGCACTGTATTTAACATTGATGATGGAAATGGGGGCTTTGTAGTTCATTGGTTAAACAACAAAGAATTTCATTTTACATCATCTACTGAAATATTTATGCAGCAATTACGAAAACTTTCTGAAAAGCAGGTGGATCATGAAAACGACAAAGGAGATAGAGAAGATGAATGTTCACAGGAGGAAAGAGAGAGGGGTTTACATATGAAACTAGACCATGGTTAGTATCCTGTGTTCAGATTTTTCTTTTTTACAGGCTGACAGCTTTTTGTGAAACCACCTTTGGTTTGTAATCTTTCCTTCCTCCCCTCCTTCCTTTTCACTTTTCCATTCATTCCACAGGTCTTTACTGACCATCTACTGTGGACCATCTACCATCTAACTTTGCTTTGTTATAACATATTGCTTTGAGTAATGTATTACTTTGGAAGCCATGCTTTTGGTGGGGGAAACAGGTTTTGCTAATAATGGTAATAATAAAGATAATGTGATAGTGTGAATGAAATTTTGATTTATCTAAAACTAAGAAATGTAGTAATTTTCAGTTCAGATCAGAAAAGAGTTTCCTTCCTTGGTTTTTTTTCCTGGCCATAAGTTGTAAAAGGGATTCATGATTTC
This sequence comes from Delphinus delphis, assembly GCF_949987515.2. Classification (NCBI taxonomy): domain Eukaryota; kingdom Metazoa; phylum Chordata; class Mammalia; order Artiodactyla; family Delphinidae; genus Delphinus; species Delphinus delphis. The sequence continues at coordinate 150,450,662 of NC_082684.1, forward strand.
TAAAGTTAGTATGCTATTTATTGATAGTCTAGTATGTAAATGATTTTCTGTAGTATAGTCTAGTATGTAAATGAATTTGATAGTCTAGTATGTAAATGAATTTTTTATAGTATTTCTGTTAGTATGTACTGATAAATTTATTTTCTGATTTAGAATTATCCCTGGATAGAGAATCTGAAGCAGGTACAGGATCATCAGAACATGAAGATGGAGAAAGAGAGGGAAGTCCTAGAACCTGTTCACGACCTAGTGTACCAATGCCACTGCCTACAGTCCTGCTTGATCGGAAGATCGAAATGCTGCTAACTGAATGGAATAAGAATCCTGACATGCTTTTTACTATACACCCGGTAGATGGTACCTTCCTAGTGTGGCATGTAAAGTATTTGGATGAATATAATCCTGGAATATTTAGACAAGTCCAGGTATATTTTACTGATGAAGCAATTTTTACACTTCTTAAAAAAGTAAAACAGTTGCTATTCAGATTTAGCAGGTTTTCAGAAATACTCGATGATTTTATTTTTGATAAGCAACTGAGAAGAGAATAACTTGCTACCAAAGGGGGTCAATGACCACAGATTTTATAAACTTGATTAATTTAAGTAAAATGAATTTGGCTTTGAAATGTGATAGTGAGTACTTGAATGTATGTGTATTCATTTTTTCTGGGAATTCACAATATTTTGAATAAACTTAAGAAACTACCCTAAAAATGTGACTCAGGATGTATCACCTCCACTTCTTCAGTTTTATTAATTAAATCTACTATCTTTATCGGTTATCTTTCTGAACAGTATTTGTTTAGATTTATGGTTGTAGTCATCTAGATGTACAGGCAAGTTTCAGGTTTCAAATACTTGAAATTATTTCTTCAGTTTTCTCATACGCGATGAATATATGATACTATATAAATAGAGGAAAAGGATTAGACCATAATAAGGTCGAAAATGATATACTTTGCTAGGAAGCTGAGGTTTGACAGTTTGAAAATGGAAGTATTTTTGGAAGACTTTGAGAGGAGGCAGACTGCTTGCACTGAATCATGTAATTGTGTTTTTCAGGTTTCTTTTTCTTCTCGGATTCCTGTTGCATTTCCATCTGGTGATGCAAGCTCTCTTAGTAAAAATATCATGATGTATGCCTGTATAAATGCTGCAAAAGATTCTCACCACACTCTGTTACACGAAGACATGATGGCTGAATGCAGTCCTCATGGATCACAGCTGCATTCTGGACCACACAGTACAAATATGAACATTTTAGCTCCCACAGTAATGATGGTCTCTAAACACATAGATGGCTCTTTAAATCAATGGGCAGTCACTTTTGCTGATAAGTCTGCCTTTACCACTGTTCTAACTGTATCTCACAAATTTAGATATTGTGGTCATAGATTTCACCTCAATGACCTGGCATGTCATTCAGTTTTACCATTATTATTGACATCATCTCATCATAATGCTCTGCTGACTCCTGAATCAGATTTTCAGTGGGACTCAGACAATAAATTAGGTAGATTAATGGATCCTGTAAGACACATAAAAGGTTCCTCGAAACAGCCTCTCAGAAATGCAGCAACACGTACATTTCACGACCCGAATGCCATCTACAGTGAACTTATTCTGTGGCGCGTGGACCCAATAGGACCTTTGTCATACACTGGAGGAGTATCGGAGTTGGCACGAATTAACTCTTTACATACTTCAGCCTTCTCTAATGTTGCTTGGCTTCCAACTCTTATTCCTAGTTACTGTCTTGGTAAGTGTTCATTTTAATAGTGAAATTAATAAAAGCTTTAAAACAGTTATTTATATACAAAATGATTTATATTTGTCATTAGGAAGATTTTTAATAAGTATTCAGAATGTAGGCATCAGACTTAAGTTTAGAGTTTCTAGACTTTTGTTTTTCATCTTTTCCCTCTCATAACCTATCTGTTGAATTTTTTTGGTTAATAATTTTATATCTATTAATTGTATCTGTGTTTCTGGACCATGGTTATGTCTAAAAAGAGAAGTGTGAATATTTTTTCTCATACTTCAGCCAGTAATAAAAATAAACTATATATTATAATGCAAAGTGTTTACTTTCTCAGGCACATATTGCAATTCTGCGAGTGCTTGCTTTGTTGCTTCTGATGGCAAAAATCTGAGACTTTACCAAGCTGTGGTAGATGCAAGAAAATTATTGGATGAACTGTCAGATCCAGAATCTTCAGTAAGTATTTCTTAATCTTTATTAATATATCTAAGCTAATAAGGAATTCTCTTTTAATTTGTCTAGGACGTTTATTTGTTAGTTGGTGTTCAGGGAGTGAGCATCTGTTCTGGGCTCTGTGTGACTAGTTTGTTTTTTCTTAACTTGTGTTCCAATTTACATGAATCAAAATTACAGTCTGTTGGCGCTTTCACTGCTGTGGCCCAGGTTCAGTCCCTTGTTGAGGAACTAAGATCCCACAAGCCACACAGTGTGGCCAAAAAGAAAAAAAAAATTACAGTCTGTATATCACATCACACATCAATACGTTTTACATTTAAAGAAATAAATACGATTTTTTTTCTAAAATGTGATTTTTTTCTTGACATTTTTCACCTTTAGTTTGGTTCTGTTAATCTTTTTTTGCTCAAGAAAGGCAGCTTTACCAACCTCTGTGTTTAGGTTGGAAAATTTGAACTTTTCTGAGCTTGATTCACTATTTTAAAAGTCCTCTGGTTAGAATATGTTATCAGTGGGTGACAATGTCTCATTCTGGTAGTTCTCTATTTGAACTGCAAGTCATGCATATTAGTCGGTACTCAGATTTGAATGGTGAATTTTCCATTTACCTATAAAAACGTGCCTTTTAATAAAATAACTGTTCTAATAAAAATGTTTCCAATATTGAAAATCAAAGACTGTTTTTGTTTTGTTTAATTTTAATTAATTTATTTATTTACTTATGGCTGCATTGGGTCTTCATTGCTGCGCATGGACTTTCTCTAGTTTCAGCGAGCGGGATCTACCCTTCGTTGCGGTGCACAGGCTTCTCATTGCGGTGGCTTCTCTTGTCGCGGAGCATGGGCTCTAGGCGCACAGGCTTCAGTAGTTGTGGCTCGTGGGCTCTAGAGCACAGGCTCAGTAGTTGTAGCGCATGGGCTTAGTTGCTCCGCGGCATGTGGGATCTTCCCGGACTAGGGCTCAAACCCGTGTCCCCTGCATTGGCAGGCGGATTCTTAACCACTGTGCCACCAGGGAAGTCCCTCAAAGACTGGTTTTGAATGTCTGCCGTGTACCCCTAGACGTGTAGGGAATACAGTGTCTGCCTTTAAGGGGATTTAAATTTAGCAGAGGAGAGAAATTATTATAAAAGTTTAAATAACGGTTTAAGACAGAAGCAGAGGTGTCTGAAGTTGGTATGTAATTAACTGCCAAACACTATTTCATAATTCAGGGGCAAGAGAGATCAGAGTAGGGCAGGCATAGAGGTTTTTATTAAGGACAGTATTTGAGTTCATTTTTGATAGATGCAGAAAGACAAATCCTTGGTCTTTGCTGAGTGATAGAATAGCCTGAGTGGATACAGGAAAGTACGTGTATAAATAAGGCTTGTTCCAGAAACGGTGGTAATTGGACTGAAGCCACAAGTTCGGCATAGAGAAAGTCTAGAAAAGTAGCATCTTTAAAATTATAGAGTTGGAAGATTTAAAGGTCCCCTAGTCTAACCAGCCATCTGATACTTTGTCTCTACCACATTCCTGCCAATTTGTCATCTGGCCCCCAAGGAGGGAAGCTCAACTCTAAACGCAGCTCATTCTGTCTTTGAATTACCATCACTATTATATTGAAATTAAACTTGTAATCCTTAAATTCTACTTGTTAGCTTTAGTTCCATTTAGAATAAGTCTAAGATTTCTTACATGTGAGAGCACCTCAGACACCTATGTTGGAACCCCTCAATTTTTTTCCTCAGGCCAAACCTGCTGCTCCTCTGCCTATAAATTTATCTAACTTTTATATTTGACCCTGGTTACTCTTCTGAGCAGTTTTCCGTTTGTTTATACACCGGGCATCGTAGGATCACTAGAATATAGCAGTACTGTGCCGTCTCTCAGTAGATACTATTATGTTTGGGCAGGCACGCCACATTCTTTGTATGTGATTCATATTGAGCTGACTTTCAATTAAATATCACGGAGTCTTTTTTTTTTTTTTTGCTAGTAAACCATTCTGTATTTGTGCATTTGAATTTGGGACCCAAATATAGTCTTATTTCCCTATTACATTTCACCTTGCTAGGCTCAGCTCAACAGTACATCCTTTCAGTATCTTTTTGAATCCAGATTCTGTTACTGCTTTATGTGTTACTGCTTTATGACTTATATCACTGGCCTATTTGATGAGTGTTGTTCTACGTCTTCATCTAAGTCAATTACAGAAATGTTAAACAGTACTGGACTGAAGAAAGAACCTAGCAGTATACATTTGAAATCTTTCTCCATTTTTTTTTTTGCGGTACGCGGGCCTCTCACTGTTGTGGCCTCTCCCGTTGCAGAGCACAGGCTCCGGACACGCAGGCTCAGCGGCCATGGCTCACAGGCCCAGCCACTCCGTGGCATGTGGGATCTTCCCGGACCGGGGCACGAACCCGTGTCCCCTGCATCGGCAGGTGGACTCTCAACCACTGCGCCACCAGGGAAGCCCTGTTTCTCCATTTTTATTGTCTAGAATATTTCTCCAGCTTATCCCAAGGATTTGCATGAGGCAGCTTGTGGTGTACTTCACTGAAGTAAAATACACCCTGTCTGCCAAATCTTTTGCAGTCAAAAAAGGAAGTCAGATTTGTAGGAGATGATTGTTTTAATGTATAGTAGGTTGAATGTGTGTATCCTAATGTCTCTTGATGACTAAAACGTTGTACTAGATAGACATCAGGCTCTTTATTCTGACTTACAGAAGTATGTTATTTTCCTTTTTGAAAACTGGAATCTTTGCCTGTTTTTAGTCTTTTGGCTGTGGCAATCCCCATGATTTCTCAGAGAGAACATCCTCTGTAGTTCATTGTTCTCATTGGCAAAATTTCTCAATAACCTGGGCATTATCTTTTCCAGGAAAGTATACATTCATTTAGAGCAGTTGGATACATTCTTGGAATTCTAAAATTTATCTTGGTCTTCTGCTCCAATGTACTTACCAATGTACTTTTTTCTTAAACCCTCCTTTTTCATTATTTTTTTTAAACTTAAAAAGTAATACTTATTCATTGTAGAAAATTTTTGGTCCTTTTTACTTTTGCAAGCTAAATTCTTGAAATAGAAGACCAGAGACAAAGTAGGAATTAGGAGTTCTTTATTCTCCTGATCTTTATTAACATTAAACCATCAGCCTCTGTTAATGAGCCTATCTTTCTCTTTCTCTTTGTACTCTGAAAACAATAATTAATTCAGTGACTTAATTTTTCAAACAAATCTTTAATTTTAGAATAGTTTTAGGTTTACAGAAAAGTTGGAGATATACTGCAGTTTCCATATACCCCTATCGTTAACATCTTATATTACCAGAATACATTTGTCACAACTAAGAAACAGTTATTGGTGTGATATGATTAATTAAACCCCAGACTTTATTAAGACTTAACTGATTTTTTCCCACAAATGTCCTTTTCCACTAATGTTCCAGGACTTCATCCACAAAACCATATTACATTTAGTTGTCATGTCTCCTAAGTCTTCTCTGATCTTGGACAGTTTCTAAGTTTTCTTCATCTTCATCAGCTTTTTCTCATGACCTTGACAGTTTTGGGTAGTACCGGTGAGATATTTTATTGTATTTTCCTTTGACTTGAGTTTGTCTGCTATTTTTCTCATGGTTAGACTGGAGTTATGAGTTTTGGGGAAAAATACCTCAGGTGTGTGAAGTACGCTTCTTGTGTTACATCAGGGGCACATGCTAACAATATGGTTATTAGCATCTTCCCTCTTTTTTTCTTTTCAGCTGGAAGTTTGTTAATTTATTGATGTTTTTAAAGAACCAGCTATTTGTTTCACTGAATGCTTTGGTTTTGTTTTAATTTTCATTAGTATCTGCCCTATCTTTATTATTTTCTTCCTTACGCTTGATTTATTTTGGTTTTCGTTTACTAGGTTTCTTGAGATAGGAGCTTAGGTTCTGGGTTTTTTTTTTTTTTGGCCAAGTTGTGCAGCATGTTGTATCTTAGTTCCTGAACCAGGGATCGAACCCGTGCCCCCTGTGGTGGAAGCATGAAGTCTTAACCACTGGACTGCCAGAGAAGTCCTAGGAGCTTAGATTCTTTTATTTTTTCCTTTTCTTTTGTTCTTTTCTTTCTTTATTTATTTTATATAGCAGGTGGAGCTTAGATTCTTGATTTGAAACTGTTCTTATTTTCTTTTTTTTTTTTTAGGGAAGAATTACTCTTTAATTGAGGCTTTCTTTATACCTATTAACATCAAGTTTTTATAAATGTATTTTCAAAAACATTTTTAAATGTGTGCACAGTTTCAAAATTCAAACAGCATATACTGTACTGTTATTAAATAAAAACTCTGTATCACCTCCCCTATCCAAGTCCCACACTTTATTGGAAACCCCTTTAAACCTTTTGTTTTTAATTCTTTTGATAAGTTACCACCATAATTCTAAATGATATGCTTAGATTTCAGTTTCTTAATTTACCAGCAGTAGAAATCAAGTCATTTCCATCTTCTTTGATAGACAGGGAATTCAGCTCACATTCCACTTGCCTCTCTCTCTCCACTGAGTTTTGCTAGTTGTATTAGTGTGTGTGGTTTTTCTATTAGCTGCCTTTATACTTTTAAGTGATGTATACATAATCCTGTATTTTCGTTCCGTCTTCTTTACACAGTATCTCTTGTATCATCCCAAAGTCTAAAATGAAGAAAGTTGCACCCCTGCACTCACCCTTCCCTCCTCCTGCTCTCAACTTGACTTCTGCCAGCTGGAGCGTTACCTTTACAATGTCTTTTATGACATGCATGTTCTATTCTATAACTAAAATTAGGTCTTATGGTTTGATTTTAAAAATTGAAACTAGTAACCATCTAATTACAATTATGTAAATGTGATCATTTCAACTATTTGTCACTGATTTGTCACAGATTCTCTCAACGGAGAATGTCCAAAGGGTTAAAGTCAAATGACCTCTATTATATTCCATCAAGTGATCAGGCCACAGTTTTGCTCGTCTTGTATTTGAATCAAAACTTTTTTCTCTAATTTTTCAGTTGTTTTCTTGGCATTTCTAATTTCTTGGGCTTCTTTTTTCTTGTTGAGAGGAAAAAAAAAAACCTAAGTCGTCTTCCCCACTGGGCTAAGAGCTCCCAGCTTCTTAATTGTCCTGCCTGTTAAATCTTCCTCTTTCTCTTCTTGGAGGAATTCCTTTTAGGGTCTTTTGAGCTGGTGTTTTAATTTGAGCTGTGTTTTTCGGGATGCTGCAGATGTGTCATCCTCTTCGTTTCACACCTGGAATTCCACCACCGTTTCCTGGACCATGAGCTGCTTTTCTCTCCTGTACTGTCGATAGATTACATCCTCAAATACTGTAAATTTTTTAAAAAGAAAAGTTGCCTGGTAGATAAGGATTCTGAAATCAGTCTGAATCCAACATGGCTGGAAAAGTGTTTATTTTACCTTCATATTTATTTTTTAGAATATTTATTTGGCTGCCCCGGGTCTTATTTGCGGCATACAGGCTCTTAGTTGCAGCATGTGGGATCTAGTTCCCTGAGCAGGGATTGAACCTGGGCTCCCTGCATTGGGAGCACAGAGTCTTAACTGCTGGACCACGAGGGAAGTCCCTTTCCCTTCATATTTAATTGATAAGTTTGGCTGGATATTGAATTCTAGATTTAAGATCTTTTTTTTGCCCTCAGAAATTTAGAGACTGTTATTTCTGTCCTCCAGTGTTTTGATAAGAGGTCTTATACCTATAATACTCTTATTCTTTTATTAGTAACCCCTCCCTCTCTCGCTCTTTCTCTTGATGCTTCTAGAACAGCAATGTACAATAGAAATATAAAGTGAGCCATACATGTAACTTAAAAATTTTCTAGCAACCATTTAAAAGTGAAAAGAAACTGGTGATATTACTTTTATAGCATGTTTTCATTAATCCAATATATCCAAAACAGAATTTCAACATGTAGTGAATATCTTACATTATTATTTTTTTAACATCTTTACTGGAGTATAATTGCTTTACAATGGTGTGTTAGTTTCTGCTTTATAACAAAGTGAATCAGCTATACATACACATATATCCCCATATCTCCTCCCTCTTGTGTCTCCCTCCCTCCCACCCTCCCTATCCCACCCCTCTAGGTGGACACAGAGCCCCGAGCTGATCTCCCTGTGCTATGCGGCTTCTTCCCACTACCTATCTATTTTACATTTGGTAGTGTATATATGTACATGCCACTCTATCGCTTTGTCCCAGCTTACCATTCCACCTAGCCATGTCCTCAAATCTATTCTCTACGTCTGTGTCTTTATTCCTGTCCTGTCCCTAGGTTCATTAGAACCACTTTTTTTTTTTTCATTCCATATCTTTGTATTAGCATATGGTATTTGTTTTTCTCTTTCTGACTGACTTCACTCTGTATGAGAGACTCTAGGTCCATCCACTCACTACAAATAACTCAATTTCATTTCTTTTTATGGCTGAGTAATATTCCCTTGTATATATGTGCCACATCTTCTTTATCCATTCATCTGTCGATGGACACTTAGGTTACTTCCATGTCCTGGCTATTGTAAATAGAGCTGCAATGAACATTGTGGTACATGACTCTTTTTGAAGTCTGGTTTTCTCAGGGTATATGCCCAGTAGTGGGATTGCTGGGTCATATGGTAGTTCTATTTTTAGTTTTTTAAGGAACCTCCATACTGTTCTCCATAGTGGCTGTACCACTTTACATTCCCACCAACAATGCAAGAGAGTTCCCTTTTCTCTACACTCCCTGCAGCATTTATTGTTAGTAGATTTTTTAATGATGGCCATTCTGACTGGTGTGAGGGGATGCCTTATTTTAGTCTTGATTTGCATTTCTCTAATGATTAGTGATGTTGAGCATCCTTTCATGTGTTTGTTGGCAATCTGTATATCTTCTTTGGAGAAATGTCTGTTTAGGTCTTCTGCCCATTTTTGGAGTGGGTTGTTTGGATATTGCGCTGCATGAGCTGCTTGTAAATTTTGGAGATTAATCCTTTGTCAGTTGCTTCATTTGCAAATATTTTCTCCCATTCTGAGTGTTGTCTTTTCGTCTTGTTTATGTTTTCCTTTGCTGTGCAAAAGCTTTGAAGTTTCATTAGGTCCCATTTGTTTATTCTTGTTTTTTTTCCATTTCCATAGGAGGTGGGTCAAAAAGGATCTTGCTGTGATTTATGTCAGAGTGTTCTGTCTATGTTTTCCTCTAAGAGTTTTATAGTGTCTGGTCTTACATTTAGGTCTTTAATCCACTTTGAGTTTACTTTTGTGTATGGTGTTAGGGAGTGTTCTAATTTCATTCTTTTACATGTAGCTGTCCAATTTTCCCAGCACCACTTATTGAACAGGCTGTCTTTTCTCCATTGTATATCCTTGCCTCTTTTATCAAAGATAAGGTGACCGTATGTGCATAGGTTTATCTCTGGGCTTTCTATCCTGTTCCATTGATGTATGTTTCTGTTTTTGTGCCAGTACCATACTGTCTTGATTACTGTAGCTTTGTACTATAGTCTGAAGTCCAGGAGCCTGATTCCTCCAGCTCCATTTTTCTTTCTCAAGATTGCTTTGGCTATTCAGGGTCTTTTGTGTTTCCATACAAATTGTGAAATTTTTTGTTGTAGTTCTGTGAAAAATGCCATTGGTATTTTGATAGAAATTGCACTAAATCTGTAGATTGCTTTGGGTAGTATAGTCATTTTCACAATGTTGATGCTTCCAATCCAAGAACATGGTATATCTCTCCATCTATTTGTATCATCTTTTTCTGCAGTGTCAGTTGTTACCTCTCCTTTTTCATTTGTAATTCTATTGATTTGAGTCTTCTCCCTTTTTTTCCTGATGAGTCTGACTAATGGTTTATCAATTTTGTTTATCTTCTCAAAGAACCAGCTTTTAGTTTAATTGATCTTGGCTGTCATTTCCTTCATTTCTTTTTCATTTATTTCTGATCTGATCTTTATGATTTATTTCCTTCTGCTAAGTTTGGGTTTTTTTTTGTTCTCTCTCTAATTGTTTTAGGTGTAAGATTAGGTTGTTTTCTTAGATGTTTCTTGTTTCTTGAGCTAGGATTGTATTGCTATAAACTGCCCTCTTAGAACGGCTTTTGCCACATCCCATAGGTTTTGGGTCTTCGAGTTTTCATTGTCATTTGTTTCTAGGAATTTTTTGATTTCCTCACTGGTCTCTTGGTTATTAACTAGTGTATTGTTTAGTCTCCATGTGTTTGTATTTTTTACAGACTTTTCTCCTGTAATTGATATCTAGTCTCATAACACTGTGGTCAGAAAAGATAATTGATATGATTTCAGTTTTCTTAAATTTACCGAGGCTTGGTTTGTGACCCAGGATATGATCTGTCGTGGAGAATGTTCCATGAGCACTTGAGAAGAAAGTGTATTCTGTTGTTTTTGGATGGAATGTCCTCTAAATATAAATTAATTTGATATTTACAAATTAATTGTTTAATTAATGTGTTTAATGTGTCATTTAAAGCTTGTGTTTCCTTATTTATTTTCTTTTTGGATGATCTGTCCATTGGTGAAAGTAGGGTGTTAAAGTCCCCTACTATGATTGTGTTACTGTTGATTTCACCTTTTATGGCTGATAGCATTTGCCTTATGTATTGAAGTGCTCCTGTGTTGGATGCATAAATACTTAAGGTTGTTATATCTTCTTCTTGGATTGATCCCTTGATCATTATGTAGTGTCCTTCTATGTCTCTTGTAATAATCTTTATTTTAAAGTCTATATTTTGTCTGATATGAGAATTGCTGCTCAGCTTTCTTTTGATTTCCACTTGCATGGAATATCTTTTTCCATCCCCTCATTTTCAGTCTGTATGTGTCCCTAGGTGTGAAGTGGGTCTCTTGTAAACAGCATATATATGGGTCTTTTTTGTATCCATTCAGCCAGTCTGTGTCTTTTGGTGGGAGCATTTAATCCATTTACATTTAAGGTAATTATCAATATGTATGTTCCTATTCCCATTTTCTTAATTGGGTTTGTTATTGTAGGTCTTTTCCTTCTCTTGTGTTGCTTGCCTAGAGAAGTTCCTTTGGTATTTGTTGTAAAGCTGGTTTGGTGGTGCTGAATTCTCTTAGCTTTTGCTTGTATGTAAAGGTTTTAATTTCTCTGTTGAATCTGAATGAGATCCTTGCTGGGTAGAATAATCTTGGTTTTTCCCTTTCATCACTTTACATATGTCCTGCCACTCCCTTCTGGCTTGCAGAGTTTCTGCTGAAAGATCAGCTGTTAACCTTATGGGGATTCCCTTGTATGTTATTTGTTGTTTTTCCCTTGCTACTTATAATATTTTTTCTTTGTATTTAATATTTGATATTTTGATTAGTATGTGTCTTGGCGTGTTTCTTCTTGGATTTATCCTGTATGGGACTCTCTGTGCTTCCTGGACTTGATTAACTATTTCCTTTCCCATATTAGTGAAGTTTTCAACTATGATCTCTTCAAATATTTTCTCAGTCCCTTTCTTTTTCTCTTCTTCTTCTGGGACTCCTGTAATTTGAATGTTGGTGCGTTTAATGTTGTCCCAGAGGTCTCTGAGACCGTCCTCCATTCTTTTCATTCATTTTTCTTTATTCTGCTCTGCGGTAGTTATTTCCATTATTTTATCTTCTAGGTAACTTATCCGTTCTTCTGCCTCAGTTATTCTGCTATTGATTCCTTCTAGAGAATATTTAATTTCATTTATTGTGTTGTTCATCATTGTTTGTTTGCTCTTTGGTTCTTCTAGTTCCTTGTTAAACGTTTCTTGTATTTTCTCCATTCTATTTCCAAGATTTGGGATCATCTTTACTATCATCACTCTGAATTCTTTTTCAGGTAGACTGCCTATTTCCTCTTCATTTGTTAGGTCTGGTGGGTGTTTACCTTGCTCCTTCATCTGTTGTGTGTTTCTCTGTCTTCTCGTTTTGCTTAACTTACTGTGTTTGGGGTCTCCTTTTCTCAGGCTGCAGGTTCGTAGTTCCCGTTGTTTTTGGTGTCTGTCCCCAGTGGCTAGGGTTGGTTCAGTGGGTTGTGTAGGCTTCCTGGTGGTGGGGACTGGTGTCTGTGTTCTGGTGGATGAGGCTGGATCTTGTCTTTCTGGTGGGCAGGACCACATCTGGTGGTGTATTTTGGTGTGTCTGTGACCTTATTATGATTTTAGACAGCCTCTCTGCTAATGGGTGGTGTTGTCTTCCGTCTTCCTAGTTGTTTGGCATAGGGTGTCCAGCACTGTAGCTTGCTGGTCATTGAGTGGAGCTGGGTTTTAGCGTTGAGATGGAGATCCCTGGGAGAGGTTTTGCTATCTGATATTACATGGAGCTTGGAGGTCTATGGTGGACCAATGTCCTGAACTCAGCTTTCCCACTTCACAGGCTCAGGTCTGACCTCTGGCCGGAGCACCAAGACCCTGCCAGCCACACGGCTGAAAGAAAAGGGAGAAAAAAGGAAAGAAAGAAAAAATAAAATAAAATAAAGTTATTAAAATAAAATTTTTTTAAATTATTAAAAATAAAAAACGTTAAAAAGTAATAAAGAAAAGAAAGAAGAGAGCAACCAAACCAAAATACAAATCCACCAATGATAGCAAGCGCTAAAAACTATACTAATAAGACAAACAAACAAAAAGAACACAACAAAGAAAACGGACAGACAGAACCCTAGGATAAATGGTAAAAACAAAGGTATACAGGCAGAAATCACACAAAGAAATATACACATGCACACTCCAAAAAGGGAAAAAGGAAAAAAAATATATATGTATTAAAAAAAAAGGAAGAGAGCAACCAAATCAATAAACAAGTCTACCAATAATAATAAACTCTAAATACTAAACTAATGTAAAGATAAAACCAGAAAAAAATTAGATGCAGAAAGCAAACCCCAAGTCTACAGTTGCTCCCAACGTCCACCACCTCAATTTTGGGATGATTTGTTGTCTACTTCGGTATTCCACAGATGCAGGGTACATCAAGTTGATTGTGGAGATTTCATCTGCTGCTCCTGAGGCTGCTGGGAGAGATTTCCCTTTCTCTTATTTGGTTGCACAGCTCCTGGGGTTCAGCTTTGGATTTGGCCCCGCCTATGCATGTAGGTCACCTGAGGGCATCTATTCTTCCGCTCAGACAGGATGGGGTTAAAGTAGCAGCTGATTAGGGGGCTCTGGCTCACTCATACCAGGGGCAGGGAGGGTATGGAATGCGGGGCAAGCCTGCAGTGGCACAGGCTGGTGTGACGTTGCAACAGCCTGAGGTGCACCATGTGTTCTCCCGGGGAAGTTGCCTCTGGATCATGGGACCCTGGCAGTGGCGGGCTGCACAGGCTTCTGGGAGGGGAGGTGTGGATAGTGACCTGTGCTTGCACACAGGCTTCTTAGTGGCTGCAGAAGCAGCCTTAGCGTTTCATGCCCGTCTCTGGTGTCCGCACTGATAGGCACAGCTTGCGCCCGTCTCTGGACCTCATCTAGGCAGTGCTCTGAATCCCCTCTCCTCGTGCACACCGAAACAGTGGTCCCTTGCCTCTTAGGCAGTTCCAGACTTTTCCCCAGACTCCCTCCCGGCTAGCCGTGGCGCACTAGCCCCCTTCAGGCTGTGTTCACACAGCCAACCCCAGTCCTCTCCCTGGGATCTGACCTCCGAAATCTGAGCCTCAGCTCCCATCCCCTACCTGCCCTGGTGGGTGAGCAGACAAGCCTCTCAGGCTGGTGAGTGCTGGTCAGCACTGATCCTCTCTGCGGGAATCTGTCCACTTTGCCCTCTGTACCCTTGTTGCTGAGCTCTCCTCCGTGGCTCCGAAACATCTCCCCCGCCCACCCCATCTCTACCAGTGAAGGGGCTTCCTAGTGTGTGGAAACTTTTCCTCCTTCACTGCTCCCTCCCAGAGGTGCAGGTTCCAACCGTATTCTTTTGTCTCGTTTTTTCTTTTTTCTTTTGCCCTACTCACATACGTGTGGAGTTTCTTGCCTTTTGGGAAGTCTGAGGTATTCTGCCAGCATTCAGTAGGTGTTTTGTAGGAGCAGTTACACATGTAGATGTATTTCTGATGTATTTGTGGGGAGGAAGACGATCTCCACGTCTTAGTCCTCCGCTATCTTGAGGGTCTCCCCTGTTCTTATTTTGTAATGTATGCATTTAGTGCTATAAGTTTTTGTCTCAGTCCTGAGAAGCATTATAAGTAGGATTTTTATTTTCATTCAGTTCACTATGATTTTCCTTGAGAATTCCTATTCCATGGATTATTTAGAAGTACGCTATTTAGTTTCAAGTGTTTAGAGATTTTCCTGTTATCCTGTTACTGACTTCTAGTTTGATCCCATTGTGGTAGGAGAACACACTCTTATGATTTTATTCCTTTTACATGTATTGAGGTTTGTTTTATGGCCCAGAACATGGTGTATCTTAGTATACATTTCATGGCACTTGAAAAGTATATATTCTGCTATTGTTGGATTGGGTGTTCTGTCAATGTCTGATTCTGTTTTGATTGATGGTATTGTTGAGTTCTTCTAGTTCTTTGCTAAGTTTTTTTTTTTAATTTATTTTACTTTTGGCTGTGTTGGGTCTTCGTTGCTGCATGCAGGCTTTCTCTAGTTGCAGCGAGCAGGGGCTCGTTGTGGTGCATGGGCTTCTCATTGCAGTGGCTTCTCTTGTTGTGGAGCATGGGCTCTAGGTGTGCATGCTTCAGTAGTTGTGGCACGTGGGCTTAGTTGCTGCACGGCATGTGGGATCTTCCCAGACCTGGGCTTGAACCCGTGTCCCCTGCATTGGCAGGTGGATTCCTAACCACTGCACCACCAGGGAAGCCCCTTTGCTAATTTTTTGTGTAGCTCTCTATCAGCTGTTGTGAGAAGGGTGTTGAAGTCTCCAACTGTAATTGTGAATTTGTCCATTTCTCCTTTCAGTTCTATGAGTTTTTGTTTCACATGTTCTGCAGTTCTGCTGTTTGCATATATTTAGTATGCAAATATATTTATATTTGCAGTACATTTAGTCTGAAATCAAGGTGTTAGCAGGTCCATGTTCTTCCTGAAGGCTCTAGGGGAAGAAGCTTTCTTGCCTCTTCTAGCTTCTGGTGGCTCTTGGCAATACTTGGTGCTCCTAGACTTGAAGCTGTAGCACTGTAGTCTCTGTCTCTGTTTTCACGCAGCTTTATTTTCTCTGAGTGTCCTCTCCTCTCCTTATATGGACACCAGACATTTGATTTATCTCCCTGATCCCATGTGACCTTACCTTAAACAGATTGTATTTGCAAACATCCCATTTCCAAATAAGATTACATTCTGAGATTCTGGGTGGACCTGAGTTTTTGAGGGGATACTATTCAACTCACTAAACTGACCAAGTTGTTTTCCTCATAAGTTATATCTGCAGTTGCATAGTCAGAAACCTTCAAAGTCTCTTGAGCCTCCAGACTCCTTGAGCCACTTTGACTTTCAGAGCCTCATGCTGAAATTTTTGAGATTCTTGCCTAATTCTGAGATTTTTGCCTTTTTAAAATACAGACTACAGAGCCTTACCCTTATTGTTGACCTTAAACTCTTAAGATAACATGATGACTTTCTGTCAGGTTTCCATTATTCTTATTTTTTTCCTTTTAAGTCAGAGCAGCAGTTTTCCTAGTTACTTCCTCTACTAATATTGAGTTAAAGTATAGCAAGAAGTTGACACATGCTGTGCTCTTCCTCAAATGAGATTTTTAGTAGATCTGAGTAGAGACTAACTTTTTTTTTTTGAATTCCATGAGAAACATCTTGAATTTTGAATTTTACTCTGTGGATTTAGGGGCACTAGAGATTTTTGGACAGGGAGGTAAAGTGGTTAATCTGCAGGATGGGGAGTAGTTGATGGGTACTGGACGCATGGAGACGACGGGGAGTCTGTTGGGGTGGCACATGAATCATCTGGAGAGCTTGTTAAAATGCAGATGTGTTAGCTTTGGGGTCTGAGAGTCTGCGTTTATGAAAAGCTGTTGCTGCTGGTCTAGTGACCACACTTTAAGTAACTAAGATTCATGATGTGTTAGAGAAATTCCGGTGTTTTAATCTCACCAACTGTAGGCCACAGTTGAGTCCAGATTTCAAGTGGACAAACCCAGCAGACCGTTGGCACCACTTCCGGGTGTCTCAGCCAACATTTTAAATCCTGAATCTTGGGTGAATATACCCATAACAATAAATTCAGCCCTACCCAAGCACATATTTTGTCCTCCTTTGTCTAATAACCCTATAATCTCTTCCCATTCATGCACTCTGGAATTCTGCTGATACAAATTGGAAAGATCCTACAGCTCTGGTGTATATGCTGCTCTCCCATAGCCAACCTTGTACTTAGACTCCTAGGCTAAGCTGGGATCTTATTCCTCTTAGTGGCCTGAAGGTAGTAAATAGTGGAGGTGGTGCTGAGGAGAATGGGCATCTCAGTTTTTTTTTTTTTTTTTTTGGCGGTACGCGGGCCTCTCACTGTTGTGGCCTCTCCCGTTGCGGAGCACAGGCTCCGGATGCTCAGGCTCAGCGGCCATGGCTCACGGACCCAGCCGCTCCGCGGCATGTGGGATCTTCCCGGACCGGGGCATGAACCCGTGTCCCCTGCATCGGCAGGCAGACTCTCAACCACTGCGCCACAAGGGAAACCCGGCATCTCAGTTTTTATGCTACAGAAGGCTGCTTGGAAGGAGGGAGAGGGAAAACTGCTTTTTTCAGCAGAAAGGTTTTGGGGTTTTGGGATTCAAGGTTAGGCTTCCTCTTAGTTTACACATCCCCATCCCAAGACACAGAGTCCCACTTCTCAACCTTCGCCCTTATCTTCGATCTGGCAGGGTTGTACTTTTAAATGGCGTTGCAGATCTGCAAACCATACACATAGGCATAGGGCTAGATCCTCAGCCAGATCTCTCATGGAGCATTAAGGTTGCTAAATGAAGACATGTTCAAAGAACTAGATGCCTTGAAGTTATATACTGTTTATGTAAACACTATAGAGTTTTTTCCTTAGTTAATTTTTAAAATGAGAATGAGTAAAGAAAGTTGAAATATTTCTTTGAATGTATGAATTGCCATTTGTTAGTCAGTGAATGTTTAGAAGGGCCTTTAATGTCCGAGATGCTGTGTCATATTGACAGTAGATTCATATGTTGTTGATCATTAACTTTTTTTTTTTTTTTTTTTTTTTTTTTACAGAAACTTATTGGAGAAGTGTTTAATATTGTGAGCCAACAGTCTACTGCTCGACCTGGGTGCATTATTGAGCTCAATGCAATAACCAACCAAGTAAAACCATGCTTGTGAATTGGTGTTACTAACATACTTTATCCCAGAGTGCTTAATATGCATAAGATACACAGCTGAACCTTGAACAACTTGGGGGTTAGGAGCACTGACCCTTCTCACTATAGAAAATCCACATATAACTTACGGTCAGCTTTCTGGATCCTCAGTTCTGCATCTGCATATACAGTTAACTGCAGATTGAGTAGTACTGTAATAATTACTATTGGAAAAATTGCCCACGTAAGGGGACCTGTGCCGTTCAAGAGTCAACTATATTTCATTGCAGAATAGTTCTCTTGTTTGATACTAAATATAGCCAACTTCTCTTGATTTCCTTAGTGAAAATCTCCAATGATTTACGAATTCTTTTTCTCCAGTTGAATTGTATCTGTAGCCTTATTTCCTGTTTAAAGGTCATTTGATTCAGTCAGGGAAGCCATGAAGGAAAATACAGTACAGCTGCATAGAGGCATGGTTTGTGGTTTTTCTTTTTCTATTGTTACTCATTTCAACTCAGTAGATGGTGACATCAGCTTTAAGAGTGTTTGCTTTGTTAGGCTGAGTATTAGATATTTTTATGAGATCCATTAAAATGAAGATAGAAGTAGGATCAAAGTATGCATTTACTTTCTAAGTACAGGTCTTTCGTGTAGGCAGTGTTCTTTCCTAGCCCCTACCTAGAAAAGAAGGAGAACCCTTCCCTCTACAGGGAGTTTGTAAATCCCATCATAGCCCTCATATTTGTTTCTTCAGGATCATGTTTATGGACTGAAGGGGATAGAAGTAATATATTCATTCCAAATATGAAAAAAGGTTACTTTGATGAGGAAGTTACCAACTATTTTCAAACAAGGAAATGAAGAAAGAGCCAACCATATTTAAAAATAAACACAGTGTTATGTCATTATTTTTCCATGATGCCTTGCACATTCTGTTAGGGAAAATGTCATAATTTCCACCAATGTAGAGAAATGACCACATCAGCTCATGGCAACAGAAATGTGGCTGCCAGACTCAAATTACTAACGCCTCCTAGGAAACCCTTAACTTGTGATTTCCTTTTTTTCACTCTATAGGGATATGGGAGAAGAGTGTATTAGCTTCAACCCATAAATGTCTTAATTTTTAATGAACTGCGAGTTAAATTCATTTCCCCAGTGTAGCCCCTTCTCTACTCTGTACCATGGGATATTATTACAGACCTCTGTCACCTAGCATTTTGCTTTTTACTTCATACTTTTTGAAGATTTTTCCCTTTCCATTTGTGGCTATCTTTGTCACAGGGCTGGTAAACTGCAAGCACTGATAAATGGCTTAGGCTTATAAATCATTCTGTGTTTCCCGTGTGCTGTATGATTTCTGTATCCATGAAAGCGTCACCCTTCCCTTTTCTTTCATTTATTCTTCTTCCCTGGGGAAGGTGACCTTTTATGCTATGAATGTGAAGGGATTTTTTTATGTTTCTTTATGGAGAGACATAAAAGTACCTTATAACTTTCATAAAAATTTTGTGGGTCAACCTAATGTCATAGTCATTTTATTTCCTTCTATCAGTACTATGAAAGGAGGCTGATTTGCTTTATTCTCTAAGATTATAGCCCATACATTCAGTGCCAAGGTTATCATAGCTGCTTGCCTTCCTTGAAATCTGTGGGGCAGCCATCAAATTGTCTTGACCTACTTCCGTAATAAGCTTTTGTTTGGATTTAGCCTTTCCTTGAATTTCAGTTCACTTTTGTGATTCTAAGTAGCTATTTGTGATTATCTTTACTCTTCTTCTCTGTGTGGTCCCAAACATGATTTTGTAGCATCAGCTGACTGTGATGTTTCATCTATTCTTTTAGAAATCTTAGTTACTTAAATGTAAATACATTTCTTCAGAGATGTGTCATTCCTACTGGCTGTTATAGGATCCTTCATAATTCCCACTAGACAGACTTATTGGAAATACTTTGAGGACCTTTCTGGGTTTTTTTTTGGTTTTCAAGTAGAATTAGAAAAAGAGCCTATGGTAGTGTGCTTAATATGGTCTGCATGGCCTTCTCCAGCCAGTCATGAGACCTGATATTTTTGAACTCAGAGTGGCCTAGGTTACTTAACTGTTTTTTTTTTTTTTTTTGAGATGCAGACCTGTTGATTTGTTTTTACTAGAGTTTCACAGTTCTGCTGTTGACTATAGCATCTTTGAAAGTAATTTATCTAATGATTTTTTTCTCTTGCTTTTTCCACTCTAATTAGTCATTCTATAAAGAATAGAAATTGTTAGAGAGTTTTTTTCTTCTGTTTTATATTAGGGTTCTTGGGGAGGTAGTGGGTGGAAGATACAGAACTTCAAAGATAAAACTTTACTTGTTTCATATTTGTAGTGTGGCTCAAATACACAGTTGCTTCATGTGTTTCAAGAAGACTTCATTAGAGGATATAAACCACATAAAGAAGATATGGAGAAAAAGGAAACAGAAATATTTTTTCAACCATCACAAGGTACTGTTAAAAAATAGTCTTGAGGGGCTTCCCTGGTGGCGCAGTGGTTGAGAGTCCGCCTGCCGATGCAGGGGACACGGGTTCGTGCCCCGGTCCGGGAAGATCCCACATGCCGCAGAGCGGCTGGGCCCGTGAGCCATGGCCGCTGAGCCTGTGCTCTGCAACGGAAGAGGCCACAACAGTGAGAGGCCCGCATACCACAAAAAAAGAAAAAAAAAACAACACAGTTTGTAAAAAATAGTCTTGAGTTCAATACCTTATTCTTAGAAAACCTTCAAACTTTCATTGAGTGTGGATCTTTATATCTAAAGTCATCACTCGTGATTTTTGGCAAATACTCTTGTTCTATCAGAATTGCTTTTTTGTAGGTGAAGAACACATGAAGGTAAAAATTATATTTTGAAAGACAGGTTCTCTGGTGACATAGCCTTTTGCCGAGAAATGTTATTTATGAAACCTAGTTTAATTGTTTAAAAACTTAACTTCGGTTGTTCAACTCTACAATTAAATTGTTTTGGTTGGTAGTAAGTATCCTTCTGGTATCTTAAGGAAGCCAATTAATATAAGTTTACTAAAGATTACTGATAAATATAGGAGGGAGATATTATGTTGTATGGTATACCAGGAAGCTTAGGTACGCTTAGGTTTTATGTTGTATGGTATACCAGGAATTAAAGGTACCATCTCATAGTTTTCCTCTCTGAAGGGTTGTATTTATTTCTTCTTCTTGTGAAAGAAAGTAGTTCTCCTAAGACCTTTCAAGAACAAACCGTATGATATTTAAACTTCATTATTTAGCTTTAAATATTCCTTTTAGAAGTTATACTTTGTAATTATAAAACTTTCATGTTCTATTTGAAAATTAAATTTGAAAATAGAGCATACTGAGTAGAATACTTTCTGTATGAAGGTAGGAAAGACATGTCCTACTTTAAGAATTCATTTTCTGTGATTAATAGTTTTTAGTTTACAAAGGGTTTCCAGGTATTTTATCTCATTTGGTTATAGATTGTAAGTATCCAGAAGGACATATTTAATTTTCTTAGTATAGCTTTTATCACAGAATTATGTATAGTCATTTAAGGAAGGTATTTCTACTGAATTTGTACAGTTAATTTTGTTTTCTTTAGTGGAAAATCAGAATGAGTTCTGTCTTCCGTGAGGCTTAGCTCAAACATCTTTTCACCCCTCAGACTAATAATTTTTTCCCTTTCCTGCATCTTTCTTCATAGATCAGAACTTTTCTTCTTTCTAAGTTATTCAGTTGTCACGTTCAGTTTTATTTCACTGTCACTATAGCATAACAGTACTGTATAGATTTAAAATGTGCTTTTCCATAGTATTTCACCTTTACTTGGGTTAAACTTTTTTATACGCTTTCCTGCAAATCTAACTATCAATTATCATGCTACTTCTAACAGGGAATACATGCCAACCTACTAGAAAACAATGCTTATATAAGGTTGGTATTTTTTAAATAATGTTTTTAATTGGAAGACCTGCATTTAAAAATATTATTTTATTTCCCTCTTTTGAGATATATATATTTATATTTTTTGGCTTGTGGGATCTTAGTTCCCCAGTCAGGGATCGAACCTGGACCCATGGCAGTGAAAGCACCAAGTCCTAACCGCTGGACCGCCAGGGAATTCCCTTGATATTTCTTTTTCTTTTTTTTTCTTTTCTTTTTGTTGGGATATAGTTGCTTTACCATGTTGTGTTAGTTTCTGCTGTACAGCGAAGTGAATCAGCTATATGTATACATATATCCCCTCTTTTTTGGATTTCCTTCCCATTTAGGTCACCACAGAGCACTGAGTAGAGTTCCTTATGCTATATAGCAGGTTCTCATTAGTTATCTATTTTATACATATTAGTGTATATATGTCAATCCCAGATATTTCTTTATGTCACTGTGAAATCAGGCTGAAAGATTTCCTGATGCTTTTCTTGGTTTTCCTTTAGTTTTTGTACAAAGTTTCTCTTGATTTTATAGCTGTTTTCTTAAGGGACTTGAAATGTGTATTTCTCCTCTTCCCTGACCCTGCTGTATTTTGTACTTTCTAAGTTTTAGTTAAAAATTAATTACTCTTTTAATTAAGAAAAGTGCCAGTTACAGACAAAAGTAGCGTGCATAGTTAAATGAACCTTCCTATGCCCATAACTTAGATTGATGACTTTAAGATTTTGTCACCTGCTTTACCTACCCTATTTTCTTTTCTTTTCCTTTTTTCCTGAAATATTTTAAAGCAAACTCAGCCATCATGTTGTTTCGCTCCTGTGTACTTTATGCATTTCTAAAAATGACTTTCTTACATGTGTGCTGTTATCACATTGATAAAATAACAAAATTTCTCAGAATTCTGTAATAACTAGTCCATAGATTTACTTCATTTAATTGTCTCAAAAAAATGTCAGGGTTATTTGTTCTTAATTTGTTTGGATCCGTGTCCATATAGAGTCCACACATTGTGTTTCATTTTTTAAGAGTCTTTTAAGCTAAAGTAATCCCCCTTTATACTCTTACCATGCCACAGACTTGTGTTAGAGAAAGTTATTTTATAGGAATTTCTCTGACCAGTTACTTGTGACGTCATTTAAAATTTTTCCTGTAAAGTGCAAATTACCTCTGTAGACTTGATTTGACCCAGATTCAACTTCCTAGGTGTTGCTTTCTTCATCATAGAAGGTTATAAGAAAGAACGTAATGTTAGGATGTCTCATTTTTAGTGATGCTAAGATTCAGAAAATTCACCTGGTGGCACCAGTGTAAAATTTGCCAGCAATCTATTATCTTGTGGTTTCTTCCATTGATACTGTTGCTTTCCAATCAATTATTTCATTAAGGATTGCACAAGTGTGATTTTCTAGTTTTATCAGTTCTCATTTATTTATTAGCTGGAAAGCATTTGTAAGGAAAAGCTTTCCCTTATCCATGGCAGCTTTTTGGCTATTTTGAAATAGAGTTATTTTTAGGAAAGTGCTTAGTTCTTTCCCTTTAATTGATGATTTCAAAGGAGTTTGTGCCCAGGTTGCTGCTAGTGGTTACGGATGAATTTATTGTTGTTGTTGTCTTTCTTTTTATTTTGTGAATCATTATGAACCCATTTTAGAAAAACTGCTGAAGAATAATACACATACAAAGATATACTCCTATCACTCATGAATTTTTATGTACTTAGCATATTTCAGTCAGTTTGCAGTCATAATTCTAATTCTCACATTGTCCTGTAGTAGGCTAGTGAAGACCCTTTCAAGTTGGTCCTGAGTTCTTTTGACACAACCTCATTATTTTTGATAGTTTCCTTTCTTTCAGGCACAGCAAGATATGCCAGGCTTATCTTGTAGATAGCCTTTGCAAGAATGGAGTCATCCCTCCAGACTGTTCCTTCCAATGGAGCATGGTATTTAGAGGCCACAGTTTGAGTTTTAGCAATGCTCATTGCCAATGAGTTGCCATTCTGGGTTTTCTTCTCTTTTTTCTCCTCCGTCCCTTCCTTCCTTCCTTTTTTATCGAATGAAAGAGTCTTTAAATTCTATACTGGTTCACAATTTTCAAAAGTTTCACACCCATAATTTCATATAATGTATAGGTTCTCATTTTTAAAGGAAGTTTTTGTTGTCCTTTGTAGATCTCATTTTCATATATGAAAAATGCAGTTGTCAGTAGGGAACATTATGTTCACAAATAATGTCTTTTCATAAAAAATGCATAAAATTTCTAAAAAGTCTCTCCTGCACCACCATCATTGGCCCTCCACCCATAACTATTAATTTTTTTAAAAAATGCTATTTTACATATAGAGAAAGCAGGATACATGTTTACTTCATTCTTTCCATTTACTTGCCAATTTTCCAGTTAAGGAGTTAGTGCCCCAGTTACTTCAGGGGGCATCCAGTGAGGCTGACTTGCTCCTGTTCTTTTTCTCCCTCTCTTGCTCTTGCATTCTCTCTCTGTGTCTTTCTCTTCTTTTCTCTCTTCCTTTCAGTTCTTCCTTCTGGTCCTCTTGTCCTTCCTTTCCTTTTTTTCTTATGTGCCCTCTCTCTTTTGGTATTCTTATGAACTCAATGTGTTTTAATAAATTGTATTCATTTTTATTCTTTGATGCTCAAATTGTCCCATCTTTGACCAATAGGTATTCCTTCATGTTCGCTTTTGTACTTTTGATGTAGCCGTGTTAGTCTTTGATAGCCACCTAACTTTTAGCACAAAAGTTATATAAAACTGCTTCTATACACCTATTCTTCCCTTTCCTCCCAACTTCTATACATATCAAGAGATTTTGTTTAAAATGTCTTTCTCTTAACCCTATAGAAACACGTTAACTTAAATATTCTTTTCCTTTAACAATAGGATATCGACCACCACCATTTTCAGAAAAGTTCTTTCTAGTAGTAATTGAAAAGGACAGCAATAATTGCTCTGTTCTCCACATGTGGCACCTTCATCTTAAATCTGTACAGGCATGTTTAGGTAAGTAATTATATTACAGTTTTATGTAGATATGATATGAAATAAATTCATTTTATTGGATATGCTTTAGGTTGGTTAATTCTTTAAAATGAAGACCCAGTGAACTGTAAATTGAGTTGCTGAACTGAAGTATGTATAGGCCAAACTTTTAATTACAAGGCCATAAATCATTAATGAAACAGGTTAATCTAAAAGCAAACCAGTCAACGGGCACATTAGACATATTGAAAAAAAAAGTTTGATTATTTTTTAATTAATATTTATTAAATGCCTATTATGACTCTGTTCTAGATACCATGTCCTATAAATCAGTTTTGCCCATAGAATTAATACTGTATTTTTTTGTTGGTTAATACACACTGCCATCTGATACCATGCACATTAGCTTTAGCATCACTAAAAGAAGGAGATTTGCTATTTAGAAAATGTGATTGAGCATCTGATGTTCAAAAGGGAAACTGGTTTTGTAGAATATTAGGAAATGCAGCAGTGATTAAAAAAAATTATTTCAGCCGTGCTTTTGCTATACATATTCATATTGATGTCTTAGCAAATTAGAAGATCTGTAATATGAAGTACAGAAATTGATTATAAATCTTTCTTTTTAAAACAAACTTACTTTTTGAGAGATACTTGTTTAAATGAAGAATTGCATAGTTAGCCATATCAAACTGAATCTACTTTAAACTGATTAACCCAAAATATTTGAGTTTTGAAAATATTTTATTATTTCTGATGGTTACATAATTTTAATGATTTTATACACACTAAACATTTAATACAGAGAAATAATAATGTATATGTGTTTTGTTCTCTTCCTAATCCACATTATCACATAACTGTGTAAATAGCAGTTCTAACTGGGCCATGAACTGGGACTGGAAAAGCCAAATGATTCAATAGAACCTTTACCTGTGCCTAGTTGAGCCTAATCATCTTGTGGTAGGAGGAATCCAAAAAAATTTTCAAAGCCTTTGGCGTTAATTCTTGGCGTTACATGTTGTTCCACAGGAATGCAAGAGTAGAGTGATCTATTGATAAAAGCTTGTCAGGAAGAGAATTTTATTTTTATTTTTTTAAATTGAGGTAACATTGGTTTATAAAATTATATAAGTTTCATGTGCATAGCATTCTAATTTGACTTCTGTATACATTACAGTGTGCTCACCACCAAAAGTATAGTTTCCATCTGTCACCATAGAGTTGACTCTCTTTACCCATTTTGCCCTTCCCCAACCCCTTTCCCCTCTGGTAACCACCAATCTGTTCTCTGTATCTATGTGTTAGTCTTTGTTTTGTTTTGTTTGTTCACTTACTACTTTAAAAAACTATTCCACATATGAGTGAAACCATGCAGTATTTGTCTTTCTCTGTCTGACTTATTTCATTTAGCATAATACCCTCCGGGAAGAGAATTCTTAACCCACCAGAGAATATAGTATTTTCTAGAGTTGAGCACAGAGCCAGGAATGGTTCTGAAGAGATTAATAGAGGTAGCAACAGATCCTTGTGGTAGGATAGGAATCATGTGATGCCTTCTGTCCCCCTGCTTATGAAGGAAGTATCCCACTGCTCTTCCCCTCAGGTCTGGGCTAGTATAGAGTTGCCTTGCTTACTCTGTTTGTGACAGCAGTAAAAGGTCACAAACAGTAAGATTACAGTAGAAGCAAACAAATCATATGCTATCTTTAGCTTTGACATAAAGCATCTATCTTGTGGTTCTAAAATGTGCAGCAGATTTAACATGGTGTACATTGCCATTAAAGCTGATACGTGAATTTAGCAGTGTGTTGAAAATCCTGGCAAAGGGTGAAGCGATAGACTAGACTTACATTTAGGTGGGGAAGGAACATTTGGAGTACCTTCTAGGTACCAGGCACTGAGATAGGTACTTTATATATGTGAGATAGATGTTACCTTCAGTTTACTAATGGAATAATATTAAGTAACTTGACCAAATGACACATCTAGTTTGTCACAGACTAAGTTTCAAAATTAGGTCTTCTGGCTTTAAAGCCTTTCTTTTGCTTTTTCCCCCTGCTCTTATTTTCTTTCTTTGCATGAGATACATGCATTAGAAAATTGCCTGGTTTACAGAAAGAGAAATGACTCAGTTCAGCCTTATTTTGCAGGTGAGAAAATAGCTAGAGATGATGAAGTACCTTGCTTAAGGCAACATATCTAGTTAGTTTTAGAGTAGTGGTAGTATTTCTGTCTTCTGACTACTGATTCAAGTTTGTCGTCTTATTCTATTTTACAAAAAATGTTCTCACATTTCTTATTTAGTGGTCTGCCATTATAAAAGAGATTGGCATATTTAAAATCCACCAGAAGCAAAAGGGGATTGATTATTATCTCTCCGTATTCTGGTGCTACTCGGGATGTATAAAGCTAATAAGACCTCATCCTTGCCCTTGATGAATTCATAGTCTAATGGCGGGGAGGGAGATGGACATACAAATAAATAAATGTGATGCAAGTATCTCTTACATGTAGCAGAAGCACAGATAACTAAATCTGCTTAGAGATTTACACTCCACCTGAATGTGAAAGCTGGAAGCTTTTTGGACAAAGATCAAGGTCAATATGCTTACAAAGCCATTCAACTAATACTATCTTAAATTTGTTTGGAACTTTTATATGTTCTTGGAACTTTTATATGTTCTTGTTTATTATCTTGTTTCAGCACTTGATAGTTAGTAGGCTGGTATTTTAATGTCTTCTTTACCGCTAGCTAATTTTATGACCTAAGGAAAATCAGTAAGCTTTCCAAGTTTAAATTTCTTCATCTATTAAGTGAGGCTGTACCTTGTTATTTCTCAAAGTTTGATTTATGACCCATCTGTTTCAGAAACACCTGGGCTGCTTATTAATGCAGATTTATGGGATCTACCCCAAAACAACTGAGTCAGTGTTTCTGTGGTTAGGCCTGAGAACCTTCATGTTAAAAGTTCCTCAAGCTTTTGATGTGTTTTAAAGGTTGAGAACACTGGGCTAGAGAACTTGTTTTTTTCCTAGATCTTACATGTTGTGATTCTTCACTGACAATATCCCTGTGATGCAATTGTTGATGCTAAGAAAGAGTAAAATAGTTTTAAAAAAAAAATTCTATCAAGGTAACTGAGCAAAAGTTTGAAAATTGATCTTGTCTCCAGAGCACTTTTAAGAAATCATGTTTCTTAAATCATCACAAAATATTATCTAGCTCATGTAGATAGTGATGATACTAATATATTTCTTAATTTCTTAATTTATTTTCAAAGCTAAAGCTTCAGAAGGTGTTTCATCAGAGAGTCTACTTTCAGTCCCTGGACAGAAGAACATAGACTCTTCTCCAGAAACCTCTCCTGGTGTGAGCCCCATACCACATTCTTCATCAATCGCCAACCTTCAAACTGCTAGTAAACTGATTCTGAGTTCTAGACGGGTATATAGCCGACCTCTTGATCTCCCGGTAGGAGTTGAAGTAATAAGAGCAACGCCTTCAGCAGGTAACGTAACTTTAAGACCGGACAGTTGTAGCTCAGAGCAATCTTCAGTGCATAAAATGGGTGAACTCTTCTGAAATATGTGCAGAGTTGACACTGAAATAAAGATTTTTTTTCTACTAACGATACCTCTATTTAGAAACATGTCTATTTTAGAAATAATTTCCTGTGATAAATGTAATCAGCTTGACAGAAAATAGTGTGAATGTTTTAATGCAAGGTTTCTTGCCTATGCTGTGATTTCCTATAAATAGGAATACTGTGATAGTGAAATTGCAAAGAAAAATATGGTCGTATGTGAATTATTGAAGCTTTTTTTTTTAATTAAGGCTTTTCATCCACAGTATTGCTGTTATTAAGTATGTTTGACCAAGAGTTGGCAGATACTTTGGGGGAAAAATATAGGATACAGGATTAGAGTTTGGTTTGCCTAGAGCGATACTGACATTAGCAAGGTTGGTAAAATAGTTTAAAGAGCAGGACTGGCATCTGTATTTTAAAATGTTCTGTCATTGTGGAATTTGAATTGAGGAGTTCCTCGAATAGTGTTTTTGGGGAACCAGAATTGGAGGTTCAAGACTATTCCAATTACTGGTGAATGATTTTGAGTATGCGGTTCTCTTACTCATCCCTAACACAGGTTTGGAATCAGAGTTGGAAAGACCACATTAAGAGTTTACTCTGGGCTTTTGTGGCAGGTGCAGATTTAGGTCAGCTTTTGAATCTTTCGAAGTATTTGGAAAGTTTAGGATATACTCAAATAAGTTTATTGGAATTAATAATGATAAATTACATTTTGCGGGGACTCTGTAAAATGCTTTCAAATGTCTTGTTGGACAGTAAAACTCCAAGGGAAGTAGTAACATGATCCCTATTATTTATTTATTTAAATATTTATTTATTTATTATTTTTGGCTGTGTCGGGTCTTCATTTCTGTGCGAGGGCTTTCTCTATTTGCGGCAAGCGGGGGCCACTCTTCATCACGGTGCGCGGGCCTCTCACTGTCGCGGCCTCTCTTGTTGTAGAGCACAGGCTCCAGACGCACAGGCTCAGTAGTTGTGGCTCACGGGCCTAGTTGCTCCGTGGCATGTGGGATCTTCCCAGACCAGTGCTCGAACCCGTGTCCCCTGCATTGGCAGGCAGATTCTCAACCACTGCACCACCAGGGAAGCCCCTCCCTATTATTTAGATAGAACAGGCTTGGACGTTTAAGTGCCTTTCCTACTGTTAGGAAGGCATTGATAGAATGGAACTTGAATCCAGGCCTTCTGATCCCAACCTTAATCACTGTTACCCCTCATCTTATAGTTGTTTTTTTTTTTTAATTAATTTATTTAATTTATTTATTTTTGGCTGCGTTGGGTCTTTGTCGCTGCGTGCGGGCTTTCTCTCGTTGTGGCAAGCGGGGGCTACTCTTTGCTGTGGTACGCGGGCTTCTCGTTGCGGTGGCTTCTCTTGTTGTGGAGCACGGGCTCTAGGTGCGGGCCTTAGTAGTTGCAGCATGTGGGCTCAGTAGTTGTGGCGCACGGGCGTAGTTGCTCCACAGCATGTGGGATCTTCCAGGGCCAGGGCTCGAACCCGTGTCCCCTGCATTGGCAGGCGGACTTTCAACCACTGCACCACCAGGGAAGTCCCTCCCCTCATGTTATAGTTGATGGGAAGTGTTAGTCTTTGGCAGTCAGGAATAAATATGAGGGTTCTGGTTCAGTGTTAGGAGAGCATGAATTAAACCTGGTTAAGAAGGTGAGATCTAGTGTCTTGTTTAGCTGACTGAAAACATTTTGTGGTGGGGGTAGATCTAGTGTCTGGATTATTTGAGGGCCAGTTAGGGGAATTTGAAAGGCAAATTTTAATGACTACTTAAGTATTTATGATGAAAGTGATAAAAGATATAGAATGAAAGTCCAGTGAGGCATGTGTGGTAAAGACATATAAATTACAGCAGGTGACAGGTTTATTGATTAAGCATTGACTTGTTTCATTGCTTTTGAGTTTTATTTTAATGAAATATTTGGTTTAGCAGGGGACTGCAGAGTTACTCTGAAGAAGCTCATAGTGGATTTGGATTAATCACATTCTAGAATTTGATTATTAGCATATTATTTTGTGTTTCTATTATTATGACGATCTGCTTTTTCTTTTTTAAGGCCACCTGAGTTCCTCTTCAATTTATCCAGTGTGCCTGGCACCTTATTTAGTGGTTACAACTTGTTCTGACAATAAAGTACGCTTCTGGAAATGTAGTATGGAAACCAATCTACAATGTAAAAGTGATGAGAAGGAAACCTATCATTGGAGGAGATGGCCCTTGATGAATGATGAAGGAGAAGATAACAGCAGTACAGTGAGCATTGTGGGAAGACCAGTTGCTGTTAGCTGTTCATACACGGGTCGCCTTGCAGTGGCTTACAAACAACCTATCCACCACAATGGTTTTGTTTCTAAAGAATTTTCCATGCATGTTTGCATATTTGAATGTGAATCTACAGGAGGGTCAGAATGGGTTTTAGAACAAACAATTCATCTTGATGATTTGGTCAAAGTTGGGAGTGTACTTGATTCAAGGGTCAGTGTCGACAGTAATCTCTTTGTGTACAGCAAATCAGATGCACTTTTGAGCAAGGATAGATATCTTATTCCGAATATCAAACATTTAGTACATTTGGACTGGGTATCAAAAGAAGATGGCTCCCACATTCTCACAGTAGGGGTCGGTGCTAATATCTTCATGTATGGGCGGCTTTCAGGAATTGTGACTGAGCAAATCAATAGTAAGGATGGAGTAGCTGTCATTACTTTACCACTAGGTGGAAGTATCAAGCAAGGAGTTAGGTCAAGATGGGTTCTTCTTAGATCTATAGACTTAGTGTCTTCTGTTGATGGTACACCTTCACTGCCTGTTTCTCTCTCTTGGGTAAGAGATGGGATATTGGTGGTAGGAATGGATTGTGAAATGCATGTATATGCACAGTGGAAGCATGCTGTCAAATTTGGAGACGTTGACGCTGATGGTCCTGATGCAGAAGAGACAGCAGTACAAGATCATTTTGCCTTTAAATCTAATATGTTGTCAAGAAAAAGTATTGTTGAGGGAGCAGCCATTGCTGATGATATTTTTTGTTCACCAACTGTAGCTCAAGATGGTGGCTTATTTGAGGCTGCACATGTACTTTCCCCTACTCTCCCGCAGTATCATCCAACCCAGCTGTTAGAATTGATGGATTTAGGGAAAGTTCGCAGGGCTAAAGCTATTCTCTCTCATTTAGTAAAATGCATTGCAGGAGAAGTTGCAATAGTTAGAGATGCTGATGCTGCAGAAGGAACTAAGCGACATCTTTCTCGAACCATTAGTGTAAGTGGCAGTACAGCAAAGGATACAGTCACCATAGGGAAAGATGGTACTCGAGATTATACTGAGATAGATTCTATTCCCCCACTACCGTTATATGCATTGCTTGCTGCCGATCAAGATACAACCTACAGAATTTCAGAAGAAAGTACAAAACTACCACAGAGCTATGAAGATCATATGGAAAGTCAACCAGAGGATCAATATTCAGAGCTGTTCCAAATCCAGGATATAACAACAGATGATATTGACTTAGAGCCAGAAAAAAGAGAAAACAAATCAAAAGTAATAAATCTTTCTCAATACGGACCAGCTTACTTTGGCCAAGAACATGCTAGGGTACTTTCAAGTCATCTTATGCACTCAAGTCTACCAGGCCTTACCCGTTTGGAGCAGATGTTCCTTGTAGCTTTGGCTGATACAGTGGCTACCACCAGTACTGAGCTTGATGAAAACAGAGATAAGAGTTACTCAGGTAAATACTCTAACTAAAAATTTATAAAGTTATCATTAATAGAACTGTTTGTATTTATCTATATAATGGCTCACATATTAAATTGCAGTCTTTCTTTAAACCTTGCAGGGAAATGACCTCTCTAGTTGATAGTTACTATTAATGATTAGTTGTGAAAGGAAAGGTGATTGGGGTAGGCTCTGACTTGTGCATGTGACTTTATGTATTTGTGATATCTGTGTGCATCCTCACATGAATTTTTACCCTGAAACCTTCATATCATTTTGGACATACAGTCTTGTTTTTTTTGAACAGATTGATTCCTATGGTTTATTTTAATTTTAGTGATAATAATGGCCCATTTGTTAATTTTACTATTGAACCACCAGGTTGTAAGGACCCCCTGGGCTCAACTTGTTCATCTTCACATTTCTAGGTATAAATAATTTTTATAATTACCTAATTTCCTCCAAAAAGTCTCTTGAGAAAGGGGTTTTCATACATTTTAATGTAACATGTGTCTTGCTTAATTCATTCTGTAACTGGAAAAATTTTGGCTGCCTCCTGAAACTAGATTTCATTCTTTTTTATGCAGATAGTTGAAGGTAATGGTGTTGATTCTAAATGATGACATTAGCAAAGGAAACCGAAAATGATTGATCATTCATTCATTCAGTAAATATTGTGGAGGAGTGAACAATTGCTATGTGCCAGGTGCTTCATGTACTTTATTGTATTTAATTATTACAACAGTCTTCTAGTAGGTAGCCACTATTATACGTAATTTTATAGACGAAGACTCTGATCCTTAGGGAGATTAAGTGACACATAAGGTCACATAGGTAGTAAATGGCAGAACTGGGGTTCAGATGTGGGTAAATCGTTGCCTCCAAGCCTATACTCTTTTAATTATTTCACGAGATTTCCAAGTGTGAGGGAAAAAGACTGTTCCTCAAAGCTACCTGGAATATATCTCTTCGTATAGGTTTATGTCTTTATAATATATCTCCAAGGTTTTCTGTAGATTAAAATAACTAGTGACCTCTAGAGGATTTTGCCTATGAGTTATTTTCTAACCATATTAATTAAAAAAAATTTGAATCATTATGAGGTTGTGTGCAGTTGAGCAAGATTCTCCCCAGAACAGCCTTAAGCCTTTGTTGCAAACTTAATATATGTTAAGAGTTTTTACTTGAGACATTCAGAAAATAGATACATCATAATCCATGAAACATAGTTTAAATTTTCGGATACAGAACTGTATCCTTAGTTAGGCAATATAAAAATGGTTCCTCCTGGTCACAGTGAGTTTTCATTAGGTAGATAAGGCAGGAATGAATGTCTCCATTTCACAGGTAGCAATCCGAAGCTCAGAGATTAAATAGTTGCCATCTCAGTGAATGGATTCTAAGTAAATGAATCCTTCCATTTGTTCAAGTAAGACAATTTAGAGGTATTCCTGACTCTTGCTTTCTCTCCCGCCCTAATCCAGTCCATTGGCGAATGCTATTAGTTCTACTGTATGGAGACTACAGTCATTTCTCATCACCTCTCCTGTTACCACTCTGGTCCAAGTCACGTCACATCCTGCCTAATTATTGACAAAGTCTCCTACTAAACTGTTTCGTTCTTGTTACCCCAGTCTGCTCTTCGCATAGGAACTAGTGATTATTTTAAAACAAAATCACATTAAATCTCTTCTCTGCTCAACAAACACTGTGACTTCCCATCTCACTTTAGAACAAAAAGCCAGATGCTTCAGTGATCTACAAGGCTCTTTGTGATCTGTGCTCACTTCCATTCTACTGCATTGTCTTCCTTGCTGTCCCACAAACACACTAGGCCCATTCCTGTCTCAGAGTCTTTGCGCATATTGTTTCCTCTGCATAGAATACTTGTCTTCCAGATTTAGGTGTGCCTCATTCCCTTACCTCCTCAGATTTCTGCTGAAATGTCATCTTATTGGAATGTTCTTCCCTGGCCTCATATCAAATAGAACCCTCTTACCCCAGCACTCCCTTTCTCTCAGTCCTGCTTTATTTCTCTCAATAGCATTAATTTCCACTAGACACATTACCTCTTCATTGTTTGTCTCTGTCTCCTAAGGTGTAAGCACCCTGAGAGTGGGGACTTTGCCTTATCCCTGCCAAACCCCCAGTACCTTAACTGTGCCTCCAATGTAGCGGATGCTTACTTTGTGAATGAATACATGAGTGAGTGGATGAACAAATATAGCTGATGGGAAGTAGAGGTGGAACTTTGACAATTTAAAACGTTTTATTTTCTTCAAGAAAATATTTGATTCAATACTCTTGAGTACTTCCTAAGTGGCAGTTACCAGGCTAGGCACTGTTAGTATTTTTCTGTTTCTTTTATCCAACAGTGGCTATAATTTTGAGTAAACTTGCCATGCTTTGATACCTCTGCTCAACTTTTGACTAAGAGTAAATTTGTGGAATCAAGGTTAGAGTTCAGCCTTAACTTGGTAACAGTAGCCTGGGGAGTCAAATTTGAAATCTTTGAATAATGAATCTTCTGTATTTCATTGGAGCTAACCAACCTAGAAAATATTACCTATTTAATCATATAATAAATAATTTTACTTTATTATGTAATTCCTGTTTTTAAATCTCATCTGAATTTGCACAGGAAATATTTTAAAAAATTATACCTAACTTACTATAGCTAATATATTTTTTATTGGATTTCAAGATTTCTTTCCCTTTCATTTATTATGAGTAGCTCTAAGTACTATTATTACCTGTACTAATAGGTACTTATATTTTTCCCAATTATTTTTCATTTGGCAGTTTTAATATATACATATGCTTTTTGTAAAGCTGTATAAATAAAGATACTGAAGTGTTCAGAAAGGAATACACTCAAAAATATATATATTTTTTTGTGTAAATTATTAAATTTAATGTTTATTTTCTAACTTTTTACTGGTTTGTGATTTGTTGCATTCCTTTTTCCTTAAACATATTTCCTCTTTGCAGGAAGAGACACATTAGATGAGTGTGGTTTGCGGTACTTACTAGCTATGCGCTTGCACACTTGCCTTTTGACATCGCTGCCTCCTTTATACCGAGTACAGCTGCTTCATCAAGGTATTGTTTGAACCTTCGTGCAACTTTTATTTTGTACTGAAGTGGTTAGTATATTCATATTTGTGTCTGAGCATTAGTAAATCAACATATGCATACCTATCACCAGCCTTAAGATCTTCCTGTCACAGGAAAATAAGGTACCCACTTACCTTTTTTCTGTTATTTTTCAGCTGTATTCTGTGACTTTTGCTCATCTGTCTCAGTTTCTCAGACTTCAGTCACTAAAGTCATAGTAGTTTAAGTAAACTGGTATGCCTGAGGTTATAAAGTGGCCCTGAATTTCTATGACGCCTGATACCTTTTCTTTAAAAATTATGTAAATTTTGTCCTATGCATTATTATTTGTGTTTATTTTAATATAAGCATTATGTTCTAAGTTATTTACTTACAAGTAAAGCTGATGTTTCATGAATATCTGCCGTACAGTAATCCAGTAGATTTGTGTACTTATAGCACACTGCCACATACCCTGATTTGTGATGTATAGGTTTATATCAGCCCCCTAACGTAATAGATTAAAAAATCAAAACTATAGAGTTTAAAGTGACCTGCCAAGATACAGGGCTATTTGTTAATAGAGAATTCCAGTGCAGTGGGCTGTGTTCCTTTTGAAACCAGCATCCTGGATACAGCCCCATAAGATATGCTTTAGAATTGTAGGACCTGGAATACCAGACTTTATAGCTTGTTACTCTTACCCACAGTACTTACCCTTTACCCTCAGTAAATGTTCTTTGAAAATATGATTACAAACATATGTCATATTCTGTCGTGTTTTTAAACTATAATTCATCTATATAGTCTTTTATTTTTTTCTAAAAATACAAATTTAGCTGTTTTTTTCCTATTTGAATTATCACTGTTAATGAGTGACCTTATAACCTTGCATATAAATATTTATGTATATATCTGATTACTTCCTCATGTTTGTTTTCTAGTAGTGAAATTACTGAATCAAAGGGCTTGAAAATTCTTTTTTTTTAACATCTTTATTGGAGTATTGTTGCTTTACAATGGTGTGTTACTTTCTGCTTTATAACAAAGTGAATCAGATACATATACATATGTTCCCATATCTCTTCCCTCTTGTGTCTCCCTCCCTCCCACCTTCCCTATCCCACCCCTCTAGGTGGTCACAAACTACCTAGCTGATCTCCCTATGCTATGCGGCTGCTTCCCACTAGCTATCTATTTTATGTTTGGTAGTGTATATATGTCCATGACACTCTCTCACTTTGTCACAGCTTACCCTTCCCCCTCCCCATATCCTCAAGTCCATTCTCTAGTAGGTCTGTGTCTTTATTCCCATCTTGCCCCTAGGTTCTTCATGACATTTTTTTCCCCTTAGATTCCATATATATCTGTTAGCATACGGTATTTGTCTTTCTCTTTCTGACTTACTTCACTCTGTATAACAGACTCTAGGTCCATCCACCTCACTACAAATAACTCAATTTCGTTTCTTTTTATGGCTGAGTAATATTCCATTGTATATATGTGCCACATCTTCTTTATCCATTCATCCGATGATGGACACTTAGGTTGCTTCCATCTCCTGGCTATTGTAAATAGAGCTGCAATGAACATTTTCATTCAGTACATGACTCTTATTGAATTATGGTGTTCTCAGGCTATATGCCCAGTACTGGGATTGCTGGGTCATATGGTAGTCCTATTTGTAGTTTTTTAAGGAACCTCCGTACTGTTCTCCATAGTGGCTGTACCAATTCACATTCCCACCAACAGTGCAAGAGGGTTCCCTTTTCTCCACACCCTCTCCAGCATTTATTGTTTCTAGATTTTTTGATGATGGCCATTCTGACCGGTGTGAGATGAGATCTCATTGTAGTTTTGATTTGCATTTCTCTAATGATTAATGATGTTGAGCATTCTTTCATGTGTTTGTTGGCAATCTGTATATCTTCTTTGGAGAAATGTCTATTTAGGTCTTCTGCCCATGTTTGGATTGGGTTGTTTGTTTTTTTGTTATTAAGCTGCATGAGCCGCTTGTAAAATTTGGAGATTAATCCTTTGTCAGTTGCTTCATTTGGAAATATTTTCTCCCATTCTGAGGGTTTTCTTTTGGTCTTGTTTATGGTTTCCTTTGCTGTGCAATAGCTTTTTTTTTTTTGCAGTACGCGGGCCTCTCACTGCTGTGGCCTCTCCTGTTGCGGAGCACAGGCTCCGGACACACAGGCTTAGCAGCCATGGCTCACGGGCCCAGCCTGTGCACGGCATTTGGGATCCTCCCAGACCGGGGCATGAACCCGTGTCCCCTGCATCGGCAGGTGGACCGTCAACCACTGTGCCACCAGGGAAGTCCTGTGCAAAAGCTTTTAAGTTTCATTCGATCCCATTTGTTTATTTTTGTTTTTATTTCCATTTCTCTAGGAGGTGGGTCAAAAAGGATCTTGCTGTGATTTATGTCATAGCATGTTCTGCCTATGTTTTCCTCTAAGAGTTTGATGGTGTCTGGCCTTACATTTAGGTCTTTAATCCATTTTGAGCTTATTTTTGTATATGGTGTTAGGGAGTGTTCTAATCTCATACTTTTACATGTACCTGTCCAGTTTTCCCAGCACCACTTATTGAAGAGGCTGTCCTTTCTCCACTGTACATTCCTGCCTCCTTTATCAAAGATAAGGTGACCATATGTGCGTGGGTTTATCTCTGGGCTTTGTATCCTGTTCCATTGAGCTATCTTTCTGTTTTTGTGCCAATACCGTACTGTCTTGATTACTGTAGCTTTGTAGTATAGTCTGAAGTCAGGATGCCTGATTCCTCCAGCTCTGTTTTTCATTCTCAAGATTGCTTTGGCTATTCGGGGTCTTTTGTGTTTCCATACAAATTGTGAAATTTTTTGTTGTAGTTCTGTGAAAAATGCCAGTGGTAGTTTGATAGGGATTGCATTGAATCTGTAGATTGCTTTGGGTAGTAGAGTCATTTTCACAATGTTGATTCTTCCAATCCAAGAACATGGTATATCTCTCCATCTATTTGTATCATCTTTAATTTCTTTCATCAGTGTCTTATAATTTTCTGCATACAGGTCTTTTGTCTCCTTAGGTGGGTTTATTCCTAGATATTTTATTCTTTTTGTTGCAGTGGTAAATGGAAGTGTTTCCTTAATTTCCCTTTCAGATTTTTCATCATTAGTGTATAGGAATGCCAGAGATTTCTGTGGATTAAATTTGTATCCTGCTACTTTACCAAATTCATTGATTAGCTCTAGTAGTTTTCTGGTAGCATCTTTAGGATTCTCTATGTATAGTATCATGTCAGCTGCAAACGGTGACAGCTTTACTTCTTCTTTTCCGATTTGGATTCCTTTTATTTCCTTTTCTTCTCTGATTGCTGTGGCTAAAACTTCCAAAACTATGTTGAATAAGAGTGGTGAGAGTGGGCAACCTTGTCTTGTTCCTGATCTTAGTGGAAATGCTTTCAG